>NC_134365.1:193590829-193895932 GCF_035582795.1 Mycteria americana
AAAGTTCACTTTGAAAATAGAGTGGGACTGCTGTAAACCAAAGGGAGAGGTGGCATGGTTTTCAGTGATCTTGAACAGTACATAAACGAGAATGGAAAGCAAATGTTGACACACGCCTACGGTCTCAACAGGTTTAAATACGAATTCACAAGTTACAATCAGATTTTTCATTGCAGCCTGTCTCCAAATACTCACAGTAAAACTGAGAAGGCAGGTGCATCTTTAACAAAGCCAATCAGTCTTTGAGATGGATAATAAGGGCAAAACAGGATGGCAAAAAAGGGAAGATTTGAGGAGGGAGCTTAAAACTGCATAATTGTTTTTTTTTTCCCTTCACCATTTGGGTATACAATTTGATGTAATCTCTGGCAAAGTTGAATGACAGAATTCAATATTCTAAGTTATAAAAGTACCTTTCCATAAAATCATTATCTTCACAGTGTCTCTTGGCTCAGATAAAGGAATATTATTTCCATTTTACAGATAGGAGGCTAGAAACTTACTGAAGGTAGCATATAAAACTTATGTTTAAAGAAATATTAAGTAGAGGCCTTCCAAGTCTTAGGCTCATGAGCAGCCACTGAAACAGCTGCCATATGGAAGCACTGCTAAAGTATACAGGTGTAATAATGTGCCTCTTCCTTACACTAAGTTATGACTACAGGATTATCTGCCTGGCATTTTTGAGGCAGACAGAAATTTACACTGTGTGCAGCCTAAGCTGATGAGCGACTGTGCAAACAGCGTTGGTCACAAGCTAACACACACTGTTTCTCAAGGCAATTTACCCCGTTGAGCTCCTTGCTGCCATAATTAAATGGCTTTTTTTTCGTCTAGTTGTGCAGAAGGCGTGTCCTAACTGAAAGACACAGCTAATTTTCTTTTCTTTGTGAAGCTCTTCTTGTAATAATAAATGGTATCCCATGGTTCAAACGAGGTCATAGCTTCTTTTATGTACAAAGATTAAATATGCTTGTTTAGATGACTGGTTTTCAACCTCTCCTGACTGGTTGACTCCCTAGACTGCTGAAAGGCATGGCTAAGCTTGCTGTGCTTAGTTACCTTTCGTGGACCCCTCACAAAGGTCCTTGAGACCTCCTACAGTCCTGGATCACAGGCTGACACCCACTGAAAGACCATTGTAAAAAATGTAAAATTTTCCATTGATAGATTTGTAAGTTAGAGCTGTTTTGTTGTATTTAATGAGTTTTGTTAAGGAAATTCTGTTCTCCCTGTGTACATAGAGCAATAATCCTGTATGCTTCTGGCCAGAAAAGCAAACAAACAAACAAACACACAAAAAAGCAAGGAATAGATCTGCCACACAGATCAGAAAGGGGATTTTAGATCAAAGATCTCGTGGAGCCATTATGTGGTCATCTTTTGCGTATGTAAAATACATAATTCCTACACTTTTAATCTGTTGTGCAAATATGTATTTAGAAGATTAATGAAATGTGGATTATATATTCTTTCAAAAGAGTTATTAGGGTGTTTCACCACACTTTCTAACTGGATCTTTCACACGAGCAATTAATAGCTCTGCAGATTACATGGCACTGAACAAACAGTACTTTGCAGCAGGCTATGCAACATCATATTCACAAGGAAGGAAACATTTAAGACCAGTGGTGGACTGAACATGCTTTTAGGTTGGCATTGCACCTACTTCAAACCCTACGTGTTCTTAACTACTCTTGAGATATACCTGTGTTAGGGGAACATAGGTACAAAACATTGCACAAAAGCCCCCCCCCCGCCCCGTCTTCTTGCATTTTAACCTTCAAGCTGCAGGGATCTGAGGATCTGAGAAGTTTTTCTTTCTTTCATATCTTCCAATTTCAGGAGGGATGCTCAGCTGGGTACCTCAGCCAAGGGTGAACAATCTCATTGAAATATGCCCCCATATCTCCCTGCCAGTGCAGAGAAGTGCAGAGAAGCAAACTTTCTCCCTCACAGCATTTTGGGGGGCAGCAGGAAAGCGCAGGTGCCCGCAGCCAGGCTGACAGCCCCTGCACCACCCAAGAGTTTCTTGTGTGAGGAGCGTGGCAGCACGAGCGATTGCCATGGCTTGGGGTCTGCGCCTGGGGCAGCTGCTGGGGAACAGCAGTGCGTGGATGTCGATGGAAATTTTACCGTTTGCAGGAGTGGGACCTCGATATACTGTGCGGCATGGTGACTTGGGGTCTATGTCTCACACCTGAAGAAGAACCAAGGCATTGATACACCTCACTGCAAAAATTGCAGGAAATCCTACATAGCTGAGCCTGTCAGGCAAGATCTAGCACAGCTAAGGTGACCCTCTGGCATGTCCCAGTGACGGGGTCTCTGTGGAGTTGTGCCCCTGAAGAACTGGGGCAGCTCCTTTATGTGCTGTGAAATAAGAAAAAGCGCCAAACCAGAGAGTTTTGTGATAATATGATTGCAAGATTAATTGGCACATGCAGTTAGCAGAGAACGCAGAGAGAATTTGCATTTGCATGTGGGAAGAGTGAGTCAGAATGACTTTGTACCTGTTGCCTATTATGCATGTGTCACGTATATTTGATATTTTTAGTTTAATACTTCACTTTATTGTTTTCTTGATTATTTTAATTTTCTGAACTACCTCAGTGTGAAAACATATCACAGAAGATGCTGATACTTTTTATTTATGTAAGATGCTTAAATTACACTTCTGAAGTTACTTGCCCAACATTTTATTTATCTTGCAATCATAATTATTCCGTGCTTCCTCCATCTGCTTTTAATTATGACTGTATAGACAGCAGCCACAAAGATAAGTCTCTTCAGGTTGATTGGTTGCACAGAGCGCCTTCCATGCACTGTAATGAGTTTGCCTGACACCTGGCAATTAAATGGAATAGACTTTTTTGTCACTATTCACGAGGGCTGGCGTGATATCAGGCATCCAGTGATGTGGCTTGGTTCTCACATGTGTGGCAGACTCTCCCTGGCAGTATGAAAAGGACAGGTGAAATAAATTACAGAGTTGCCAGTTGCTTTAAACAATCCCGTTCAGCTTCGTAACCCAGTCTTGTCATGTTTCTGGGATTTGATGCATTTTTGCGTGAATGTCTTCTTCAGCCTTTTCAACTGTTGCCAGCGAGAACCTCCTACTGAAGTTATCGCTGCTTAAAATTCAAGAGTGCTTTCAACTTCCTCTCTAAGGCAGGGTTTTCTACATAATAAAGGTATTCCTTATCATGCTACTGTATTTAATACATCCTTTCTGATGCTGTAAACAGTGGTGGAGTGACTGGAGTCTGTGTACGCCTGTCGGCTTAAATTATATTTATACACCTGTTTACTGCTGGGACAATGCCATTGATTCCTGTGGGATTTCTCCAGGTTCATGCCTCATGTAACTGAAATCCAGATATGCACCTGCCTGCTTTCTGAGGTGCACAGGCACAACCCCAATTCCCTTTACAAGGAAAGGAATTTGACCCATGTGGGGTTTTTTTCCTCAGACTTGTGTGTATCCTAACTCTTCATGGACATGACTTGGATCTACAGAGTTACTAAGCTCAATGGAAATAAAATACTAAATTAAGAGTTTATTGACAGTTTTATCACTGAAAATATCTGTACTGCATGTCCACAAAGGTAACAGTTTGCCTTTCTTTTTTTTTATTATTATACCTTTTTCTGTGAGCAATGTACTGTAAATCAGTGCTATGACTTTGAGCCACTAACCATTTCCAAAAGTGTGCTTAGTTTGTCATTTAAAGAAGCAAACGTTTTCATTAGTTTAACAGTAGGCTGAAATGTGTTCATTTTGACTGAAACATTGCAAAAACTCCTTGAATGTACCTTAAAACAATGATGAACCAGCCTTTTTCTCAGTGGTTTCTAATATGGCTTGAATCTACTCTGCCTTAATCCTCATTGTACCACTCAGTTACCCACTGGGAAATAAAAAAGGCAGCTCCCAGAGGGAAAGACAGCAAAAATTGCTTTCAAAACTTGCCTTTTTTTATAATTTATAAGAAATTATAAATTTTTTTTGAATGTTAAAGCTCCTTTCTTCTTGGTCACATTATTCTGGTGCTTTTATTAACAAACCACTGCTGTCTCACTCACCCCAGTAATAACAGTATTTCAGCCCAGATTCACAGACAGCCATACACGCTGCCTGCTGCCCAAGGAGCTTGTGCAAGCTGCTTGGTGAAGGGATGCACTCCTTTGGCAGTTTTTTTGCAGGTTGGCAGGTTTTTTGCTGCTCTTGTGGGTTGCTTTTGAGGGAGCTCTGTGCTGGCTCTTACATTTTCCTGGGCTCACATGGCTTCATCTGGCTCCTCTGTGACTCTTGTAGTTACCTTGTTGCTAAAAGTTTACTGAGAAACCCACCTTTTTGAGGAGTCAGGGCAAGGAGACCATTGGGTTAGCAAAGGAACGGGCGGACGGGTGCTGCGGCATGGCCGGGTGCTGCGGCATGGCCGGCTGGCACGGTGGCTGGCTGCAGCAGGGTCATGTGCAAGTGAAAGAGCCACCTGCAGGACATGGGGTTTGAGCTCCTGACCACCAAACCATCAGCACCGTCCCCTTGTGTTCCTCCCACAGGTGGAGGGTGGGCTGGCCAGGCTGTAACACCCACTGGTTTCAAGCCCCAGTAAAATATGCTGAAATGGCAAATCCGTGGCTATGAGGAATGCATACAGAAGCATGGCTTTGTGCTTCTCGTGTCTTCAGAGAAGCAGGCTAATAGGAAGGGAGGTGAAGGGAACTGTTGGAAATTAAATGAAGCCTGGATACCCCAATGACCGATCGCAGAGCAGCCGTGTTGGTCAGCCGGCTCTTTGGGTCTGCAGGGAAGAGACACCCAGGTGTCCGATGCCGATTGCTTCAGTCCATGTTTTGAGAGAAAAGAAGTTTTCACTCTGGGTAATTTTAGATTCTGGGCTTGCTCAGGGGCTTAATTACCCATCTCCTCGAGTGAAAAGCTTAATTTTGGTTGTGAGGAGTAATAATTCCAGGAGGAGTAGTCTGAACAATTAGATGAAACGCAGGAAGTGTACAAGTAGTGAAAAGGTTCCTGAAATGACATTTTGATACTCCTTTCTATGCGAGGCAAAGCATTGTTCTGTGAATGATCCCTGTCCTGTTGAAGCACTTATGCTGATGTTTTTGTCTTGCTCCTTTGGTTTGGAGTACTTCTTCTATCAAGTTTGTTACACGTTTCCACACTACAGATAACTTTTTTACCCAGGCACCTACCTCTTCTTGAGCCAGCGGACCACCTCACAGCACTGTAACATCCTCCTGTTAAAGATAAAAAATTCAGAACATGTTGATAGATTTTTGGCCATCTTTGAATATTACTTAGCAACTGGCGGTAAGAATGAGCCCCAAGACTCGTAGTGGAAAAAGTGTGCTCTTTTACCAAAGTGTCTGTAGTATCCGAGGAACTCAGCTTTTTCTTTACTGCCCAAGACTGGCTCTGAGGTACTTCCTTTAATGGCCACCTGTCTCTTCCGATTTCTATTTCTGCACTATCTATTTGCACTTGGGATCATAGGACAGGGCGAGAGACCAGTTGGTACTTGAGCCCAGTTCTACGAACCTTATGGGAGACATTTAGTCTGGAAGTGTTGGCACCACATCTGCTCTCCAAATCCTTGCCTCCCACCATCACTGGAACATTTTCCAATACCTACAATGCTGTTCACTGTTGCCTTGCTCGTTTTTCACCTTCATTGTACTTCCTCTGTCCCTCATCCTCTGGCTGCTCTACTGCTGTTTTTCCTCAGTCTTTTCCAAAGTGGTTAAAGGGAGCTTCTCTTTGACATCATTTCTATCCCTTTCCTTGCACTGATCAACAACGTCACCTGCTTTTTTTGTACTCGTGTGCTCCAGATTATAGCATATGCTTCATTATTTTCTGTCTTCTTCAAGAGGTAAGCACCTCAGGCCATGCCTGTGTTTCCTAGTATGCTTTAGAAAATGATTATGGGCATCTAGTAGTTCTCCTCATGTTCTGTTTTTTTATTCAAGCCATTTATTGCTCGAAGGACCAGTGCAATAAATAGCAAGCATAAGAATTTAGTCTAGCAAGGAGTGGTTGTGTGAGGACGCCTGTGTTCCTGGCAGGGTAGAGAAACCATAGGTATCACCACATTGTGATGGGGCATTGCACTACGTAGCAAGGTCCATGCTCCAGGAAGTCTACAGGAGGGTCCCATCTCACATGGTAACTTGCTGCTGAGCCCCTCTGCTCCCTTGATAAGACTTGGTGCTGGATGTAGCTTTGTCCTGTGAAGGCATTTGAGATACCTGCATCAGGCCTGAGGACTTCTGCCAGTTTTGATGTTTGTCTGTGTTCTGCGAGTGTAGTTAATAACTGCGTTTGGCTGGCGAGGTCCCAACAGAGCCCCTGGAGATCAGGCTTGAGAACCATGCTAGTATTCTCACAACAGTGACAGTCTTGAAAACTCATACCTTAAGACCTGATCAGTTTAAGCCAGCATAACCAGATGTTGGGGCACCAGGAAGGCATCCTGCTCTCCCAGCCCCACATCCTGATCCTGCTGCCCACCCTTTCCACCACCCTGCCACATCAGGAACTGTTCTGCCTGAAAATTGACTTGGAAAGAAAAAAAAAAGATATTTTTAGCTGGATCAATTCCCCTATCTGATTCCCAGCATGGCTGCACAAATGTTTGTGCTGGCACAATTGAAAGGATGCTGTGGGAGTGGGAATGAGCAGTCACAGATACAAGGAGGAGGAAGCCAGGAACTGTGTGCCTCACCAAATAAAGGTCCATGCACTCATAGCCTTAATGCCTGAGCCTGCTACTGAACTCAGTGGGAATATCTGTGGAGTCCTGAAAGGACTAATATTTAAGAGTAACAGTAGATATAAGTGCAGGTGATGATGAATGTGGAAAGTGAACCTTTTCGTGTAAGTGAGGCAGCCAGAACAGTCCGAGAAGCAGTGGCTGGAGTTACCAAGCACGAAGTTTTAACAGAACCTTGCTGAACCTGTGAGGGCTTTTTTCAATGAGCATAACAGTATTGTCACAGAAACAGCAGGTTGTCTCTCATAGCCAGATTTTTCTGAGTACACGCTGCAAGTGAGAAGTACATGGGATAAACAAGGTTGGGTGCTTAATTGTTTAGAAAGGAAATAACTTCTATTATAATGCATTTTTGTAATGGCAGCCTCTAGGTTCCCTGCCTTGTAGCATGTATGACCAAATCCTTAGTCACGGCTCGAGGCTGCAGAACATTATCATTATTCAGTGGATAATGCAGAGATTTCAGTAATCCTCAAGGGGTGGGAAAAAAAAAAAGAAGAAAGACAGAAGCCTCCTGCCGATGAGATTTCCAAAGCCAGAGTTTATGCACTGTATATTTAATGAGCACAAGTGAAGCAGTTGTATTATTTCTTTCCAGGATGGTATGAAGCTTGTACTCAGGAGTGCTTGTCAGTGGGATTCCTGTGCCTAACATTTAAACAGTACTTTCTGGAGGGAAGAAAATAGATCTGAAATTCAAAGTCATGGATATTTCTAATGCAGTTTTTCAGGTTTAATTTTGCATGTAATCATGATACAGTCTGTCTTCCTCAGCAAGACCTAATGCTGTAATACATCACAGCACTTTTCTCTGAGAGCTGATTGTTACTTAATGCCTGCAACCAGGTTGTGAAAATTTGAAGCTTTTTCTCTGCAAAGTGTACACTCATAAAAAAGGTGTTTTTCAGAGCCGTGTCAGTTGAAGTGTTTTTGTTATTATGCTTGGTTGCTTTATGATGCTGTTAGCATCCTCCTTACACACTATACCAAACTGATCCATCATGTCGTGTTAGTAGCTTCACTACTTAATCTGCCTTGCATTCATTGTCTTGCATCTTAAACTTAGGACATGGTCCTCCAAATCTAACTATCTTCTCTTTGTGGCTGTAAAACTCACAAAGAACAAGTTTACTGAGGATTGCAGTACTGAAGATCTTTTATTTACAGAAGGGAGAGTGGCAGAGGTGTCTGTGTTCCCAGGGACTTTGATCCTCTGGAAGCTTTCAGTTTCCAAATAATGGAGCAGAAGGTGTCAGAGGCTCCAGAAGTCTTACCAACCTACGAAGAATTGCATTGGTATCCCAGAGTGAACTGAATTCACGCAGTGTATGTTACTCAGCACCACCAATTAGGACCACTGCTCTCCGAGTGTCTGCAAATGTGAGACCCCCTTCCAGAGACCCAGTGGATTTCAAATCTCTCCCTTAAAGTGCATGGCAATGTTATTTCTTTACACATCTCTCCCTTTGGTCTGCTGTATATTTGCTTGCTTAAAATCCAGCCTGATGTCTGACAGTGCCAAGTCACTATGTAATTTTAAGATGAACATAAATATCAAAACCACAATACCAAAATTATAGCTGAAGTTCAGTGTGCTCTATTTTAGCCTTCTCCTCTGATCTCTAATTTGCAATGGGCTGCTGAAGTTAGCTTCAACCGCATGGCTGCCCATTGTGAAACCGGTGCCCACGATCACTTGCTTTTTCTATGGAACCACTGGGGCACGAGGGGAAACTTGTGATCTCAGTGACAGTGATAACAATGCAGAGTTGGATCCTGACATGCAGGGAAGCTGGGGTTGAAACTTGGCAGCCAAACAAAAAAAGCCCAGTTTTAAACCCCCATGCTAAATTATCCTAACACTTAGGATTAAATGTGGAGTTGCTTTTGACACGTGCACGGTCTCTCATACTGGAGCGGGTAATGCCTTGGTTCAGAATAGTTATCTGATATTTATGTATCCTGTTCTTCAACAAGGGTTACACAAGCAGTTTTAAATGCTTCATGATAATGTCTTAAATCGTGCCCTAAACATAGCAGAGCAGCTTCTCTACAAGCAATGACATTCCAAAAATAGATCTCACTACTCTGAAAGGCTGTTCCAGACCCTCAGTCCTTTGATGGTTAGAAGTCTTCTTCTAATCTCCAGGATGAATTTATGTATTGTTAGTACATACTTATTTGCTCTTGGGCCAGTGTTGACCCTTAGCTTAAATAGCTATTTTCCCTCTCTGCTGTAAGTTGCTCTGATGTATTTATATAGACAGCAATCTCAACTCAGACTTAACTTTCATCGTATTTTTTTTTTTAATCTTGAATTGTTTTACCTCCTCATATAAGATAGAGTTTGCAGTCGTCTGTCTCACCTTGTTACTCCTTGTCACATACTTGCACAAGTTTGTTGCTCCTGTTTTTAACTTTGGCAGCTCTCTGTTCTTCAGGTGTATGGTTTCAGCCAGCTGTGAAGGTTCTCTGTGTTCAGTGCAGGGAGATAGGCACCTCCAGGAGGAGCCTGGTCCCACCTGTGTTAGATCCCACCTATATTAAGAGAGAATATATAGTCTGCTGGAGGTGCCTCTGGTCAGTATGGAGAGAGCCTGGACAATTAGCTCATATAAGATGCTTAACTATTAGGTGACTAAAGTTTGGTGAGATGAATCCTGCCCCATTTGAACAACCTTATTTGGTAGCAGTCAGTCTCTTGTAAGACTAGGGGATGATCTATGAGTATGCCCATGCCACATATTGATGTGGTTGTCCTCCTTCAAGCTGGCTTTGTAGGGCATGAAAACACCTCACAATCTTTTTTAGAATCGGTTCAATGACACCACGGCATAATCCTTTATCATCTGTTATGCTCCGCTGCACTGAGTACATCCCATAGGACAACTCTGGAAGGAAGTGGTTGCCTGCCGTCCATGTGGAAGGCCCGTTTCCCTCATTGATTATCCGGCTGCATTTCACACTTCAGATCATCCCCACATAAGAGAGCTCTGCTCCATGAATGCTAACATTGGCACTACAGGTCGTGCCTTACTTAACATCAGGGCTCACATTGCTAATTTTCTTACTTTGGTTTCAAGATCTTCGCTGGATGACCCCATGTCTGTATATTTAAATGATGGGACACTCTGTGCATTTGCTTGCATGGATAGTGACAGCATCCTTTGTTCATTAATTAAGCTTGGCAATTAAATGGGAAACTTGTGTCTGCACAGCAGACCACTCGGAACAGTGTGCAGCTTGTAAGCCCCTATTCTGGATTACATAGACCTTTTTCAGGACCCACTCCATAGGCGTGAAATTGTGCCATGAATGAAAGGATGTGCTTGAAAAAAAGACTCAAGTGTGATGCCTTGCCAATGTAGTTTGTTAATGCCTTGAACAACAGTAGTTGAGTTTCAATTATTTATGATAATATCTTCCAGCCTGCCAATAAACATACTGTAATAGGTTTTTTAAAAATATTGAACTCCTAGAAATATGAGATCTTGCTACTAACATAAATTAAAGCTCTGCTGAGAAATGGGATGTGTCCCCTTGGGGGTAAAGGGGTTGGTGAGCTCTTTAAATATGTGTGGATTAGCAAAGTGAGAATTAATGAGCTGTTATTATTTATAGAAGCGACATCTGATCAGTGTTTCCTCATAATTTATACTTCCCAAAACCTGGATTTACTTTGTTTTTCCTCAGCTAGAGGCTTTAGACTCAGTAATATTTATTCTACAGAACCAAGATTCATCAGTATTTTAAATGGGGTCTCCATTTTGTGCTAGAATAATTATTCCTGATTTATGTTCTGTTTTGCATACAATGGGCCAAGTTCCTACTTAAAATTCATGTAGCCCCATTCATGTGAAAGAGGCTTGTAACAGTTCAGACAGAACAAGGCAGATGTAGAGATGCCCGAGACCATGACTTGGACCAGAGATTTCCTTTGTGATCCTCACCAAGTCACTCAGGGTGGGATTTATCCACCTGCAGACCAGATTAGCTGCCTTAAGCTGCTCACCTGGTCTCTCTACAGTCAAAGGTAGTCGATCAATCAGAGGTTATTGATTCTACCCTAAAATGGTTGTCCTAGATGATGGAGGCTTGATCATTTGTCTGTGCTCCAGTATTTGGTGCTCCTGCTGCATGGTGCTCCTGCACGAACGTCAGGGACTTGCCTGAAAGCCACCCTACTTTGGTGGTGATTCCCCACTGACAATTACTTCTCAAGTTTTAGAGCCATTTTAAAATGCATTATTTGTGTAAGTAAGTCAATGATATTCGTGTTGTGGTAACTCCTACCACAGCTGCAGTTGCATCTTATCTGTATTGCTATATCTGTATTGCTTACCTGTATTGCTATTCCTATACAAAGGGACAATGAGCAGTAAATGCCAGTGAGTTTGGCACCAGGAAGTAGTGGTACACCGTGACATATGATTTCATGTATGATGTCTGTCTGTCTGCAGCATCAGCGCTATCCCAGCACCTCTGGCTGTGTTTCATACCGTCTGAGCCAGCGGAGTATCTGAATCACTAGGATCCACCACTTGCGAGTCCCACTTTAATACTGATTTGTAAGCTTTAGCCTCTGTGATTATTTCTGGTCCATAATCTCATTACCTAAACACTCCTGTATTGAACAGTCTGAGTCACTTATCATCCTGTAAACTAATTTATTCCAGTCTCTTCTGAACGTGTTTGCTTTTGTCTTCTGATGGATGGAAATACCTTTGTGCCTTCTGCCTCACGCTGCTGGCATCCCTTCTATTTCTGCCCCTTCCCCAGTCCTCCTGGTTCTCTAGCAGACAGCTGTTTCCTTAGGTGAAAACAGCCCTGATTTTTCTGCTGTCTTTGCTGGCTTGTTTCAAGTCCTGCTTTTGCTCTCCTTTTTATTGTCTCTTTAGTCTCGAGTACATTTTCTTGCTGTCTCCTCAAAATGATATTTAGTGGTTTCCTTGATGGTTTCGTTCTCTGTACATATGCCATATTACAATAACCCTAACTCAGATATGTAGGTGTCTTTTCCTATTATTACCATTATTATGCCTGCCACATTCATTACCAACTGGCAGCCACAAGCTTTACATATTAAATATTTTCCCCTTGAATACCCTCTATTTCTCCTCTCTCAAGTTTATTTTCCTCTCAGTGTACGGGACAAATTACTTGCATAACTACCATTAATGTTAATGGAAACTGTGTGTGTAAATCTCCCTTGCGTTGAAAGGAGAATGGGCCTTCATGTTTCTTGTCATCTAAGATGTCATCCTGGTGGGCTTTTGCGGTGCTTCTCCTTTGGGGTTTTCCTCTGCCCTCACCCCCTGGCACAGAATACGCAACTTGCGGGGAAAATGTGGCACAAGTCACAGTACATTAAACAGATCTCAAAATCCATGCTGAAGAGTGGGTAAGCTACGGTGGGGAAGTGCAGAACACAGACAGTCACTAAGGAGGATGAATGCGAGCTGTGCCTTGAATAATTAGATGAAACATAAATAAAACAGTGACATGATTTGTTTCCCCACTTACCTCATGAATAGGAGACACCATCCCTGAATCTTCCTTACCGGAGGGGAAGCGTCGAGTTCAGTGTTGTTAGTCCTGATTTGCACTGATGAGGGTGAAGAAAAATTGGCTTTATTTTGAGAGATGATATCGAGGGAGTTGTTGGAGAATAATGAAGCCATTGGGCTGACTGTTTAAAGTCTCCTGTTACAGCCTTGTGTATGTCAGGGCAGAACTCACACTTCCCCTGTATGATAAATGAGTATTTATCCTGCAGCAGATATATATATTATGGTATCAATGTGTCTTATGAGTGAGATGGGAGACTGAACCATGACAGAAAGGAAACTGCAAAGGAATTAAGCCATTTGGCATGGTAAAGGAGGCTATATTGTGAGGGATAACAGATTTTAATATAAGAAATAGCAGTGCCACATGACGACTTCAGTAGGGTGCTTTAGCATATTGAACAAAGCTACTTAACTGAAACAACAAAACTTGGGCCACATTAAAGGATATCTTGACGGGGTTTGCTATGTGTTTTTCTTCAGAGGTCATAAACAAACCACATACTGAATATTGCTTTTTGCACATAATGGAAGGCTCTGAGTTGTCCCATTGGTTTCAGTAGAACGAGATCGATTCATAAGGGCTGGCTTTTCATGCAGGCACCACTGTTATTATTCTTTATTAATTTGTACAACATCCAAACAGGCACTTTGCAGACAGACACAGTAAGGTTTTTTCCCTGAGGAGCGTAAGAGTGTAATTAATCCTAGCAGTGATTTTAACAGGCCATTTCAAGGACTTAAAATTAAATACATGTTGTTTCTAGAATCAGAGCTAGAGGAGAGGTAGGGACCACTCCTGCAAAGCTGTAGCATCTCCCCTGCAAAGCCCAAACTCCTTCCTTCCCCTGTCAGCATCTCGCCTACTCTATGGTCTGTTGACCCTTTGCATTTGGGCTTTGACGTGTAGGAGGGAAGAAGTCGTGGAGCTGTACAGCTGCAGCTGTGCACTCCAAAATGCCCCCCTAGGACATACAGAGGAGTTATAGGCTCATGGTGGAGGTGTTCCCTCCTGGTGCTTGTTTTGACTCAGATGCAGCTGTTGTGTAGGTCATGTACTCACAGGTGATCTCCATCCTCAGCAAAGGATAGGAGAAAGCTGCCTCGTGCTACATCTGGACAGCAGAACACCACAATTTCATGAATACTTTGAATGTTTTCCAATGAGACATAGTGGACTATTATTGTCATGTATGAGTTATTTTTAATAGTGCCATGGTTTTGATTTTTATTTATTCAGGACAAATTCAGTCCTGGAATAAGCAAGAGCAGCTAAAGGCAAACCTTAGGATCAAATATGAAGTAAGGCTCTAAAGTTACACATTTGATCTCATTTGGCAATGGGATGGGTGCTGGTATGTGAGAAGAGGGCCTGACTCAGCTTTTGCACCTTTTTTTGGCTTTGTTGTAATTCTCTTGGTGTCTGTGCTTGTAGTTATATGTCTGTGTAAGGATTTACATCCTTTTAAGTGAATGGAGACTTGAGCCTAGAAAGTACCTTTTACAAGTCAGGGGTTGTTCACAGCTGATGCACCATTTATATTTTACTTTGAATGAAGCAATTCTGAACACAGAAGTAGAGAAATGAAGACTTTGCTTGACCTGAAGCTAGTTTAACTGACTTCTTTTTTGTGAGTCTTTAAATTCTTCTAATTGAAAAAGTAACATTACAATCTGCATTAAAATTACAAGTAATAATTATAATTATGATATCCAGATTTTATGTAGCATTTGTATTTCTTATTAGTGGTAGTTTCCAGCTATGATGATAATGTGTGAAATAATTTCCATGGGCTCATATTCTTGCTATGAAAATATGAGTTCAACCCATAGTCTTTAGTGAACACTTTGTTATAAAGAATCTTTATAAAAAAATGGTCACTTGGGAAGCAATTACTAATAATTACAGAATCCTTCATCACTGCTTTTGATCTTTTGCATGCATGGATCTAAACCTCTAATATTCACGTTGCTGACAGTACAGCACAGTTCAACAATAGCTTTGATGCCAATAAGAACAAAAGGGCTTTTTAAAAATATTCAATTCAACAATTACTGTCACAGCTCTACTCCTTGAATGCAACTGTGTGTGTTCTTTGCAGTTAATGAATTCATACTACCTTTTAAAATTTACAATACTTTTTCCAGCCTTTATAGTTTTTAGATGTGAATTGTATCAATAGTGATATCCATCATCACTAGGTGTTTGCTCTGTGAGCGTGTGTTGCTCTGTGTGCAATGTGTACAATTACTTTTGAACCATAGACAAGATAATAGTCAGGCCATTTCATGCCTTAGGCAGGGGACATCTGCCAAGCATATATTGTACTCTACCAATAGGTCTTCAATCTTTCGCATCCCCATGAAATTAATTTTTCCTGGGGCTCTAGATAATTTGTCTTGTCTAATGAAAGTACAGTCATTTCACAAACGACAGACAGAATGATTCTGGAAACTTGTATTATAGAAAATACATGCCTTCTTTTTAAATGTGAAACGCCAATTTGTTTAATAAGAATAGTTTTCTATTTGATTTTCTTGAGAATTATGAAAAGAAAACATAGGATGGGACAAACACAGATGCTAAGGTATTTAGAATAGGTCTGGAATGCAAAATGTATCCGTGAAATGTATGAGACATATATCTAGATGACTCATGTCATACCTATCTCATATCTCATATGTCATATAAATCATGTAAGGTGAAATATAGCCAACGTCGTTCACTCAGTTGTAAGCTACAACCCATCATTATTTGTGACTTCAGACTGTGCAGTCTTTGGGACAAGGGGCCATCCCACCATTCAGCATCTCAACAGCATCTCAGAGCAGTCCCAGCTCTGTTAGAGGTTGCTGCTGCCTTGTGCCCAGTCGCTGAAAGGTCTTCAGCCGCATGGCGAAGGGCCACACTGGGTCATACTGCAGCGATACAGCCTTTGCCTCCTCCATCACAAGGCAGGAGATGTGTGGTTCTGTGTCCTGTGACCGGGGATGACCAAGGGCTGGGTCGTGGCTGGTGTGCGTGCCATCTAGCAGGACTTTTCTGAGCATGAGGCTGGGTTTGATCAATTCTCCCTTGCAGTAGCCCAATGTTGAGGCCTCTTTCCATCTTTAAGCTCACCTGTACCACCTGTACCTATCTGGCAGATGCTGGGGCAAAATAACTGGCTCTGCCTGGCTCTGGGGCCAAGGAATAAGAGAGAAGCTCTTAGACTAGGACTCTCCAGCTTGGAAAAGTCAACATAGGTGGGATACGCTAAAGAACTACAAAATCCTGGATACAGAGAGGGTGGATCCTTATCCAAAGGATGACACAATTGGAAGGATGACACAACTGGAAATCAGCAGAAGTTATGCATGTCTGGGGCCTTCAGGAACAGGCCTTGAGATCTGTCTGGCTTGGCTGTCCTTTCTTATCCTTTTAAAGCCTTGAAGTAATTTATTTCCAGAGGATTTGGAACGCTTGCTATGGCAGGCTGGAAGTTTGCCACTGTTGTTCTGCATCTGTATCTCTGAGGATTTGCTGAATGTTTTGGTTGAGTCAATTCCACTTCAAATACACTTCCAACTTTAAATGGTGATCCCAGCAGCAGATTCAATCAGCAACAACATAAACAAATTGCTCTCCTTCCTCTCTGCCTGGACTCCTGTGCCATAACTCCCAATATGCTCACGGAGCATGAAGTAGCTGTGGAGTTTCAGTGACCTGGCTTATCTCCTTCTGTCAACTTAAACAAAAAACCCCCCTCCTTAATAAATCATGTAATTACAAGTTACACATAGATAGGAGTCTGAAACCTGCTGGATTAGGGAGTTCTACCTATCATTTTCTTCCCTTGAAACAAAAAAATTACCCCTGCCATCCCCCCTGCTCCCCCGCCTTGTCTTTTGTCATTCCCATCCCTGGATGACTTTACAGTGGACTTGTGGGCTTCCTTCCACATTAATCAGCACAGGTTTTCACTCTCAAATGAATCAACTTTTTATCATGTAGCATTTCCACTGCAGGGCTAACCACTTTGCTTCTCTCTGTAAATGACTTGAAGAAAAGCTGGGATACTCAAAAGCCTGCCTGTATCCCCAACTATATCAGCTGGTTTAATTAAAAAAATGTGTTTCTTCCTGCATACTTTGCCTTTCTGATATCCTTCAATGGCCTCTACTATAGCAGAACTATGTTGAGAAATGGCCAGTGCAGCAGAAAGGCTATCAATGGCTTATTAATAAATACTTCCATAAACTATTTTGATCTTAAAATGCGTTCCTATTTTTATGAACTTTGCTTCACTTGAAAAATAATTTTCAGTGGCCTTTACAGTAAAAGGTAGATTTTCACATTTTGCATTTTCCTTCTTGTACAGAATGCTAATAGTCTTTTCTAAGAAAATAATTTGAGATCGTAATATACCTCATACTTTCTGAGCAAACGTGTCTAGGAGCAAAGATGATTACAGATAAGGCAATACCTACATACTTCTTGCTTTTATTTAATATACGTATTTTAGACCTGCCCCTCTGTGCTTTGCAGAAGGGAGCTCTAACTTTGCAGGGAGGCAGGGTCACATCCTGACTTGATGGTGGAGTAAGTGTGGGACCGGGTGCTGCCACAGGATCTGCAAGGCGACACGGGGTCAGCTCTGAATAAGACCCCCGGTACACTGACCCCCAGAACAGCCTGGTGAGAGCCTTCCTGGGCTGTGAAGACATGAGGCCTTCTTTGCCTTCTTCATCCTACTAATATGCTCGTATGTAGTATCTGACTGCTTTTGCTGTGCTTATCACCATACTGAATGCCTCCAGGAATTATGCTTGTCTTTTTTTTCCCACAAACTCAGCAAAGAGTAGATTAATGGCACTTTCTGTTCCTCCTACTTTTCCTCCTACTCATTCATTTGCTTCGGGCAGCAATAAACTCAGCAATTATAGCAGCAGCAGCCGCCAGCTTCCAAACAACGAATTTGGCCAAGAAGAAAGGCATTCTTCAAACCTGTACCATACTGCCCAGCCCACAGTCAAAACAAAGTCTGTGCCTCCCAACAGCGAGGAAGGCAGATGCGCTAAACCAGAGGCTTGCAAACGCTCTTCCCGTCCTCCCTTGCCAAAGGTAAACACTGAACTGGTTTGCAAACTTGGCTGAGGACGAGGAACTGTTTTCCCCCATGTGTTTAAAAAAGAGCTTCCCCTTCCTTTGCCTGGGACAGCACCTCCAAATGGATAAATCTCCAACATACTCCATTTTGAAGCAAAAGTCCTGGAAAAAGTTGCCAGGCAATGAGGACATGGGGGCATAAAGTGACTGGGGGCATCCTTACCTGCCCATACAGGGGCCCTATATTTTACACTGCATTTAGGGTATTTCATCCCTAGCCTCAGTTTTTAGAGCATCGCTCTTGGTAACATTCTGTTAGCTACAACGGGGGGAATGCTGCCAGAAGTGACACGTTATACTAAGCCAAAGCTTTTTTATTTGCCTGAGTAAACTAGGGTTTTCACTGGCTTACCTTTTATTACAATGTACATGCTCTTCAAATGGTTATTGTCCTTCTCAGGAGAAACAATGTTAGAAGACGTCAAAATTGAGGTCTGCAATAAGTATAGGCAATGATGAGCATGGAACAAAGTCTGTTGGATCTCACCATTAGGGGCAAGAGGATCTGCAATGGCCACCAGCCCTTACTCCTTTTCCAAAGCTAAGGGGAAAATGGAGTTTTCCTTTCACAATAAAGTATATGCCAATTTAGGAGCTGCCAGGATTTATAAGGCCAGATTCTGGCCTCTGTTGACTCCAGTGGCAGTACTTCACAGGCATCTAAGGATAGAGCATAGTCCACCTTTCAATGAGTCTGCTTCCCTGTCTGTTGACAGGCAGTGTTTTGAATTTAAAGTGAAGTTGCAAAGCCAGAGTGAAGTCCTTAATGAACATTTCTTCTTGTTTTTGTTTCCCTTAATCAGGGCCAAACCCAATAAATATCACTTACACTAAAAATTTATATATTTTCGCCTCCTGGGCGGGAACTTGTGGGACCCTTTGCTCTGATAGTCATTCCTGTGTATGAGTCAGAGTTTGAGTTTCTCAACCAGCAGGTCTGTTAATTTACTATTGCTCTTTCTGAAGGACTAGGTTGGGGAATCCCTGTTGGCACTCATTAACAGAGGTTGCCCTGTGGACTGTAGTTCCTTTGTGTCTGCAAAAACGCCTCAGGACAGATGAGAGGTGTGCCTTCTGCAGTTAAAAATAATTAAATAAAATAGTATTGCCAATTGAGAAAGCCAGTGAGGCCTTTGACCTTTAAAATAAGCACTGCCAGAAATAAAGTGTCAGGGTGTTGTAAGAATTAAGTGTATTATTGAGTCTAGTGGGAAGAAAGCCAGCGCCTTAAATGGAGGGCACTGGAGTCTCTTGTTGATTGCAAATGACACTGCAATGCAAATCACAAGCCAATGTTTCAGGCTATTCTGTTCGCCTCTTCCCACTCCAGGGATCTCTCTGTGCTCACTTAAGAGAAGGAATCAGGTCTCCCAGAGGTGCACAGGGGCCAAAACAGCCAAGCCGATGCGAACCCACAGACTCCGGAATAGCTGAAATCTCCTGCTGAGCAACAGGAAGAGAGAAAACCCTGAGGAATCTAATACTTGATGAGTGTAGGGCATTGCTTTTTAAGGCAACCCTGTGTAGGCTGGTGGGGGGGAAGCAGAATAATAATTGGAAAAGGAGTATATCAGCACAGTTTTTTCTGTCTTAATGTTCCCCTCCTTCTGCCTCTCAGAAGACTTTGGAGGTGGTGCAGTGCCTCTGCTCCATTCCTTGTATAGACAGGATGAAGGATTTGTTATTTTAAGAGCATGGACAAATTTCAGCCCCTGTCTAACTCCACATTATACATGGTGAGGATCAGCTATCTTTCTCCGTGTTTATACCAGGCCATGAAATGCAACATTAGCTGATGTATGCTCCCTGGCCATCCTAAGGCTGACAGCTGATGTTCCAAGAGTACATGAAGAACAAAATAGGATATAAATCCCCTCTTCTTCATAAACAAATGTACAAGGTACTGTAACTCTTCTGTAGGAAAGGAATTTTCATTTCACCCATGTGTGACAGAAGGTCTGTTAAATAACCAACATGCTTAGAGCTTTAGAAAGGAGTGTAGCATGATCTCTGTGGACAATTATATTACACTTCAAACAAATGAATTACCAGCAGAATAGGAAGGAGAATATACCTGAGGCCAAATGTCTCCATAAACCATTGTAATAACAAGGAGACTGATCCTCCCTGTCTCCCATTTGGGCTCTCTGCAGCTGCCCATTCTGCATTGCAATGCTCATTATAAGCAGAAAAGTGACCCTGAATTTTACTTTTAAACCACCAGCAAACGTTTTGCAAGAAAGCTGAGCCATTTATATTTTCTAAGCCTTTCCTCACAGATAGGAGAACAATACTGTGAAGAATAAAAAGAGCAATTGTCATGACTCTTCTTTGAGAGGGGTGAGTATTAACAACCCATTTGCCCCAGGGGCTCAATTGCAGCTGGAACTAAGGGGCTCAGTGGTTGTGTAGTCCTCTGATTTGCACAAGGCCATATGGCAAAGGCAGAGGCAGAGGCAGAAGCTGAGATCAAGAATTCGTGGCTCTCCAGACAGACCTCCTTCTCCCCTGACCTTGAAAATTTAGAATTCCAAATCCCTCTCCTCATATGCATTATTTAATAAAGAAGAACCTTTTCTTAAATATTCAAGAAGCCAGACACCTTGCATTTCTTCTATTCTACTGTCTCTGTGAGTCTCACTCAAGAGCTAAGCCTATTTAAGTTTCCTATAATGATGCATATTGTAAAAGTTTATTACAACAGAATTTAATGGCTGGGAAGCAAAAGTCTGCAGGCTGAAGCATTATATCAAAGGTAACCTTTTAATAGAAAATTTTGCAGACATGGTAAATTTAATCCGACTCAACTATTTTACTCTTCACGGTGTCTTTCTCATATCTCTCTGAGGCGGGGAGAAAACAGGCCTGATTTCCTCCCTGCCCTGCATAATTATTTATACTTCTGCAAAGTGGATATAAAGTTCTTCCAAATCCTGATGGCAGGATTTACCCTGAAGAGGCAGTGTGTTAACTATACTGGGATATTTCATGGAAGAAGTAGATCCTGTATGTACTTTCCCAGCTTCAGGAGGGTGCTGTGGATGCATGATCTTCTCCTCTAGCAAGAAAATACTGCATTCTGTTTTCCTGAGAAACGAATCACAGCATCAGACTGTAAGTAAAACCAGAAGAGAAACACTGAAATTCTCTGAGATATGATTGTTACCAATCCCTATCGCAGTTGTCGTAAAGCTTGATCTAGCATATATAATAATCTGACATTGATCTAGCGAAGTCCTTGCCCATCTTGAATAAGAATTTCATTTTCTCTGCTGCTTCTGCTGTGGTTCAATCCTTTACTACTTCTGTCTTCTCCTGATTACCTAGGAAACCTATTGTGTTCCTCCTATTACTCAGAAATTCTTCCACCGAGAGCTGTCATGATCTATAGTGCACATCCTGAGCTCCAGGTGACAAATCACCTAGAGAGTGAGCCTAAGATTTCCCATGGCCAAGTGAATGCAAATTATCTAGTCCTAGAGCAATCAGTTCTTCTATCAAAAAGGACATTAACCCCCACCACTGTCAGGAATGCTTGCTATATTAATGTAGAGCCAAGCTCAGTTTCCACACAGCATTTGACCTTGCCTCCTTATGGAGACGTATATAACTTTCTGTAGGGATGAAGCTAACGCTCTCACAGGCTGTCTAATAGGGTTCTACAAAAATTATTCTAAAATTGGCAGGCTATTTTAGGGAATGGAAATACCCTTTTTAAAATCAATTTGAACCATTTTGCATCATGCCATGAGACTTACATGAATCTCAGTGCAGGGAGAGTATTCAAAAATCCCCAGGAAAATGTTGTTTTCTATTACATTTTCTAGATATTTCTGGTAATATGTTTAGGAGGTAAGTTGGAGCAACACCGCGTGGGTTTCATTAGTCCAGGTCCCGAGTGGTTTTTTTCTAAGTGGAAATCCCCTGTTTAGTCCTTTAAAACCTTTCTAAGTGTAATGTTCTCTGGACTCTTGGATCCCTTGGTGTGTTGGTTGTAGATAGCCTTCACAGCTAATTCTCCTTTAAGTGGAAAGAAAGCCATTTCCAGCCTAAAGGGCAGCTCCTATATATATGTTTAATTTAGTTTAACGACTTCAATTTCAATGATCAGTTTCAGATACTTCTATTAATGTTCTTAATTGCTTCCTGTGAGTAGAAATCTTGCCCTCATATGGAATTGCCTACATTTGATTCCAGCAGAAGTCTGCACAAAGTCTTATTCAGACTTAGCGGCGTGCATCTTCATAGCGTGAAGGTAAAAGGACTGGATCAGGTTAAACAGCTGGAGAGAAGGAAAATAGTAGGAGGCATACACCGGTAAAGTATACAGCAGCATGTGCATAGTGTGCATGCACGCGTGTTCTGGGTTTGCACGACACCCTACCTCAAATTCCTAGGTGCTACTAACATAAATAATTGGTCTCAGCATTGTGATGGAGGCTATGAAGGACATCTAATGAAGCTTTCCTAGGGGATAACTCATTTGTCAAAAAAGATATAAAAGTATCACTTTGTTATAGGGAACTCATTACACAGGATGATAGGCAATGGATTGATAGCCACCTCCTACGGTGCAGTAATCTTTTGTCTTTATGATATATAGGCATGCCATTATCATAGGCTCTTGTAACAGGGTGATATTCAGCAAGTGAATGGGGCTCAACTGAGCTACTGGAAAGCTTCATTTGATGTGCAAATGAAAGGTCCTGTTCAATAGGGTACACATGTCCCAAATGCGTGTACATGAAACTCCACTTTATTTCTGCCAGAGCCTGTGAAGAGCAGTGTATCAGATAAGGACTGGGACCCCTTGAGGGACTGCCTATCTTAATGTCACTAGCAGGGGTAAATTGAGTTTTCAGTCTGGAAAAGCTTTTCATTCAAAGTGAACAGCTTGACATGTGCTGTAGCCGTGATTAGGGAATGAACTCATGAACCAAAGGTTGAAAATTATCATACCCAAGCAGAACGAGCAGGAAGAAGCTTTCAGGCGTATCCTAAATGCCTGTATCCTTGAAAACAAAGCTTTTAGTCAAAAATCCAAACAAAATATTCCTTGATAATCTTTTCTTCCCAAGAGTGCATTAAAAATATCTTTGCACTTGCCCAGCTTTGTGGAGGAAAGAGAAACAAGTCAGATCACATCCCCCTAAAAGAAAGACAAATATCCTATATGTGTCTATTTCTTGCCAAACTGTGAAACTCAGAAGCTGCTACGGTTTTCAGAGAGGCTTTGTACCTGCCAAAGATTCACTCAGAACATCCTAAAACTAAGTCAGGGTGACAGATCTTGTTTCCAGCAAAGAGCATAGCACTTAAGATGATAAATCTTGAACTCCAGTATAACATAAACAGGTCTAAGTGAAGTGGTTTAGTGCAATGGGAAGAATCAGATTATGCCATTAGAAGGAACAGCTGTATGTGAAACCAAAATAATTCAGATTATGCAGCGTGCTTCTGTTTAAACCAGAGTAAAGACAAACAACCTTTGTTTGATTTTAACTGAGCGACTTGGAAAATAAAGGACTACTCAGTCTGAATAGAAGTGAAGAAATCTGGCCCTACAACATGAAACTAAATAAAACCAATCTTCCTCCCCTGAATACAGGAACTAAAGGAATCTGTTCCTGAAAACGTCTGTTTTACTGTACTCAGAGGCTATGTTAAATAATTTCCTAGTGGCAGGCAGATCAAATTCCAGCTATGTTAAAGGATACTTGAAACAGTAGAAACATTTGAAGTGAAATATTTAAAATTAGATCCAGCAGGGTCAGGACTAATTGGTGAATCATCAAATGGCCCAAAGGCAACCTGCATATAAATGCTCAATTTTGCGCTTTAGTTTGTCATCATCATAAAAATTGATTCTTCTGTGCTGTGTGACTAATATTTATAGGCAAGACTTACCGGTGGAACAGAGGTCATAATAAAAGCTTTTGTCTGCCCAAGTAAGATAAGGCTCAGGCAAAAATTTACAGTTCTCTCACTACTCTGTACTAACTCTCCACAAAGTCTCTTTACTGGTGGGATGTATTGCACATATAAAAGTACGTATCTTGCTTAAGCTGACTGGTATAGACTCACTTGACAGCCAACGAGGAGAAATGGGTACCTCCATGATAGGAGAGAGGAGGTAATTGCCCTGTGATGCTACACACCTTCTTCCCTACATACGGGGGCTACAAAGGCAAAACTTTTTTGCTAGCTAGGTGTAGGAGAAATGAATTTCACCTTCTGGACAAGGTAGTTACTTCTACACTGCATCTAAGAAAACTATTTCTCACCAAAGCATTTTCAGACATGCCTAGTCTAGGGGCGACGTTTTGCTTATTGGTGGATTATTCCGGACTTGCATAGGAGTAACTGAAAAGAGATTTTTGGCCTATAATGGCCAAAGGTTACTTATTATAAAGATAAAATTTTGGCATCCACAGAGATACAGAAGATGCAGCCTGAAAATTAGGGAGTTAGATTTATATAAAAACCTCCAATAAAATAAAAGGTAAAATACAGATTAATTTACTAGGGTAGTGACAGAGAAAAATATGTAAGTAATAGGAGGGAATAAAAGTGTGACATGCAGGAATCCTGGCAAAAGATGGCTTTTATTTCATGGATGCCGGCACCTAACATGAATAAATCTGGCTTCCTAGGCAGGGGTCAGTCTTCATCCCACCATCACAGAGGTGATGAAATGATTTCCCTAGGGAAGGCATTGCGAACGACAGCAGAAAAACATGAAAAATCATTATAAAATGTGCAACCACTGCACTATCTTACATTATTATTTAACCCATTCCTGTACAGCCAGCTGTAAGCCGTGCTGCTTTGAAGTGCTCTTGCTCTCTGTTTTCTCCTTAAGGATACAGACCAGGCCAAAAGCTAGTAGGTGGAGTGGGCCAAATGGCTTTTCTTTGAGCCACATCTCATGGTTCTGTAGTAAAATGTAGTAAAATGTAGTAATGTAGTAAAATTATTTATTTTTAAAATGTGAGGATTATACAGAATCTTGACACTGCAGGGCTGACTGCCATGTATTTCATTAATTTCTTCTTCCTCTTGTTTTTTTCCTCCACCACTGCTGTGGGCACTAGTGGACTGGAGGCAAAAAGCAGCGCAGTGCAGAAAGTCCCCTTTGCGCTCGTTCTTCTGGAGAGATGTGTCACGGTTGTGGTTTAGCCCCAGTCGGCAACTAAGCCCCACGCAGCCGCTCGCTCACCCTCCCCCCCAGTGGGATGGGGGAGAGAATCGGAAGAGCAAAAGTAAGAAAACTTGTGGGTTGAGATAAGAACAGTTTAATAATGGGAACAAAATAATAATAATAATAATAATAACATATTGTAATGAGAAGGAAAACAACAAGAGAGCGAGAGAGGAACAAAACCCAGGAGAAAAACAAGTCATGCAACCGCTCACCACCCGCCGACCGATGCCCAGGCAGTCCCCGAGCAGCGATCGCTGCCCCCCAGCCAACTCCCCCCAGTTCATATACTGAGCATGATGCCATATGGTATGGAATAGCCCTTTGGCCAGTTTGGGTCAACTATCCTGGCTGTGCCCCCTCCCAGCTTCTTGTGTGCCCGGCAGAGCATGGGAAGCTGAAAAGTCCTTGACTAGCGTAAACATTACTTAGCAACAACTAAAACATCAGGGTGCTATCAACATTATTCTCATACTAAAATCCAAAACACAGCACTATACCAGCTGCTAGGAAGAAAATTAACTCTATCCCAGCCGAAACCAAGACAGCTCTCCAGCGAGTATCAGAGCTTGCTGTTTCAAAGTCAGGCTTCTCCATGGCATGCTGAGTGCTCTTATCCACTACCCAGGACGTGCCTTGAGTCAGCTGGAATGCAAAATATGCTTTTCGGGGTTGCAAGAAGACTGTGTCAACACTGCAGGGTTTATGATTTAGCTCTCCAGTTAATGTTCTTTGGTCCAAATTCTCCAGTTCTCTTCCGCAATGATTTGGTGGTGATTGCTGGGAAAATAATTCTTTTCCATGTCGAGCGCTGCTGCTCCATGCTAAGCTGATAGCACGTGTCACGAGAGACAGATTTAAAGCCTCTTGGACGTGGCTCTTTTTTACTGGACCACCTGGGCTGCTGAAGGATGAAAGTGCCGTGGTTTCATGTTCAGGTTTCAAGAGATTTGCCTTCCTCTCTTATTACTCCTGTCTATTTATTACCTGTCCTCATAATTATATCTGGCATTTGATAGAGATGGAAGAAGATGAGTGGCCAGATGTTGTAGTCTCCCTCATGCTTTGCTGGGCTATTTACAACCTCACGCGCATTTTAAGCCCCCCTGACACTCATTTTACACAGCAAAAATTGACCACATGGCAGACAGCATGGTGGGAATCTGGCCCCTGAGGTCTGTACACTCGTGAGGTGATGCAGGAAAGTACAAAGCCCCTGTAACAGCCTTTGCAGATAATGAGATGTTTGGGCACTCGTTGCCTTTCTCAGGGGGCGAGGTTGTCCCTGCCAACGGCCATGGCCACCGGAGAGGTCTCTTGGGTAAGCATTTCCTTGCCTTGCCCCTCCTTGCCTGTCCCCTCCGTCCGGGGACACGACCTCCTATGTAGCGGTGTGGGACTCGGTGAGAAGATGGGAGATGCAGTTTTCAGGGGCACAGTTGGGGGACAGGGCTGCTGAGCTGCCCCTTTAGGGTTGGATGGCGGTTGGACAGCTGAAAGCTCCATCTTGAAGGCTCCTGCCTTAAAAGCGCTGCCATTAACTAGCACTGCCTTGCGTTAAGGTTGTGCCTGTAGTCTCACGAGCATTATGGCCCCTGTACCTAAGTTTCCAAAGGTGCTGAGTGTGCTCAGGTTACCATTTCATTCTCACAAGTCGGCAGGTCACGGGACACGTTTTCTCACACTTTTCCAGCCTGTGTTTGCACTTGTCAGAAGATCTGAATCGCGATACGGCATTTGGGAAAATGCTACTTGCAGAGCAGAAGTTATTTACCCAGCAGTGGAATATTTTGCTTGACTGAGGCGGTCTTTGATCTTTTGTTCTGGGGTTTTAAGAGTTGCACAGCCAGTCTCCAGCAGACTGGTAGCCACAGCCTTTTGTAAGTAATCTCCTTTAAAAAAGCCAAGTCACTTTGGCTACTGCAAGGTCTGAAGATTCCTCGTTTATAAATTAGATGATTTTCTGGGAAGTGGATTCACATTTTAATCTGCATTTGAGCATCCACCTTGCAAATCCATTTAAGCAGCTTGAATTATTTGGCATGGCAGCAGAACCCCAAAGTGCAAGTTAGCTTTCCCGAGCAAGATTTTCACTCATGCAAATTTGGGTTTTGACTACTGCCAGCAAAAAAGCAGAACAAAGAAGAAACGCAACCACCTAAACAGGGATTCCTCATTACACCTGGTTGGCTTTGTTTTTCAAATTGTGAATGAACCGCTGAATGAATGCACAGAAACACTTCCATACTTGTAGCCACCTATTGTATAATGAATATACTATAATTCATTTAGAAAAATGAAAATACTGGAGGGCCCTAGGCAGCCAATTAAACATTTTTCCCAAGTTCAGATAATGCCTCAAGAAGATCTATTTTTATACCTGCTGACAAATTATGCCTACACTTTTTTTCTTCCTGAATATAATTCTTGGACAGTTAAGCACAGAGTAACTTTCCATTGCTTTGCT
This sequence comes from Mycteria americana, assembly GCF_035582795.1. Lineage (NCBI taxonomy): Eukaryota > Metazoa > Chordata > Aves > Ciconiiformes > Ciconiidae > Mycteria > Mycteria americana. The sequence goes on from NC_134365.1 coordinate 193,618,014, forward strand.
CTGATGTTGTACTATTTCATGAGTTAAAATACTGTAATTCACAAAGAAATGGACCAACGAGACAGGTAGCCAGGTAGGTGCATTATTCTTCTGTAGTTGGATGCCTCATGAATCACTGCCCTTGTAGCAATTTTTAATTAACTTAATGTATTTCCTATCAGCAATTCAAAACAAACAGCTGTTTCAGAGGGAGTTACTGACTTTGTGGACGCCTCACAAACAGCAATATGCATATGGGAGAAGAAAGAGTTTAGAGAAACTGCTTTAAGAAGCGTTGTGTTGCTAGAGCTGCCTCTTTCACGGCTCCCTTTCTACCTCCAGCTTCTGCTTATGCAGCATTACTAATTTACCTTGACAGTTGACACTCGTCGTGTTTCCAGCAACAAAATCTGTAGTGACACAGTGACTTGGTGTTTCTGTGTTTGCTGGGAGAGCAAAGGGAATTACGCTGTGCATTGCTGTCTGACCCTCATTATGCATTGCATCTGTTCTGGCTGGGTGCTGCAAGAAGTGCTAATTCCTATCTTGCCATCTGCCTGAAATTGTCATAGTCCTTCAAAGCCACAGACGCATTTTGCATCATTCCATAGGATTTATGCATTTAATTTGGACTCTGACAATCTTTTGCATCCCGTGTGCTCACTGTAGGTTAGCAGGTAATGAGGGAGGATATGCAGCCTCTCGCCTGCCCCGTGGGTAGCTGGGTGGCAAGTCCTTCTGATGTCTCTTGGGTGGGAGGGAGGGTCCAGGTCCATGCTACATACACATAGGAGATGCGGTCCTGCTGGTGGAAGAGCACAGATGGACGGCACGCGCGGGAGTCCTGAAGCCAGCCCGTGCAACCTGGCAGCTCCGCAACACCACCAGTCCTGTCCTACCACCTTTGTGCTTTGTTTAATAAACTCAGGGAAGGGAACCTGCCCTTTTATCTCTGCTCTGGGAACATGGTCCCAAGGCTTAGGCTGGAGGGGAGGGTGAGAGGAGGAGGAGGAATCCCTCTGCTTCAAAATCCAGCCTTAATTACTGCCTGTCTCCTGCATAGCTTCCACCCCCACGGCTGGCACGGGCTTCAAACGAGGGCCATGGGTGAAGCCTCCAAAATTAAACCTACATTCATCCCCACCCTTGCAAACGAGAAGCCCTGGCAAAAGCGGCTCCCGTGCCGATGGCAGCAGTGGGGTGCGCGGATGCTCGGCACGGGAGGCAAGCCGGCAGCCATCTCTCCTCACCACTGCTGCTGCTGCTGCCTTTGGGAACTCACTGCTCCTCGGCTGGCGTTTCGGTGGGGGCACCGTGGAGAAACAGCCGCTGGCAGACAGAGAGTATTTTTATTTTAGATCACCCTGGGAGAATCTCCCCCAGCACCGGGCACCACCGCACAGGGCCGAGCTGTCGGCAGCTCAGCGGGGTGCAGGTGCGTCACAGGGAGCCTGATCTGCCTCAATTTGTCCCAGGAGAAATCCCATTTATCTTCCCTCTTGCCTGCTCCCCCAGGTAGGGTCTGATCTTACCTGGCACCTGCTCCTCCGGGCAGCTACCAGCAGCATGGAGGTGCCCGGAGGCCACAGCCGCCTGGGTGAGGGGTTGGGGAAAGGCGATGCTGCAAAAGGTAGTCATAAACCTTCACGTTAACACTCCCTCTGACCCAGGAAATCCCTGAGCCACAAACTCTCATTGCAGGATAAGGAGGTATTTTCTGCCCAGGTATCTCTATATGTTTGCTCTTAAGTCATACTAATCCGTCAGCATCCTCCTTTGGCCCATCTGATGGAGTCCTGGGCTAGATGAACCTTTGCTTTCTCTCCTGGCTTGGTGAAAAATAACAATCTGCTCTTCACCTGGCATTTCCCAGCAAAGCAAATAATAGCTAATGAGCTCACTGCTGACATTAAATATTTAAAAAGGTATTTTTAAAAAATTATGTAATTATATTTGTATATAATTATATATAGAAAAATTATAATTGTATTTCCTTCCAAAGGAAACAAAACCATGAAAGCAACTGTGTGCACTATACATAGGAAACTTTGAGAGAATAAATTTGTAGGCTGCAAATTTGTAGGCAGGATTTTATTGCTTCTATCGGTTAGGTTACAAATAGGAGCTTTGACGTGGGCAAACACAGGCGTGCACGTGTGAAATTAGTCAGAAAATTCTCAGAAGTCCAATAATTAACAAATGCGCTAGGTCACACTTGTATAGCTGAATTATTACAATACAAGTTATAATTTGTATTAAGTATATAGTATTACTGAATTAGGGAAAGAACAACGGACACACGAGGTCGTCTGGCTTTTTCCCGATGGGGAATGGGTGGGAGGCATGGAGCCCTGCTCCTCTGAAGGATGCAGGGGTGGGAGATGCCCTCCATCCGGAGCAGGTCCCTGCCGCCGGGGCTGCCTGGCTGCTGTCGCAGGGACCACTGGGCACGGAGAGACGCACGCGGAGCCCTCAGCGGGACGGCACGGCACGGCACGGCACGGCACGGCACGGCACGGCGCGGGCACCACCCTGCACAGCACAGCACGGCACGGCACGGCACGGCTGCCGCCGTTCTTCTGCCCAGCTGTCCAGCTGTACACCGGGAAGCTCTTCCCCCTTCTTCCCTCCAGGAATAATTAGGATTTTTCCTACAGCAGGCCTGGTGAGGATGTGGGATTGCCACAGGTCATTTGGAAACATTTGCTAATGACCTCCTCGGTCCCAGTGCTGAATGCTAATTTACGTTATGAATTTCACTTGACGGTAGTGCTTGCAGCCAGAAATGCTGACTCAAGATGCCATGAGGTGAAGACGTTGGAGCCAGCAGAGATATTTAGTAAATCTGCGCAGGCTGCACTAATCAGGAAAGAGAGGGGTAAAAATTCTGATTAGAAGTGACATCATTTACCTTAATGTAATTTTTTAAATGCTTTTAAGGATGCCATCACACCGAAGGTTCCTGTACTATCTGCATCTTAAACCTAAGCTGTTAAAAAACCCTTGCATATAATATCCAGATCTAATCTTACTCTGCCAACCAGCAAGTTTCCAGGAAAGGCAGTGAGGATCTGTAATTTAATAGCATTTAGTATAATGTGCAATTGATGCCAAGAGAAGAAAATGTAGAATTAGCTGTACTAACTTTGAAGGGCCTGAAACAAAGGGGGAATATGCATGAATAGCTGGAGATTCCTCAGATAATAGTCATGTCATAAATTTAGAATATTATAACATACTTTGTAAAGCGAAGTAATTTTATATTCTAAGTAGAGAACAAATATAAAGAGCTTTCCTAGAGCATGCTGTAGATTAATGAATTTCAAACAGGCACATCAAAGTAAATCTAACAATAACACAGCCACAAATAAAACATACGATGGGAAGAAGTTAAAATAAAAAGACAAAGGGCCAATTTTTTCCTCTCATTATCCCGGTGTAAATCCAGCGTGACTTTGTTGATCTGTTCCGTGACTCCTGGTCTAGAGTGGGAGTGACAAAGAACAGAATTGGACTCACTCTTGCATTAAAAGTGGGGAGAGTATAGAGCTACGAGTGAAAAAAGCCCCAGGGTTTTTAGAAGATGAGAGATTTTGGAAGCAGGGAGAGGAAGGCCCTGGAGGAAATGCTGAGAAGAGCAGAGCTGTCTTCTGCTGCGGTGTGGTGTTATCCTGGCTGTAGCATCCCTGTCCCGGCGAATGCTGATCCGCAAAGCGCAGGGAGAGTCGCTGCAGAAACCGGGCAGATCAAAAGGGACCTGAGGAGAGGGATGACTCGCAGGGGGGGTTGGAAACGTATGGAGGTGGGGGAGAATTTAAAGCACTCTTATGAACACAGCTTCGCTCCAAGAGAAAGCATAGGGAGGAAGAGGAGCGACGCCCAAGGCAACCGGTCCCCTGGGTCCTCTGACGCCTGCTGCCCGTGCCAGGGTGCAGAGCTCAACGTGGAGGGGGCTCGGGGTGGCCACGTGGCAGCCATGGCCGGCAGTCTGTCTGGCCGGGGCAGCCCCGGGGGGCGACAAACCTGCAGCCACGTGGTGGGCGAGCGCGGTGACCTCCAAGCTGGGACCCACGCATCGGGGGAAGCAGAGCGGGGAGGTTCCCAGAGTCATCACAATCAAGGTGCCTGCACGTCTCCTTCTGTTTCCAGCGTTGGTCGCTTTGGACCAGCTGCAGCTTTGCCCTGAGATGGCTGAGCCTCCGACCTTCCCCTGCCGCAGGGCTGATTCGAGAGGGATCACTGGGTCGTGTGCCACCGCCGCTGCCTCCGAGGCTCCTGCCTCTCCCCAGGCAGCGGAAAGGAAATGAAGGCGGGCTCGATAGGTGGCTTTTGAATCCTCGGGGTCATCAGTAATGCTTGAGACTCCTGAACATTTCAGCTGAAATGAATAAATATGCAGATACATCCACTTACTGGGGTGACTTTAGCAAATGTGTGGAGAGGGTAAGGCACTGAAGCCGGCACACAATGAACGTAACTAAATATTTTTGCTGGAAGCTGTTCAATTGTTACAGTCAGGGAAAGCGTGGTTAAGGTTGACACGTCCTCTCCCTTCTGTTAGCTTTATTCTCCCTTCTAGTGCCTCTGTCATAACAAGCACATATACGCATACATAAAAAAGAAGGCTGGGTAATGATGGGAGTTGGCATGACATGCTATTTGGGTTCTGCAGCAACCTACTGAAGTGCCACTTGCCAGGTTGCTATTCAACCTGAAGGGATCAGGCAGTCAGCGTATCACATAGCAAAGGATTGCTTAAAAATAGAGAGGACTTGTGTCAAACTCTGAGGAAGTATTGATTGAAGCCAGAAGAGGAGTTAGTGCTTCCTTCAGTGTTTCTAATCTGTCTAAATGACCCGCACAAAGAAACCAGCTGCAGACTTCTTACGTTTGCTCTTACCTGTAAGTGCAGAGCAGGCAGCAAAAAGAAATCAAAGGGATGTCAGATGTACTGTGAAACTGGGTCACTGCACAGCAAATGGAATTTAATGTGAAAATATAAAGAAAATGGTAGGTAAAAACATGAAATAAATGAAGCTAATGAGAACAGCTCACAAAGCAAGCCTTTGGAATAGCAGTTGCCTGGTTTACTAAAAGGATGGAACATTTGAGAAATCAGTTTCCAGGAAACAAATCAAAACCTGAGAAACTGCTAAGATACCTGACCACAGCAGTGGGCTCTTTGGCGTGGGAGCATTGTTTTCATCAGACGGGTTACGGGCAGGGAGCAGAGAAGCAGGATGTGGCGCCTGCTCCGATTTCCTCGGATTTCCTCATTTTCAGCCATTGCAGCCAGTCTTCTGAAGGTGTGAGGAAAACTGAGTTTAATCCTTCTTCTGGGGAGAGCTGCAGAAACTTGTGTCCATTAGGGCAAGGGGAAAGGACCCTGGGAGGCCTTGGGAGAAACCCCGTTGCAAAGTCCATGGGGAATTTTAAAACATCCGTATATTAAAGTTCTGGTAATATCCAGCGTAGTGCTTGATCAAAGAAAGCTCCTTGTTCAAAGCTGTTGGCTGCTCCGGGGGACTGGGAGGAGGAAACAAGGCAGGTCTTAAGAAGGCAGATTTCCCTGGTACACTGTGGGAGGCTTAGGGGTGCTGCATGCCCACCCTAATATGAATAGGCAGTTGCGGGTCAAGAAGCTCCTTTGGATTTGATAGAGAAAAGTAGGAATGGAAAACTGGGGAGATTAATTTTAAATAGAAAATTGGGAAAACTTTCTCCTCCTTGTTTCCAGACCATGTCATTTAAGTTCAGGAATAACCTCAGGACACTTCTTCCAAGTGGGTGGGACACTGCATGCCAACTTTCAGCAGTAATGAGGAGGCTGAGCAGGGAACACACCTGCGCATTCCTCTCCTTTAGTCCGGTGCCAAAGGATTTCTGGGTTGGGATGTAGTGTTGGGCCAGAGGGTGGCAAGAGTGGTAAAAGTAAGTATCTATATTACCTAAATTGGTGGTAGTCTCCAACAGGGACAGGTAGAGAATAGATGGAGAGGTGGTCCGTACTGGGTGTCTTCACAACAAACCTAGGTATCTATGTACGTGCAAACAGAGTAAAACATATTTTCAGTTGGCTTTCCAAGCAAAAGCCATCGAGGTAGAAAGACACTGGTGTTATTCAGTAAATCATAAGGTGCCTTCTTGGAGGAAATAGAGCGTTAAATAGAAAAGCTAAGTGAACTTTGATGAACCAAATGGCCTATGCTTGTTCCATCATTTTTTATTAATTGCACCAGGTGGCTCACTCTGGGTCTTTGAGTGTATATCTGAATGCTCTGCTATGTCTCTGAATTGTCACCTGGACTCCAACTGCTGGAAGCCTAGGGTGATGGTGACAAACTATCCTCCCCACCTGTTCTCCAGCAGAGACATTTAGAAGGAGAAGGACCACCCAGACACAGAATATGCAGAAGCCCCCAGAGTGATGTACAGATAGGGGCTCTAGGAGACTGTGCAGCGTGGGGTTTGCTGCCCCCCAGGAACTAAGTGAGGCTGTTGGGGTGTAAAACAGCCCCTCTGATAAACCACAGTGCCAGAAATTATTCTTCCCTGCTGGCTTTTTCTGTATTGCTTCTTCCTGAGGGCAAGATGGCTTTCACGCAGATTCTTACCTGTGCATGACGGTAAGTGGGATGGGGGGCATACAGCAAATGCCCTTCTGCAGCAAGCCCGAGCCCAGCACTCCCCTGCCTTTATTTAAGAAGAGACTTTTTGGCAGCAGTTAATTGTAGATGAACAAGTTTTTCTTTATGCCTTCAGCTTCTTTCTTGCTGTCACCTCAGATGCCAGTGAGCCACCACGGTGATGACAGTTTGTCCTTTAGATAGAAGATGTCGGTTGCCAATGCAGAGTATTGATTTCTGCTGATTGCTAATGAGTAGGTTGAACTGTAACTTTGCGTGGAGAAATTGAGCTGATTCAGGCTATTGGAAGTGTCACTCGGGCCGGTGGAAATTTCCCAGCTAGCGATTATCTGTGTCCTTCTTTGGCAAAGGCAGTTCCCTAGGGAAAGCTTCTCACCCTCTCTTTCCCTTGGTCTCTTTTCTCATGAAAGCAGGTTTTCATGAGACCGGTGCTTCACCCTAGCCTAGGGTGGGGAATTCACAGGAGGGGATCAGCCCTCACATCAGGAAATGAAACAACATGACAATGTCCTATTTTTAAAGCAACTGCTTCTGGACTGCTGAAGTTCATCTGCCTTCGAAGTAACATTTACCGTGGATAATGTAGTGCACCTCCAATGGGAGGCAATCAGCCACCTCCCATCCCTACTGGATATGCAACTCCCTAACCTTATTTTCATGGATATTTTGTCTGCACCAACTGTTAGCTTCAAGTCCCAGCTCCTGGTCTGTACGGAATAATTTCTGATGAGTCTTGAAAAAACCTGTTCACGCTTTGTTGGAATAGGACTCAACTGCGCCCAAAAAAAGGAAGAAAAAAGACTGCTTAATGCAAGCAGGACAAGAAATCCTTCTAGATGAGTTCTAAGCGATGGATCCTCTGTCATCCCTTGAGATTTATTCAGCTGAATTTTGATATTTTGATGTATCTCCTCTGTGCTTTGATATATTTTTCTCCCTGTCAGCAAGTCACATCTTAAGCAGTAGCAGATTTTTTGCAATTAACCAGCATTTTGAAGAGTCATAGTTCCCTTTCACCCCTCCTTCTCTCCCTCCAGTCTTCATCTGGTATTATTCTTACGAAGTCAGTGGCAACTGGAGAACTAATCCCGTTAACCTCACTGTAGGATTTCTGAAATTAACTTTCTAGGAAGGAAACTTACTTCTTACTGCACGTTGAGACTTCAGAATTCCTCACTCCCCTTGAGCTATATTGCTTTGATATCTCCATGATGGATGCTGTATAAAACTTAAGACAGGTATTCATGTTAACAACATTAGTCAAAAATCATATTAGGATGTCAGCATGGTCATATGGGATAAGACTAGTGCTCCAGCTGGTCAGAATCCACCTTCAGCTGCTACAAAGGAACTTTTTAATTGATTATTTGTGTAACCATCAATTTTTTCTCCTCTTCAACTTGATAACAGAAATGAAGGGTGGTCTAGCACCATATTGATCTTTCAGGTCTCTTCTGAAGGGGTGGACAGCTCAAAAAAGGTGTCCTCTGTTTCGTGTAGGTGTTTTTCCTCCCAGCTATGTTATTCTGTGCCTTGTGTGGAAATTATTAGGTTGCACAAGAAACCTTGTTTGGATTAATTTAGAATTGAGTCTATTTTTTTTATAAAGGTCTTTCTTTCAGCTCATTTTGTGGCTTTTGGTTTACTAAACTTTAAGGAGGTCAGATGACTTTGCCAAGGGCACACAGGGACCTAATGTGTCAGCACAGGGACCTAATGTGTCAGCTTTGATGAGATCTCTGGTCCCAATGGGTGTAGGGGCATTATGGATGCTTCAGTCTGTGAAAGAGCACCCGAGCTGCTCTCTCTGTGCTGAGAAGGCAGAGTCACCTGTACAAAAACTCTGTCGCAACATGCTGTAGCTTTGTGCTTTGTTTTATCCAAAGGTAAGAAACATTTACGAGTCACATGGCTCGTAACATGGCAGATGTGTAGCCAAGGGATGTGTAGGCTCATGCTGGTGAGGTGGAGTCCTTGCATGAAACAAGTTCCTGGGATGATACCTCCTCTCTGCAGCCTGGTATCTGTGGCAGGCACAGAGGAACGCAAGGTGGCTTGTAAATAAATTACATCACTTGGATGGTATGAAAGCTGGCTGGATATGCTTTGTATTCCTTTCCTGGAGGCTCCTAGATGTGCAGAATAGCTGTTCAGGGTCCTTGTTGTTGTTGTTATTGTTGTTGTTGCTGCAGGGCCTTAAGTTTGCTGATAACATATGTTAAGTGCGACTTACAAGAAGATGCACCAAAGGGATTTGGCAGCGTGAAACTGTAATTAAGCCTCCACAGAATTTGGGCTTTTGGGGCATGTAGGTTAACACAGGGAAAACTTGGTGCGACTTTAATGGAAAAAATACCTACGTTGAACAAAGAAGAGCTTGTAATTAGTTCCTCAGGAACCTCTGCATTGTGGAACTTCTTAGATTTATTTATGTATTTTGAAACCAAGGGTTTAACCAGGCGACATGGCCTTCTCAGTCAGTGACAGCATTCAATATTCATGGAGGAAAAGACTTTGCTCTTGAACCTCTTCCATACCTAAATGCCATTCCTCTCCTATAGGAGAACAAAAGGGGACCTGGATCATCAAATCCAGCCCTCCAATATCACAAGCAGCCGTATGGGTGATGACACTGGCACCAAGGGAACCTGTTCTCTTAACATCCCTGTAGCATTCATTGGCAGTATTGGTTCCTCAGCATGGCACAGGAGGGAAGAGGACGCGGGGTGCAGAGGGCTTGCTGGGGCAGGACGGCTGCTGGCCAGGACCCAGATGCATCCCTGCCGCCCCCTCCAGCCCACTTACCCTGCCAGGTAGCAAAGGAGTCTGGGGCAGAGCCCTGGAGCATGGTAACTTCTCACATCTGGAGGAGGAAAAAGGTTTAAACTGCTGAATCACACCAACTGCTGCAATTTATCTACAAGGGAGATGTGGGGAAAGAGCTTGCTCCTGCCATCAGATATGCAATCCATCTGTTATTGAATTTTGCCCTTAATAACCTATGAACAACTCATTTTTTTCTCTGCTTTGGTATGTAGCATGGCAATAGGAAACTATCACAGATCTGATGTTAATACACAGATAATCAGCAAGCTAGTTAATCACAGCATTCAGATGGCTCTGAGCCTGCCTTGCTGCCTGGCAGAGATAAATTAGGGAATGAGAGTGATGTAAAACAATATTTTAAAACTATTAAAACCTGTGCCCTCATTTCAGAAGTTATTCTACCAGTTACAGTGCTGATAGAAGGGGGAAGTCTGTCTTCCATTCTTAGTATAGAATATGCGTATGTATGTGTATGAATAATTGACACCGCTGGCAGTTTTTCTATTAAAAAAGCTACTGTTTATCAATAAAAGTGATTAATAGTTGCTTTGTCCGCAAATTACATTAGGTCATTCAGTGCAGAGCATATAGCTGCTTCCTCTGTATCTCTGGAGAACCAGAAACCTCCCAGTCTCTTCAAAAAAGGATGCAGCAGTTCAGGAGGATGCAGCTTGCAGGGCTGCTGGGCACCTGAATTGGTTGCAGCAGATCTCGTGTCTCTGCAGCTCCGTCATCGGTATCTTTGCAAGCTTCCCTGCCGTTTTCTGGGAAAGGCCGCTGTCCCCAGATCTTGTGGGTACGGTGGCAGAATGAAATGCTGGAGCTTATAGAGAACTTGATGGAGTCTGAGTTGCACTTTTCAATGCAACGTGACTGGTTCAATCTCCTCCAAAGTCTCTGCACAACCCTTTGTGAACTGCATTGCACAGAGGGTTTCATGACAAAGGGCACAAAGTGAAACCCTTTTAATGACCCCATTATACACTGGTGGTGTCTGCATTAGTAAAGAAATCTTCCAGGAGATCTCTGGTTTCTTTCAAAAGCAACCATGCTAAATGTTGATATTTAGACATTCAAAAAGGGTTCCTCACTGGGAGTAATTCAGCATTCAGCAAGCCAGCACAAAACCCATTTATCCTCAAAGTCCCACACATGCACCTCACATTTAATTCCAAACACATGGCCAAGACCCAAATAGACATCAGGTAAGAACCATTCAACCTAAATGCACTCTTTAGTGCATTTAGGCTTCAAGCTGGCCGCCTGTGTTACCTGAGTTGCCTTTGGAGTGTATGGAAATCCAAAGGATACAACTGCGTATCTATATTAAATCATTTTTTTATCAGGGTGCTTGTACAGAAGCTGCCAGATCTCAGCATACTGAATCCTTTACTTTTCTGATTTTCAAAGCATTTGCTCTGAAAAGAGTTTTTTTGTTCCAGTGGAGTGGGTAGAAGACATTGTGGTCTAATCCCACTGGATGAAGGGACTTGCTTCTTCCTTAACTAAGAAGAAAAGGGTACCTACTATTGAAAGAGCTTTGATGAGCTTTTGGATGATGCCAGGATGAATTAGCTTTTGCCTCTCACAGCATACATCTTGTTATGCAGTTGTGAAGAGGATTGCATATCTGAAAGGGCCGCTAGCTTTGAAAGATCAAGCTCTTCTGAGCAGGAGCCGGGGACACTGGCAGGGTCACTTTTGCAACACCACCCTCCTGCCTTCTCGTCTCCATGGCTGGTCAGCCAGAAAAATAAGTTGGTCCCAGTCCCAGACTTGTGCTGGCAGACTTGTGTTTACTTCTGTACCTGACTGTGACATTGAGGTACCTTGTTTTGTTCCCTGAGGACCAAGATACTCTGATAGACCTCAGGGCATTGCCATGGAGAGAAGAGCATATGCAGAGCCAGCTACAGCGGGAGACGTGGCTTGGGACCTACAGTAGTTTGTTCTTTAATCCACACCCCAGGTAACCATTATAAACTCTGAGCTATGTTCTCAGTTTGGCAACCATCAGGCCTTTTTAACTGCAGCACTGAAGAACAAAGCAGTTGAAAATACCTAAGCATAAACTCATGACCTCTGGGAGTTTTTTCAAAGCAGTGCACTTACTACATTGCAGTTTTGGGAGATGGCCCAAAAATCTCCATGAGGAGTGACCAGAATAGCATCCTTAGAAACGTGTGTGAGTTGGAAGGGATTATAAGGATTAAAGAAAGCTCATAGCACTCCTCAAGTAGAGGCTGACTTGCAAACCTGAACCAAACCTGGTTTTTAAAGTGAGTAATTTTGAAAGCTTAATGTTGCCTTCCAAACAGCATCCTTCCAGTGCTGTTGTTAATTAGTTGATAATCTTCTGTAAGGCTTTATGCTTGGGAACACCTCTCCAGGAGAACCCAAACAACAGTCCTTGCTAGTTATAGTAGCAGTTGTGCCATTGATGTCAGTTGGCTTTGGATCAGGCCCTAAATGCATATAATATCAAATTATGTGGCAACTTTGCAATTTCCATGGAACTCAGAAACAACAAAGCAGTCCTCCACTGTGCATTACCAAGAAAAGTGGGCTTCATAGAAAAGTAAGTGAGGAAAAGCCTCCCAAGAGCATTTGTGCAGTTGTTGGCCGCCGCTGCTGCTACTTTCATTGTAGGAAATGTTTCCTTAAAATTGCTATGCTGCCGGTGTTGCCCATTCTCCGGTCACTGCCTGCCAATATTAATAAGCCAGTGACAAAGTTGTGTCAGAAAGTTCCAGCTCTGACTTTATTTACCCTTGAGGGCAGATACGATCTCAGGAGGAGCTTTGAATCCTATTATGGCAAACCGTGGCTGCAGTGGCAGGCTGATGAGATAGAGAAACCCACACTTCCTCGTCTGAAAGCATTATTAATAATGTTCCTGAGGGTTGTTCAGTTATTTTGAGTTATTCAGTTATTAACTCAGTTAGTTTTTCTGAAATATAAGGCCACCTTCCATATGTCCTATTTAATATAAATGCTCTGCTTGGGATGTCCTTCATGGTGCGTAAGAGAGATTACTGTGAATGATGGAAAGGGATTACTTACTGCTGTCTCTGGACCCAAACAAACCCCGCGACTCCCAGGTTCACAGGCCAGAAATGCAGCAGATTTGCCACCTAAGGTCACCCCAAGATGTGGCAGGGACTGCTGACTGTGCTCCTCTTTGACATGAGTGGAAGCTGCTTAGATCAGACCACAACAGTGGATACTGGGATCTTGGCGGGGCCACAGTGGACCATGCTGGACAATGATGCTTTTGACAAACAGGCAGCAATGCAGTCGTTTCCAGCGAGGGCAACCCACACATAACTGGATAACGAGACTTTTCCATGCAGTCCCCACAAGAGATTTGTTTGCTCAGGAAACAAAGACGCATAACAGGACTTTTAAGTCTATAAATGAGACCATATCTCTCCTCCTCATATTTACAACATGGCTAGCTCTGTCATCTTTGATAACAACACCAAAAGGGCTGTTTGCTCAGAAAACAAGCCCTCATTGTTCAGGAAATTACCATTTAACTTTATTTTATTTTATTAAACATCTACTGTTAGGCTACCCACAGTGTGGGAGCACTGGAACGTATACAAAGCAGCAAGACTGCCGAAGTCTAAATCAGACTTTAATAAGGGAATGTCATGTTTCATTTAAAAGCTTCTCCTCACCTTCCTTTTTCATGCCGTCAAGTGAAAATAAAACTAGGGTTATAATTACATCGCTGCCTCCGCTCCACATTATCTGTGAGATCTCTCACATTTCTTTCCACACCTTTTCCACTCCTCCCTAGCTTGCCGCTTGCTTAACAGGCTGTCAGGATCCTGGTGCTCCCTCGAATAAGCAGATGACTAGCTGTGGTCCTTGTTCATTATGGGGTGACAAGCTCAAGGAATAAATGCCTACGGCACGGAAAGTTTCATGCCGCAGGGTGTCAGCCTGACTTGGTTGGGTGGAAAATGAGGTGGCCCGAGCTTCCCCACTCTCTCTGGAGCGTGAAATTGGACAGAGACTGACTCTGACAGATGCTCACCTTCTTTGGGATCTCATTGCTGCTCTCAGATCCACCCTGCCACGTTGCTGCATTATGCTCTTATAAACTACTGTCAAGTCTTGCTTCTCCTCAGAGCGCTTGACAAACGTTTTGGCCCAAAGCCTTCTTTTTATTCTCCCTAAGCCTTTTCTTTCTTCATTCCTGTATCTTACACCTTACCTTCCTGCCTCTTCATTTTTTGCTGCTTAGCACTTTTTCCCCTTCCTTTCTCTCCTATGCTTCTTAATTCCTTTTTCCTTCAACTCTTCCCTGTGAGCAAGCCTGTTGATCCCCAAAGAGTTACAGGCCATTCGTTTCCTGGCCTGCCCTGAGTTCCTAGTTCCCAGTTTTTCCCAGTCCGAACCCCACACCTCATGGTACCCCCATAGGGCTCCCAGCACTTCAGAGAGGCTCAGTGCACCCGCTGGCATGGCTCTCAGGTAACAGGGACCCCAGGCCGTAGTTTCTTCAGGCAGGGATTTTCTGGCTCTGTGTCTGCTAGATCCCTGGCCCTAAGCCTAAATGGTGTTGAGTGGTTGCATCCGTGATACTTAGGACTTCTAGAGTAGGTTTACTTTGGAGAAGGCTGTTTGGAGCTGGCAAAAAGAGAGCTGGGAGGCGTGTTAACTTTAGCAGTTAAGGGGACAAGCAGTGGCCCAGAGCTTCAGCTCAGTCCCTACCCCTCTTTTGTTTAGAGGATTGCAGTTGTGTTTGGTCTTCGTGTGACCATGCAGTTGTTACTAGAATGGAGTACTGATCCTAAAGTCAGTCATTAAAGCTGAAAGGAAACTCCTGTGTCATTGAGTTTAGTCTTCTCTTACTGCAGATGATCTCATCATACAACACCTTTACCTAAAAGGTAGATATTTTCTTTTGAGGTAGTCGATTGCCTCCTTAAATTAGGAAAGTACATTACTGAGAACGCAACATTCATCACGGGGTTTTGCCTTTTGAACATAAAGCTGTGGTTATACAGGCTCTCTCATGCCAGAGACATCAGTGGTGCCTCCAAGAGTGGCGTGCCCACCTTCTTCTCTGCCTCAGGTGGCTCATTCTTGCCACCTCCCTTGAGCAGCATAAGCTTTCATACACTTGCATTGCTAGACATACTAGGTAAGTGATGTAGCTGGAAGCTAACTTGACCAGAAAAAAAAAAGAAAAAAAAAGAATATTATCTGACTTGATGAGATGGGCCCCACCATGCAGCTATACGAACACTAGAGCTAGAACCTTGACGCAGATGGAAAGAAGAGCCAGGGGAGTGCCAGAAGACCTCTTTTGAGTGGTCTGGATTTAAGCCAGGTTAAAGTGACTCTTTACTGCAGCCTTAAAATTGCCACTTTTGCTAGCCTTCACAAGAGACAAGAATGAACCAGCTGCACTTTCACTATGCTTTATCTGATGAAGCCTCTTTCAAGCTTTTCATAAAAGCAGGCGGCATTGTTCTGAGTAAAAGAGAAATGCAGTTTAATAGGAAAAACAGTGGCTGAGCACTTGATAGTTAAAGCGCCAGCCATTGGCATGGGCAGGCGCAGGCTGGATGCTGTGCATTTGTCTTTAGCCCAGGCAGCAGACAGGAGCGTAGAGGTTATGTGACAGACTGGTTGTTCTCTGATTCTGAAGCTCTCTCATTATACAGGTGTCTTCATCTGGAATAGCTGCTTGAATGTATGACTGTGGCAAGAAACCATATTCTGCTTAAACTGCTTTAAGCTAGTACACTTAGCGATTTACCATGCTCCAGCTTTTAATAAACACTTATCAGAAATATTTCATGGTAATTTTTGATCAGATACATGAAAACTTTCAGTAGCAGCATTTAATGGATATTTCAGGAGCTTTACCACTAAAGCCTCTCAGTGGGTCTGAATTAATTTGTAGGCAGACTGATCAAAAGGAAACCGCTATTGGCATCTAAATATAAAAAATTCAGTTTGTAAATGATCACAGTGCTTTGTAAAACCCAATGAATGGGAATTATTTTAAAGGCCTTAAACATCTTTTTATTTCTTATCTTGTTTACAAGTATTTGTGGCAAGATGCTCGAGCAAAGCACAGGATTAATCTGACCGATTTACCATTTACTGCTATGATGTTTATTTGTTGTACGTGGAAGTTCATGCATGTGCCAAACGTTTTACTGAATATAAACCCCATTATTAGTCTCCTGTGTGTACAGCCAATGAAGATCACTTCAGGAAACAGTATAAGCCAACAAAGCCCACTGCTTGATCCAACATGAAGCGTACAACAGCTAACGCAGCTCCGTCATAGTAACGATCCTTGGAATGATCCCAATAAGGACTGACATCCATTATGATTCTTTGTATTTAGACAAAAAAGCATGTATTGGACCTGCCATATGTAAAAAGACGGAATTGATGTTCAGCCCAGAAGTTCCTTGCCAATCCAAAGTTTTCTGGAATTAGCACAAATTGTAAAATATGTTTGGTCCTGCCTCAGAACAAGGGCTGGATTGTATCTTTGGTCCCTTCCAATCCAGTGTGTTATGATTCCGTGGAGTCAGTGGAAAAATATTATGGAGCAGATGAGAATTTTACCTTTCAGATCAAAAAAGAAAGATAAAGAGACACCAGAAAATGCTATCAAGGGAAGAACAACAGATATAGGCAAAAGCAGTTTCTGTTTTATTGTCCTTTATCTCCTGGTGGGAGTTTTTCCTGTTCTGTGACTCCCTCCTGTTCTGTGCTTCCCATATACTATACTGATCTGCTGATTTGTAGTTGTGGCACTTTTATTACCCTTAATATCACCTGTGAGTGTAGCTCACAAAGGCATCACTTTTCAAATGCAATTGTGGAAATAGAAGAATGCAGTGGACAAGTGCTTGCTTCTTCTTATTCTTGTCTTTAAAGAAGTATGGCCGTTAGGTGTCACTTTCACGGTTTTGAGTTAGTCTTTCTTGCTTATTAGTTGTGTTCTACGCCATGCCTTCTGATTTGTTTCCTATGTAATTTCTGAGGTTTATGCTTCTTAATTGCAAAGCACCCTGTATTTGTTGGTTTCTCATGGGCAAACAAATGGAAAGTCAAAACACATTCGCCTGGTGGTGCCAAGCACACAACTCATGGCTCCTGAATTTAAATGTAACGCACTTTGCAGAAACAAAATCTTGCTACCAGTGCAGCTGAGGCATGCAAATAAAGAAAATCAGCTTGTAAACATGCAATCAAAAGAGCTATGATATATTTTCCTTTTCTCCCTCCTTCTCTCTATGAATATATACATTTTGTATTTAATGTCTTTGCCCATAGAATGATCATCTCATATTGTTTTCTCCCTCATCACATCCTTGAGTAATACATACAAGTTGTATTAGCATAAACACTGCTTGCTAGTTTTGTAAACCAACAGCTTTTCTAATACACTGTCCATAAGTTGACAGACCTTAGTGTGTTAAAATTCAATTCTTTCATTTCAAAGTTTTTTTCCGGGTGCTTTGTGTTGGTGTTACAGCCTCGTGCCTGTGGCTGCAATAGGTGCTTTTGTTCCTGCGCGGAGTTGCTAGTGCTGGTGCTTACTCTGCTGTCTCGTGTTTCTGGTGAAATCGATGGTTTCAGGTCCTCTTTCTTTGATCTGCGTTAATTACAGAGGGGCATGAAAGCAATGTTAATTGCTTAGCTTCTGACTCCGGTTCTTGTTCTCAGAAATACATTTCTGCTCCCATATTGACTTCGTGGATGCAAACACATGGGGTTTATCTGCCGATGGGCCATGCCCTTGCCAGTTCTCTGTGACCAGACTTTGAGCAGCAACTCGTTCTGCTCAGTCATGTGCTGACCGGTGCAAAAGCAGGCTCCTTGCTTCAGAATTGCTTCCTGTTGGGTGTGAAACCTGAGCAAATAATTCTCTTTCCAAAGAGAAAGCTTATATTGTTTTCTGGATGTTTATCCCCCACTGTGTAGGTATTAATCTCTCTATTATGGGCAATATTAATAATTGACAGAGGGCAGGAAATACAAACAGTTTTAATCTGAGCTTCATACATTTATTTAACAACAACATATTCATTTT
The DNA here is from genome assembly GCF_035582795.1 of Mycteria americana. Taxonomy (NCBI): domain Eukaryota; kingdom Metazoa; phylum Chordata; class Aves; order Ciconiiformes; family Ciconiidae; genus Mycteria; species Mycteria americana. The sequence continues at coordinate 193,635,546 of NC_134365.1, forward strand.
TAATGGCATTATGGATTTTTAAGTAGGCAAAAAAAAGTGCATTCTCTCACTGGGGTGTGATTGAGGTCTTACATTCCTACATGGGAGAAAAAGTTCAGACCTGACCTTGAGGCATTTAAACACAATCTTAAATAGTCGTGATAATATTGAAACCTACTAATTCTTGTAAAAGTATCTTCAAAGGAAACTGTGATAGGGTGCAGTCACTGGAATGTATTTATTATAGTCTCTGAATTGCTACCTAAACCCATAATAAGCAAGATAGCACCTCAGACAACCTTTGTTAAGTACCTCATTCTTTGAGGGGTCGTAGACTCTACCACGACGTAGACTCTACCACAGAGACTTTACCACTAGATTTAATGGCTTTTGGGGGATTGTACTAACAAAAAACTCCAGGCTAACTCCCAAAGCCAAACACGATGCCAGAGTCTACTGTATAGTAGAGTCTACCCTGCTATTCAGAAATAATCAATCTTGTATCTCTAAGTGCCTCAAACACATTTGAAAATATAGGCCATAGAAAGTTTTTCCTAGCAGGCTTGAACATCCCCTTCTTGTGCTAAGTGCTCTCCAGCCCAAACTGTTTCACATAAGTCTTTTTCACTGGCATTGAGCAGTCCCCATCCACAGCTCTTGGTGGCCCCAGCCTTGTGCTGGTGTTGGTGTTTGTGAAAGTGCATAGTGAACTGAGTCAGGGAACTGGTCTGGCTGAAAAAAATGGCAGGGGAGGAAGGAAAAAAAAAGGTGATTGGATTCCCTGCATTTGCTCTCTGTGTGGCAGACACAAGTCACTGGAGGTGGGGGAGAGGAGCTGCCCATTGGCTTAAATGACATTGCTACAGGTTGTCTAACCCCAGCCTCAGGGTGAAGCCCTTCAATGATGGCACAGTTTTCATTGGCCATGTCAGAACATAAATTCCCAGATCTGGGCTCACTAAAATGGCCTTCAACAGAGCTTCTGCAGTCATAGAGACCTAGTCAAACTGTGCTTGATGGCAGGTCAGCTGGAGGTCATTGTCACACAATGTTCGTGAGCAGCAATTGTCTCTAAAAGGGTCATAAAGTCATGTTTAGCATCTTTCTAGCTGAGAAGACTCCTTACCATTATCTTCCAAGATGACCCTAGATAAGTTAAACCTTGAATCTTTCATCTTGGCTGATTCACTCATAAAGCATATGTAAAAACCCTTGCCTGCCTCCATCATGACATGAGAGGCATAGTAAGCAGAGGTGGCTGAGGGCTTGAGGGCTTCCTGAGGAAACACACATTCATTGCATCAGATTCAGATGTGAGAAGCTCTGGCTCAGGTCTTTGACCTGAATCAGTTGATTTTGGGACATCAGTTGCAACCTTCTGACCAAGACAGAAGCTCTAACCAACCTGCCTGCTGCCTACTCTAGGGAAAGAGTGTTTAGGGGTTTGGTGTTGGCATTTCATGATTTTTCAGGAAACAATATCGAGATAATTCTAAAGGAGAACAGGAAGCATTTTTGAAATCCTAGGAATTTTTGAGGATGGGAAAATGTTTCCAGATCAGCCTAATCCTGAACAGCCAAAAACCTGGGGATGGATAGGAATTTTAGGTGCCGTGAGGGATGTAAGTGATGATAAGTGGTAACATGCACGCATTGATTTTATTTTCCCCCTCTTTGATTATCTTTGGCCAAGAGATATAACAAAAAAGTCTACTGCATACTTTGTCTTGGAAATATTTCCATAAATGTGGGCAGAAGTTGAAGTTGCCTGCAGCTGACTATGGGTGGTAGCTTGTGTTTATTTTCTGGTGGTTGTCTTAGACAAAGTCCTTTGGGGATCAGGGGCTTTCCCAGCTGGAGTTAGACTGTCAGGGCCAAGGTGGGAATTATTGTACACTGGCATGCAATAGAGATGCTGCCATCTCAGCTTCACAAGGCCTGTTTCTGCCAAGCTTTACTCCTATGAGTAAGCCTTCCTTGGGCTAATTGTCTCTCATTGGATTTCAGCGGATAGGGAGAACTTTTTCATTTAAGTGAGAGCAGGCTGAGGCGAGGTCTTGTGCCTTCACTCTGGTTTGGATGGCTTCAGGATCTTTAAAGCTGCTCTAGTGCCAGGTTGTGTTTGAGTTTAACATGCCTTGTTTCATAGCATATTAACTCAAGGCCCTGCAAGAAGATTGAGCTTAAGCACATTACTTCAGTCATGTGGCTGTAAGGGCTTGCAGATCAGAGCAGATAGTAGTCTGCTCAGCTCATAACACAAGTAGCGGAGCTCAGGGGTGTGCCTACCTGTCTGTTAGATATGCACTAAACATCTCTGTTGCAATATTGGATAAGATTGCAGCTAACATCATTATCTTGGAAGATGCATGCTTCTGCAGTGACAAAATACTCTTAGCTAGGTGAGATCCCACAGAGAATCTCCCAGAGCCCAAAAGCAGAAATCCTATCCGCCTTAAAAATCCACCACTTCCCACCACAGCTGTCTCTACCTAAGCAGGATTGTCAGTATAATTTACAAACCAAGATAAAGAAGAAACTGAGGCACCTTCTGAATTAGGAGAGAGCTGGCTAACAATAGAGAACTATCTCTAAAGTCCTGTCATTGTTCCCAGAAGAATGATTTTGTTCAGTCCCAGTATTGCTTAAGGAGAGATCAAAGGAAGGATTGAAAGAAAGAAGAGCTATTATAAGCATGAACACCTTCATTTCCCTTCATCCAGAACACTGAAATCTGTAGGAGTCTTGCGCATGCATCTGACAACAGAATTGGGTCTCATCATTTGTGGCTTCTCTTGTCGTTTTTTTTCTTTTCATTTTGAACTCCTCCAGTCATTTCAAGCCTTTGAATAGATGTGGTGACACAATGGCTTTCGCTGCCCCCTGCCACTGCCATGATCCCTCTGATAATTCTGTCTCCTGAACCCCATCTGTACCCCCAGCCCAAAGTTTAAATAGGGCATTGGCTGGAGCCTTTTCAGCTGCATTTGGTGGGACTTTACTGCTTTGGAGTCATGTTAAAGCTGATATATAGCTCAATCTACACTGCCCAAAAAGGTAATTGTTCAATTTTATTTTTATAGTGCTTCAATTTACAGCAGGTAGTTAGATTTTGTATAGGCTTATGCATTTCAGATGGCAAAGCCCTATCATTTTAGTGCAAAGGTTTCATGTAGCCACCTGCAGACTGTATTTTAAAAAGCCTGGCAATTTTTTGTTCTGGGTTCTGGGACAACTTTGTTACACCTGTGGTTTAATATGATGCAGAATTAATTATACCCTGTAGGCAACTCTGCAGCTTTTGTCTTTGCCTCTGAAAGGAATGCTTTGGAGGTGTCCAACCACATTAAGGGGGGGAAGACATTCTCTACATTATTACTTTGCCATTTTTCAGCAATAGACTGGCCATTGCTGTGTCATGATGGTTCTGCAGCTTCAGGAATTGCATGCAATGGGCTATTTCATCTGTAAAAATTGCATTCCTGGGGTCCCAGCCATATGAGCTTTAGAGACTAGCCCAGCCTATGAACACTACCACATGCCACACTTAATTATTTCCCCCAGAGCAGATAAACCTTAGGAGACACTAAAAGGAAAAGAAGATGCTGGCTGTAGTGGAAGACTTGGATGACAATCACCTAGATTCGATGGCAAACCAGCAGCAGGCAAAGCAGTTTGGCTTTCACAGGAGACTTCACAATGTTACCTAATTTAATGGTACTCCATTAGATAATAAATACTAGAATGAGAGCCTACAGGGTGTTTCTTGGATTCTCCCCCATGCCAAAGTCTTATGTCTTTGTCTAGTGGCCCACTTCAACATTACGCAGGAGCAAACAACTGTGTGTTCTGATGCTGTAGGTGAATTTAGTCTAATATCCTCTCACCAATAATGGTCAGTGCATCTGAAAACAGGTCTAGATGCTCCATATTGGTGCTAATGGGAATGAGTTTCAAATGATACAGTTTCAAAACTGCATCAGTTGGGAACATGCATGTGATCCAAAATCCCTTATGCTATTCCTTCCCATACCTTGGTTGCTGCTGAAAGGTTAAGCATAGATAATTTTGTCAATGCTAACTGTTGGTCTTGCCTCTGTATCATTAATAAATGCAATAACCAACAGCTCTAGTGTGGATTTTGTGGGCATCCTGCTGTTAATCTTTTGCCACAGTAAAAGCAAGCTGACTATTTCCGTTCTTTGATCTCAGTCTTTTAGCCACTTTCCAATGCATGACGAAATGTTACCTCTCATCCCATGACTACTCATTTTTCATAACAGTCTCTAGTGAGGGACTTGGTCAAAAGCTTTTGCAAGTTTAAATAAATGGCCTCTGGTGGTTGCTAAGGGACAGGGTATTTCAGCTCTCCATGTGAAATGTGTGAAATGCAAGAGTATTTGAAGGCCAAGCTTTCTTACCAGCAAGATATGACCACAGGAGGGGGATTCATCTCAGCTGCCTTTAGCTGTCTACATGCCAGCTGTCTAATCCAAGTTAGTTATCTAGGCTATGTCTTTAGTCACTGTAGAGGGAAAGAAGTACTTCCAAAGGGCAATTCATTTCATCCTAAAAAGGTATGTTTAAAGGTTTCATTTGCTGAGACGTCAATGGCAAATCTGGCCTAGGTAGCTTCCGCTCCTGAATTTGCAATTCCCCTCCCCTTGGATGTGCTGGTATGGCTGTTGCTGGGACCATGCTAGAAGAGGGAAACTGAATAGATTTGGCTTATTTTTAACCTCACAAGAGACTCTTATGGAAATTAAGGATATGGTTTCACAGGCGGTTGAGCTGATTTAATGGCTGATAACACTGAAAGGTGAAGGTCTGGGTCATCTTCCCTCCTCTTCTCTCACAGGATGGTCTGGTTCTCCCTTACATGCCCAGCCGTGTGTTTCCATCCTCTCTCTGTGTCAGCACGATGCTCCTATATTTGCATGATGAACTTGTCAGGGAAATCATCGAACAGAAAATGAGCACTACCAAGCATAGTAATTTTTTTAGCTACATTATGTCCTTGGTTTTGCTGTTGTTGCACCTATGAGAATGGTAGCACTGGTGGTGAGGGAAGAGAGTGTGGAGAAGGTTGGGCCAGACCACTTGGTAGTAGTGTGTGTTTCCATGGGTGCAAAATCACTCATGAAATGAGACACTACATAGTCACTGCGCGAGAGGTAAGGTTATGTCATGCTTTAAAGCAGGTTGCCCAAGACTGTCCAGATATTTAAAACCTGACTGGACATGGTCCTGGGCAACTTGGTCTAGCTGACCCTTATTGAACAGAGCATTTGAACTAAATGATCCCAAGAGGTCCCTTCCAACCTCAACAGTACTGTGATTCCACGATTAGGGACTGTCCCCCACAAAGTGGGGGGCCTGGGCCGTAAATAGCTGTAATGGCACAACTGAGAAGGTGGCAAACTGGACCATGGGAGTGTGAACACTTGACTGAGGGTGGGAGGGAATGGAAATTTTATAAACCATTTTTCCTGCTGTAGTCAGCATCTTGTTGAGCAACCTTTATCTAGTTCGGAGTAATTTTGTTTGCTCCAGGCACCTATTTCATTTCACTGATTGTAGGGGAAGCCTCGATGGGTAGCTTAGATTAAATGGCTAACTTTCAGATGACTAAAGTTTGGCAAGAGTAGTGTCACTGTAAGCTGCTACACATCAGTGCTACTTGAGGCCCAGAATGAAGCTGTTGTGAAGGGGTTGGCTAGTGTAGCCTCAGAGGGCTCAGAGAAAGCCTTTCACAATATGGTAAAATCATTTCACTCCTGAGCCTGGTTTTTTGATGTTAATGGTACGCTTGGAAACCTCAGCCGATCACTGCACTTTCCTGATTTCCTGTCTCTAACTGATTTAAGTGGGGACTCCATTAGGACATCACAAACGATGTGGTAATTTGGTATGCTCAGAGCCTCTTCACTTATTTAAAAAGAATGAAGGCAATGGCTGAGTCATCCATTACTTATTAATAGCACTTAAGAAAGCACTGTGGTAGATGCTATTGCAAACGGACATATCATGTGATCGAGAAATTACAGTCTGTGGATGACACTTTCTAAAGATTGTTTCAAAAGGTCTTTTAAAAGGAAAAGTTTCCAAGCTTTGACAGCTTTGAAAGGATTGCTTTGGAAGCTCTTTCTAAGTTGCATGAATGGCTACTTTCAGATGGCACCAAAAAGCCATACAAATTCCTCTAATCCTCAGATGCCCAGATGTTGTACCTACTTCTTGAATGAGGAAGGCCCAAAGGTAGCTGACCTACCTTCTACCTAACCTACCTTTCATTATGTCTTTAGGGATGAACTGTATCCCTAGATCAGTGTCTAGGAGAGAACAGGACCTATAGCCTAGCTTCTCCATGCCACCTTCATGACTTGCTGATCTTCAGGGTATTTCCACAAAGCAGGGCCCCCTTAGAGAAGACTGCAGATGTGGTGAGTCACAGTAAATGAGGATCCAAGAAGAGGTACCCTTCCCTGCTGTATCTGTGGAGGCCTCAATCACAGTTTCTCTTGCTTTCTTGCCAAACCAGACACGTATTAGAATCTGACCCATGCATTGCTGTCTGATGACATAAACCTACTCACAGGTTTCCTTTCTTATGCTCAGTGTATCTAATATCAGAGAGAGGTGGAATGTATCATGTATTTATGAGGTGGAGTCAAACTGATAACCAATGGCCCTAGAAACAGTGTCAGTAAGTTACAAAAATATAGGGCTAAAATATAAGGGTTGGGACTCATCATCCCAGCTTTGAATGCTTACAGCATAATTTTAAGTCTAAAATAGTTGTTTAGACGCCTTTTATACTCAAGGGGAGGAAGCAGGCGCTTCTAGGCTGTGATTCATCTCGCCGATTTTAATCATCTTGCTTTGGTGCAGAAACCTCTCCTTCTCTCAACTGGCTATAAAGGAAGACTAGGTGAGCAGATCAGATGAGGACATCCACATGGAGGTAAGATGAGTCCTCTCTCAGTGTATACCAACCACAGCACACATGTGTATGTAGTCTACCTTTCTGTGTGTGGGGGAAAAGTTAGTCTCTTCAATAGAAATCAGACTGCTGCAACCCAGCAAATGTAATAAAAACTTGAATTCAGCTGGCTCTCAGGAAATGAGAAAATCAGTGTGTGGCTGGAGGAAGAACATAAAGGAGGAGACTTTACTGGTTAAAAAGCACCAAGACAAATATGAAACTGCTGGCCTGTTCTTTAGACTCCTGGAAAATAGGTCCAGTCTGTTGTTCCTATGAGCATTTCACTAAAAAATGCAAATCCCTTGCCAGGTGAGATATTTGCTTTTAAGTTTCTGCACAATGTGGAGCCGTTCAAACTCATATTCCTCTCTGCTATTTGTATATGTTGCTACGCTTTCCACTTTTTCTAAGTATCTTATCTTACCAGTGTGCAGAAAGCTTAGTAAGTGTAGGCTTGAGCCAACTGAGGGTTCTCCATCTGTACTTGGAAACTGCGAAACTGCCATGTCTCTGTATGTAATTAGTTCAAGCACTGTGCCAGACTAATAGGACTACATAGCTTCCAGATTATATCTGACAGGCTCGGAGAGATGGAGACATCAGAAATGTAGGCATCTACTCCGCTGGACTGGGAAATGTATTTGTGATATCAAACCTTTTTTTTTTTTTTTAGTGTTGTGTAAAAAAACTAAATGAAAACCATCATTAGTGTGATGAGGTCTACTTTCTCTGTAAATTGGTTGTGGCCCAGTGCTAAAGTGCTATGCTTATTCTTTAGAGGAGATTTGAACTTTGCTACTGGGTTCTTTTCTGCTGTAAATATCACTGTATTTATTTTGTGCACAGTCTTTGCTGTTATGCTGTATTGGTATATGAGTGAAACTGAAAACTTGTAATAAACAGGAAATCAGAGAAGATAAACTCAGGGTACCTTTTAGTTTCTGTGGGATTTTGAAGGACCAGTTGTTCTGCACCACTGCTGGAAATGTTGCAGTTTGTCTTAATACATAGCAATATCAAAAACAATCAGCCTCAGAAAGTATCTGATTTCCATTGGCATAAAAAAAAATCAAATAACTGTGGGTTGTTTTTTTTTAATACTGGTCTTTTGTGCTTTCACAAAACCTGGATATTTTCAGGCAAGACTTATGCCTTCAGCCACCCATAACAAACAAAAGAATATGTTAACTACTCTCCATGTATTTTTACTGTTGATGCTGGAAGCCCAGAGGGTCCTTACCTCCTGACTTTTCCCATGGCAGACTGCAGAGGAGCTGGTGACCAAAGAAACCCCATCTCAGACTCCTGTGCAGAGTTCCTTGGACCTTTCTGAAGCTTTGCCTATATGAAACATTTTTTAAATGATGAATCAGCAAATTCTGAGAAAAGAGTAGTTTAGTGGAATTTTCCTATCACCTTTTTTTCTGCTGAAGTCACTGGCAGTGCTCCCATTTATATAAATGGAATCAAGGTTCCATCTACACCTGTGATGGTCATATTGTGCCTATAGTTCTGCTGTGTGTAAACTTTCTATGAAAAATGTTATTGTGAGAAATCTAATTTTCTTCTCCCATCTCGCCTGTGTAGGAAAACAATCCATAAGCACTGTGGACTGTGGTACACCAGGTTAACAAAATAATTTGCATTTTATCAAAGATTAATGAAGTGTTCTCAAAAAGGTTCCAAGCCTGTCAGTACCTGCTGATGTAATTTTGTTAATTTATGATAAAACATTAGGTCCTGGATACCCTGCTTATGCCTATTTTCAGTGACCTCTTTCGGAGCGGGAAGAGAAGCATATACTGTTAGGAAGCAAAGTAGGTAGACTCCAAGGTGACATGGTCAGACTGCATCAGCCTCTTTGGAGCTGAAGGAATTGGGATTTGTGAGGAATCACTGAGGGGAAGCTCAGGTTTTAATTGATAAATAGCAGCAGTTCAGTGCTCAGGTGACAAATGACACTCGAAAGCCACCTGTCCAGAACAACCATCCAAATGGCTTGGAAAGCCTCAGCTCCCGTTGCCGTCACAGGAAAAGCTGTGCTTTGTACACGTCCTTTTCTTTAACAGTAAAGCCCTCACTGTGAGTGGCAAAGCAAGGGTTATATGGCCCAAAGTGTCCGGATGAGCGAGGCTCCCTGACAAGAGGGACGACCTTTGTCTCAGGTGACTTCGGCTCCCTGAACGTCAAACATCTACCCTAAAGCTGTGGTGCCTTGAATATTTCTCTTGGCAGCTGCTTTAAAGCAGTTCCTGCTCTGGCTGCTCATTCCTGCTCCCATGTTTCTCATTTTGATGGGTCAATACTGCTCTTCATGTGGCTATGCATTGAAATGCATTAACCTAATTCGAGGGTGGGGGGAAACAACCATACAGAACAACCTTTATATTTTTTTTTCTCCATTGTTTTTCAGCTGGACTAATTCTGTTATCTGATTCACAGAATGTCCTCTCAAAAAGCTGGGCCAACATCTCTGAGGAGCAGTTAAGTCTGGGGAGAAAAGAGAGGGGATGGGAATATTGTGTACTGCCAGCACCAAAACTGTAAACTGATGTTTAAGATACGTATCTCGCAGCATGGGATGAATCACATTCCAGAGGTGCCTGTCTCTACCTGTTGACCATACATACAGGCTGAGCAACTAACTTAGATGAAGGAAGCCATTCAGGTGCCAAAACATAGGTGCCTACTACCCATCGTGTGCTTTAGGGTATTCTTGGCCTCTGGCTGACACTCTGGAGGGTAATTCCTGTGTCATAGCTGCCAGGCCTGTGCAGATACCTTGACTCTGCGAAGGTGTCTAAAATGGCACTAGATGTGTGTGTTCGGGCACCTGAATTGCTCTAAACTTTAGACAGTTACAGCTAACTTCAGTTAACTGTGTGAAGATCTCTTGTCAGTGAATACATGCAAAGACATGGAGATGTGGACCTCCTCTCCCAGCCTTTATCACCTAGTCTGGAGCAGGGCACGGGAGGGCTCATCGCACGTGTCTCCTATTGAGTGATGGGGAGCAGAATCCAAAAAACAAATATGAAACCAGTGCAGCCAGGGGTAACTGATAACCCATCCCTATTTTTTGTTCTAGTGGCTGGATAAAAGGGAAAATAGCTTAAATTATCCTTGAATGAAGTTGCTTTTATAGTGGCTATGCAATGAAATAAAGGAACAACTTCCAAGGGAGGCAGAGACTCCAAAAGACAGTGCTGAGGAGGACTCATGGCCTTGCACTTCTCTTCTCTTTGCTGCCCTTGGTATGGACGTAATCTGTGGTGTTGTGAGCATGCATCCATGGCTTCCAGCAGCATCCCCCAGAAAGAGCAATTATTCTACTTGTGCACCTGGGAAGCAATGTGCTGCTGCCTTGAACTGTCAGTAAAGCATCTCATGTTACTGGCCAGTAGGCTTGAAGGCTTCACCTGTTCCCATTCTTGGCTGTCTACCAGCCCTGTAAAGGGAGGGGATATCTTTTATTCTGTGCGTACATAAGCCACAGGAGGGAAGTAAGGAGTGGAGGAGTTTCTTATTCCCTTGCAAGAGCATGTGGTCCAAGCTGTAGTCTCAGCCTGTGCCCATACATTTTAATTCATTTGTAAAAGGTCGTTTTTACTAATGAACTTTCTCAGAAATTTCCCTCTCGCTTTACAGTGTATCCATGGAAGGCCCATGTGATTAAAATCCTTGGGCATGCCATGGAAGATGGGACCTGCTTTAATTACAATGTGTTGTTCGCTGACCATTAAATAAAGATGAAATAAATTGTCCCATTTTCTGTCTCCGAGGCTGGTTGTTTGAGCATATTACTCATCTGGGGAGAGTGCATTGTATTGCCAAGGCTGAGAGCACACGCATTTATCATTAGTAACAGCACAGGGATGAGTTGCTTCCCTGTAGCCTTGTCTTTTGTTCATGAGATTAACTTGTTTTCAACACTGCAAATTCAATGTTACAGAACAATTCCATACTCAGTGATTTGAAAGCTGAATATGGTTTTCCCTCCTGTAGAAGTGCAGGGTTTTCCTATCTTGAGCAGTATGCTTTTGAGATTCTACAGTTACTATTTACTACTGGAATGGTGTGTCAGGCTTTAAATATAGAGGAAGGCAAGGTCTTTTCACTATGCAAGCAGACGCATGCTCTCTTTGCTCTCTTCCATTGGATCTATTTTGTTTGCCAGTGGGAATATTTCATCTGCAGAGTTTATGGACTCACGCACCTTTAATCCAAAATCTGACATTGCCTCAAACCCCAAATCAAAGCCATTTGATATTTAGAGCTGTGGAGTCTGCTTAACCCCCTCTGATTCTTGCCCCTACTGCAAAGTCAAGTCTCTTCATTTGGGTGTCAAATATGGATTTAAATGCATGATGTTGTTAACCCTTTGGCTTGGCTTCTAACAGTGATAGGTTTGTTGACTTCAATGACAGGATGGAGAGATGGGACGAAGGACTGATGCAAATGAAGGTGATCATTTATTCTGCCCTGTCTGGTATGATGCCATGATGGAGGCCTTGCTTTGTTTGGTGCTAAAGAGATTCCATGGAGACTTCTTAAAAGGGAAGCATGGGCAGGTGCATGTGAAAAGCAGGGAGAAGAGCTGCACTACTGTCTTTAGGCATTTGGGTCAGAGCCTGCCGCCTAACTTCCAGCTGGAGCTCCTCCAGAATTCAGGCTCCAAAGACATCGGTGGGTTTGATCCGTGTTCCCTTACCAGCCATGCTGCTATGAATCCATGGCAGCAAGAGGCCATTTTTAGGCTCAGATGTCCAAAGAGGCCCCCAGGGAGTGTGTTGCCTTTCCCTCAGCTGCTGCAAAGAAGAGGGCTTCTAGCTTCTAGATGCCTGTGCCCATCCACTATGGGTTCCCCACTCCTGCAAATGAATTAATAACAGGACAGCAACTTATTAGTGCCCCAGGGCACTTCCCAGCACCTCCTGGTTTGTCTGTGAAAGAGGAGAGAGCAGTCCCTTTGAGGCAGAGATTATTTTATTCCCACAGTGCAAACTGCTGGTGACGCAGGCGAGGAAACCCATCTTTAAAGTGAGGAGGGAAGGCAGCGGCTGCCTCGCGTCCGGGCGGCCTCCCGTCAGTTAGCACGCTGCTGGGCGATGAATATTACATTTATTCCCCTGGAACAAAGGATCTGAATTCTTAGTGCTTATGGCGAAAAGGTTGGAGGCAGCTCCAGGGCACTGTGTGAAAGGAAATAAAAAAGCAGTTGTAAATCATTACAACCCAGTGGGAAAAAAAAAAAAGGCAGCCCATTGTCTTTTATTACAGTGCTAAATCAACGAGAAAGGAGGTGGGTGATTTATCAAGGTGGACTCCACATCACTTACAACACCCGAATTTGCTTTCGTTAGAATGTCAGTTTTCTGATCAAATGATTTTGCTTTCATTAGCCTTGATGTAAATGCAGTCCTCAAAAGGGCTAGTTCCTCTTACAAGTAAGAAATCCCAGCTGCATGGAAGTGGAGTGGTTGTGTAAGTCTCCTTCTCAAGGTGAACACAATTAAATATAAAAACCCTAACAAACTGAGGGCCCCCAGATCTCTTTATATAGCCACAGCGATAACTAATGATACTTAATGCTCTGACTGGCTTTTATCCCTGTTGTTGAAAGCCAGCACTAAGGCAAACACAAGAATAAATAGCTGATCACAAACAGCAAAAAGAAAGTTGAACTAAGTTATTCAACAAAAGCTTTGTTCAAAATTAGGTGATGGGCAATTCCAAGCATAGAAAGAACATAGTTTTAAAATATTTTAACCTCAGCTGCATAATCAATATTCCCTTTTCATATGCTGTCTATACTGTTTTATTACATTTTCCGTTTTTATTAATCCCTGATTCTCCATAATGCTGTGGAACAGCTTCAGCAGACATTCACACATTCATAAGGTGGATTGCCTCAGCGATTCCACCTAAATGGATTGAAGGCAAGAGAGAGACAACGTGTGGGCAGCAATGGGAATCTGTTTACAGCTGAGTAGATTTTTTGGGCAGAGAGAGGAAAGATTTCATGGAAGCTATCACGTTGTTGCTTGGTTGTGAAACATCCTGAAATGTAATATTGGTATAATAAATATAATATAATATAATATAATATAATATAATATAATATAATATAATATAAATTTTTTTATGATACATAATAATTATTTTTTAAGTGTTTGCAAAACGAGGGGACACAGGTCCTGTGGATCAGCTCATGGCCATTCTGCAGTGCCAGGTGTGTTTGTCTGTCTCTGCTCAGAGGGTCTGGGCTGCTGCTGCTCTGGACACCCTCCAGCAGCTTCCCTGGGTGACGTTTATGAGAAGTGGTGTGCTCGTGACAGCTGTGGTGTTATGTTCTGGTGCAGAGAGGCAGAAAACACTCTTTGGGGGTGATCTTCCCTTTTTACTTTTAATTCTATGTTTATCAGCAGCTCTGGCTTCCTCTTCATGCTCACAGATAAATTGACCTGGAAGTCAAAAGACACGGCCCCTTCTTTCTGTTTCGTGCTGCTCACCCCTTAAGCACTGCAAATGTGCCTGGATGGTAGACACGTATGGAGGGGACATGGGCTGGGTGGTTGGTGTCTGGAGGAGAGACAGACTGCACCACAGAGGTAACCCAGCAGGTGCTGGACTGTGACATGGAGCCTGGAGAAGTATTAAGGCTTTCTGGGGTCCATTCAGAGCTTTGCTGAGGAGAACACAACCAGTGGAAGAACCAAAGGCCTGTGGGGAAGGGGTACCAGCAGGATGTTTGGAGCCAAGAGGGAGATGGATTAAACCTCTGCAAGAGCTGGGTATGTTCTTTTTCATTAAGAACCGTTGACTGTTGAGGTCCTGGGAGCACAGTTACAAGGCAGTGCCTGGGGTGGCCCTGCCCAGATTTTGTCTAGGAGCAAGACTCCAGGGTGTACCAGACCCTCACTTACACTGTGGTTTCCACAGGTTGTGGATATTGTGTTTAATACTGGTTCTCTTTCCCCTCCTTCCCTAAAAAGATGTAGTAGAAGGAGAAAAAAAATAGAGTTTAATAAAAATGGTAACATTTGCTAAAAGTTACAGAATAGCTTCTACATAAGGGCTAAGTAGGTAAGACTATTCAGCCTGGAAAAGAGGTTACTGAAAAGGTTATGTGAAAGACTTATAAAATAGTGAACTATAAGGAAAAGTGAATAGCGGACTCTCCTATTCATTATAAAAACTAAAGGGCATCAAAGAATATTAGCAGGCAGTGAGTTCAAAACAAACAAAAGGAGGTGTTTCTTCACACAGGTAGTGAGCAACATCCATAGCAATTGCTGAAACTGCTGAACTGCCTCTTTTATAAGAGTAATTCATGGCAGAAAAATTCCCCAAGGGCTGTTGAGTATAAGGACATTGCCTCTGGCTGGGAAAGTCCTTGAGCTGCGAAGTCTGCAAGCCTGGAGGAATGATCTGGAGAAGTGTCTGTACATGCTTGCTCTATTCTTCTTCAAATGGCCAGATAGGGAACTAGAAGGATCTTTGATCTGACCCAGTAAATCCATAATTGTGGTCTTAAAGTTCAGGAAGAGTTTCTGTCCCTCTGCATCTGTTCCGAAGACCTGTCTGTAGGAGGGTCAGCTTGAAACATTTTTAAAGATGATCTTGTTCTTCTGCATGCACGTTGCCTCTTGCTGGTTTAACCATATGCGTGCACGCTTCTGTTGCTGCGGCCTGGGAGACTGGCGTACAGAAAGGAACAAAATCCTGTGCTTATTCTTTTAAAGTATGTTTGGAGTGCTTTTTAAAGCATGTTTTTTCTTTATTCTCTTTTTTTCCTCAATCATAAAGATACAGCTGTACACTGGTGAGCTAAGTACACTGGGCTTAATTGTCTGTTTCTGTGCTAGGGAAAAACATGGAAAGGTAGATAGTACAAGCTACCGTGGGGAATTCTTGGGTCCCGTGTTTTCCAGGGTGTATTGCAAAGCCTGCCAGCTCCTGATATGAAGATAGCTACTTCAGAGCTTCTCTAATTTATGCTTATCTTTCTACAGGCTTTGGGAAGCAAGTAACAGGAGAGCAGCACACTCCAATTATGCCCTTGATACACTCCTTATCCTGAGCACCATAAGCGTGACAGCCTTTATTCTGCCTGCTCCCGGTGCCTGCTCCTTGAGGAGGCACAGCAAAAGGGAGAGAGGGGGGAAAGGAGGGGAGTCCTGCGTTGGTAGCAGGAGGGTCGTTTCTCCTGGTTTTAAATAACTTTGGGGGTTTTCTTTCTTCTTGGATTTTCCTATTTATGAAAATGCAGCCTCTTGCTGGTGAGCTAAGCTCACTTTACTTTGTCAGAGCAGGATGAAATTCCTAGCATAATGGAGAATCAAGCCTGCTAGACTGCTGCAGGCAAACTGAACATCGGTCCAGAGATTTCCAGAGCTCCTTTGTCTCTGTCGCTTGGAATTCCTCCATCCTCCTCCTCATCAGCTCACTCTCTGCATCCCGCATCCGCTTCCCTAATTCACATCAGCAAAATGAACAAGACGATGCATCCTTCCAAAAATAAAAAATATCAACTGGGAACCCACTGCTGTGTGATTTCCGTCCTCCCCACCTTCCCTCTCGCTGTCAGACATGTTTATGCTTTCATTCCTCCCCAGCCTGCCAGGAAGAGCCGCTAAGGCATTTGACTTTAAATGATGAGTCTGTAGCTGGGGAGGGCAAGAGGGTGGTCTCCTAAGCATGGCTGGGAGTTATTACTCCAGGTTAATTACTAGGGGAATTTATGTGGTGAGCATCAATCAAGGCTTAGGCACATCAGATTCTGCTGTATAAACTGGCCTGTGCCCAAACTGCATAAGATGACTTTTGTCTTAATATTATTACTGTATTTGCCAGCTGAATATATAGCCCAAACATATTCTGAAAATGGGAAACTCAGGCAAAAAACATCAAATATCTCAGGACTGTGAATGTCAGTCTGCATATCAAACAGAATAAACCTGAACTGCCTGGGGTGAGTGATAAATTATAACAATTGGCATTGATAGGAAAGGGGCTAGTAATGGACTATAACATGTTGCCCTTGCTTAGGGTTACTGAATCATGTCAGGGAATTATGGAGCGAAGGATAATACGCATGAGCCAGTTTTGCTAGTGGGATTGAGGCAGTGCATTAGACAAAAGCAGGCTTGTGGCACTGGTATTCCCTTCATCAAACCAGAGGCTCTTTTAAACGCTTGGGAACAACTGGGTATTATTACTCCCTCCTGCGACTGACTCCTTGAGAAGGCAATGTTTGCCAAATAAAAATGATCAGGTGATCCTTGGTAATAAATAGTATTTTTGACTTTTCCATACAGGATACAAAAGAACCAGAGGGGAAGAAAACTGCAAAAAATAAAATGTTTAGAAAAAAATCAGTTGCCCCCTTAAAATTGGAGCCCAGGCCAAAGATACAATCTGCCCTCATCTTTCCCTGTCGTAACATTTTCCTTATCTCCCAGCTCACCATAAGAAGTGGCTCCCAGTTGTTCCCCAGCATTTCCTCTTGGGCCCTGCGGACAGCATCTTGTTTGGCCCAAGCTTAGGAGAAGGGTAAGGTGACAGTGAGATGGCTCTCAACCCACCCTGGCTTCATAGGGATAGGTCAGAGAAAGGTGCGTGAGATGTGAGCTGAACTTTCTTCCCCATTTCTTTAAGCACCTGCCCAGGTGCCATGGCTTTGAATGCCCATCCTCACTGAGGCCACCACAGAAGAGACAGTGGGCCAGCTGGGTTTGCAGGTAGGATTCAGCCCTCAGGTGATGCACGCAGTGAACTGGGTCCAAACTTTGGCTGAGGGAAGGCCTCTGGAATCTGAAATTAAGTAAAATGAATTAAATGACAACCAGAGGCTCTTTATGAAACTCAGTGATCTGCAGGTTAACAGCTATAGCGACCAAATGTATTTTAAGAAAAAGACTGAAGAAAATCACTAAGGCTACAAAAAAGTACGCAAGCTCAAGTTTTACTTTGTTAAGCTCTGTTGTTTAAACTAGTTATATCACTGTCACGGCCACAGGATGCAGAGTGCACAGCAGTGGGCTCGTAGAAAAGTCCTGGGGCAGACATACAGCATCTGCAAGCAGCGGCTGGGCGGCAGCGATTGCTTCCTGCCGTGATGTGCCTGGGCAAGAAGATAAAACATGCCACGTGTAGGCTGCCCAGCGATCGATGAGCCCCGATCGACAGCCCACGCTCCGACGGCTCCGCATTCAGCCCTGCCAGCAGCACAGAGCGGAATATCTGCTAAATGTCTGCCTGGTTCAATCGGGTTTTCCTATTAACATTCCTCAATCGTAAACCTTGGGCAAGCGCCACGTAGCCGGGGAGGTGGGAAGAGGGGAGGGGGAAACCCAGACGGTATTTTGTGATGGTAAAGCCGTGTGTGGTGGCTGGGACATCATCTGCTGCTGGTAGGGGAGGAGAGCAAAGGCAAGAGGAGGAAATAATATGGATCGGGAAAAGCAGGGGAGAGGGAATGCTGAGGAGAGGCAGTTCACTGCTGGCTTGTATACGTTTTTCTATCATTATATCCCCCCTGGTTGCGGACAGTCACTCATGAGGATGATACACTGCACCACGTCCCAGCGCTGCAGCCCGAGGAAGGCTTCAGCTAGAAGGGCTGAAGCCATTTAAACAGCCCCAGTGGGGAAGGCACCGCGGGGCAGTCGGGGAGGCATGTGGGATCGCACTCGTGTAGGGACGGCAGCGGTTCCCTCCCCTTGAGGCCAAGCGCCCTGTCTCTACTCCATCTTCCTATTGATGGGGAAAAAATGGCCAAGATTTAGAAATGTTGTAAAAGGACCTAGAGGCTATTTTATTTTTTTTTTTTTTAGCTGGGGATTGTGAAGTGTTATAGGGAGGAGGAACTGGGGCTGGGAACATGGAAGAGGATGAGGAATTTAGGGGCCCAGCTCCCCGAGACTTTCCCATTTGGCACTTCTCCTTGTGAGAATTTCAGCTTTCCTAGTGAAAAGCCAGGTTATCACCACAGCTTGGCAGTGAAGTGAGACTGAGTTTGGGTGACTATGCCATGCAGAGGTGGACCAGGGTAGTGTCTACCGTTCCTCCTCAGAAACCCTCTTCTCCAGGAGGGAAAAGAGGTGGACATCTGGGTGACAGCAGCTCTCCTGCGGATGGAGGTGGAGGTTTATATCAGTACTGCACAGTAAGGTCGAAGGTTGTAGATACGCTGATAGCTATGAAGTTTACAGGTGAAACCCTTTCCAGCACCTTCCCGTTTTATAACGGAAGGATGAGTCCCTCTGCTCTTGCTAGAGCAATGCAGAGGGAGCTCTGCGCATCAAGGCTGGCATTCCCAAGTGGGCCATAAGCTGCTCTCACATAAATAAACAGCATGCAGCTGTCACAAAAGCTTTCATGGATTCAGGGCAGAAAAAGGAGAGGATAAAGATATGTGGCAATTAAAATATTTAATATTCAAATGAGCTTGATGTCCTGTGGAGCTGACCCAGAGCATGTTCTTGTTAGGAAAAGTAAAGCCAGCCAACTGGATGCTTTCCCTTCTGCAGAGTAAGGGACCACTGTAGCTGAACTGATGCCCTGTACCTGCCATGCTCAAGATGAATCAGGCACTGTCTGATTCAGGCATTGTCCTCAAGGACAAAACTTCAAGCGTTGTCCTCAATCCGTGCATCTTACCACCTTCCTTAAGCCAATGAACTGACTGCTGCCTTCTCGTCCTGCTTTCCTCTGTGATGCCCAGGCAAAAACGACTTTTTCTGTGTTCTTCATGAAGTCTGTAAAATTCCCTGGTGGGTAAGAAGCACACGCCTCCAATTTATTGATCAGCTTTTAAAATATTTTAAAACCAGTAAACAGACAAATAAGCCTAAATGGCTAATCTAAAGACAAATTAAGTGCTCAAGAATGTATTTATTTCAGGTTTTTTGCCAGTTTGCTGGTAATTTTGGTGGCTGTGGTTTTAGGCAGAACAAGTGTGGAAGCTACCCTGGTTAATGTACAATACAATACTAATGTAATGCCAATTATAGATAAACATCTTAATTAAAAACCGAGGAAAGCATGCTTAGATATTTTCTAGAAAGTAAGATTGGAATGTAATCTGAATCTTTATGAATGCAATGGGGAATAACAGATAATTCTGATGTTCTGAGGCTTTTTGCTTGGAAACAGCATTTATTTTGAAACAGTGAAGCCCTTCTGCATAGAAGTAGCCCTGTTTTCATAAAAACTGCCTACCATGTTGACAAAAGAAATCAGTGTTTGTACTCAAACACAAGACATATGACTATTTTGTATGTCTCAAAATGAAGAGCATGTTTCCCAAAAAGGCTAATAGGCTGGCCTATGTAATTATTGAAATTCGAGGCATTTTTGGCAAATGCTTTACACAATCAGGCTGTTGTGGTCACAGAGTCGTCTTAATTTTGCTTGCCCCTCACAGATGCCTGTTAATAAAACTCAATAGCTGAAATTTGGACCTGATACAGGCAGAGTTTCTAAGTTCCCTGCTGCTCTGGGGGTCGGGTAGGTAAAAGCAGGAGGATCCTAATGATGTTCTGCTGAAGACAGTTGAGATCAAACAGCAGTCGGGTGTAACGTTTGGCCAGGTATTTCAGAAGTATCACTGGCCATATCCTCCGGTGGTGCAGATAGGCGGGACTCCACCGAGCTCCATGGGCTGTGTTGGTTTCTCCTGGGACGTTCAGGCACTGCTTTTCTGCCACTTTCTAAAGTGGCTTTTTATGCATCAGAAGGCTCTGAATCAAACCTTTAAGGAGTACGTAGGATGAAAAGTACAATGAATTTAGGAGCAGCTACCCAGGAAGCTAACTTAGCTATAAGAACTTGCTAATAAAGTGCTCGATGAGAAAGGGAACTGATACTTGAGAGTAACAGGCCAACAATGGAGCTCAAAGGAAATGTTTGAGGCTCTCAGATGTCCCAGCTGATTTTTGATGCTGAAAAGATATCAGATAGTCAGAGCTAGCTGCACACTGGAAACTAGTGCGAAACACGCTGCGAAGTCTGTCTTCCAGCTGACAAAACAAGCCAAGCCATTACAAGGCAATCTGGCTAGCATTATATCTTTTAATATATTTCCAGACTTTTGTTTCTGAAATCTCCAGAGGATCATGAGCCCCCAAGGTCATCAGGGTTTCGACCTTTCTTTTATTGCCATAGCAACCAAAGCTGTCTTTAGTGTTTAAATTAGTTAATCAATTGCAGTCCTTGATTTATGCTGGTTGGCAGCAGCCACCCTTGAAAGCTATTTCTTGACTAATATGTGCTTTTATCACAGGAGGGTATTCCCACACCTCAGTTGAATAAGACCCTTTGATAGAGGAATTCACTTCATCATCCAAATTCAGTACCTCATTTGGGGCCAGCTAGCATGAATTACTATTACAGATTTTTTTCCTCCCTAGAATCATCTTAATTCTAGTTTACAACCCCTTAGAAGAAGACCAAGGGTCACTTAACTGGAAAAAAGCATAGGCTCTAATTGCTTGCATAAAAATGGAGAATGCTCCACCTTTGAACTGTGTGTAAATTAAATTACAATGCACAAACAAATTAATCACTTCAAAGAACTCTTTCGAATGAGGTCAAAATATGACGTTTTCTGTTTAACTGGCATATTCTGATAATCCCTGATTCTTCTGAGACAGAGCATGGAATAAAGGATTAAGGGCAAGGTCACCGACTGAAATGCCCCGAGACCCGGGACTGTCCATTGATTTACTGTGTGGGTTTGGGCACATTAGTCCAGCCCTCTGCGATTCCGTTCCCTGAATTGCAAAGCGCAGCTAATACCTACCCTGCTCGAGTGGAATCAGAAAGGTTAAGTAGTGAGTGTTTTCCGGTTTGAAATGGCACCTTCTTCTCTATTTCTTTTCCTCTGTGAAACAGATGTATCTGCACAAGTACAGGTGCTTGCAGCCAGTTCTGCCTGTGCTCCAAGCTGGCTTAAGAGAGTCACAGGTTCACGTGGAGGGGAAGGGACCACTGGAGGTCTCTAGGCCAAGCCCCTGCTCAAAGCAGATCCAGCAAGTTGTTCAGGCGATGTCCAGGTGAGTTTTGAATACCTCCAAGAATGGAGATCCCACAACCTCTTTGGGCTTGAGTTGACACTGCCTCATCTCTGCAGAGATGTATTTATGAGGACTGCACTCTCCCAGCAATACTTCTTTGTACAGTAACATATTTTAATAGTTTTGCACTTAAACCTGCTTTGCTTCCTTGGGCAGTCACTGAAGTCAGGCTTTGACTGTCTTGTGCCTGTGTAGGCACAACCTAAGGAATTACAACCCCTAGTCTCTATGGCAGCTCTGTATTAAAAATAATTTGCAAATATTGGTCAAGCTCTGATCTGTGAGTAGGGTTTTCTTTCTCTTCCAGCCATTGGTAGGAGCTTTAAGAATGACAAGTGTGGAGAAAGTTGGGAATTTCTTGGTGAACTACTAGAAAGCAAAGATAATGTCTTCTCTGTTTTGGGATGTGTTCTCAGCTAGAGTGCTGGATCTCAAAACCAAACGCATGTGGTTGAAACAGTGTACATGTACTTCCTTTAATGCCTGTCAATACCTGTTATTCATTGGGCTTTAGAAAAGGAGATGGACTCTGCAATGCCAAAGCCCACGTGCTGCTGAATTGTGAAAGAGCGCTCTGTACCTTGGTTTTCACTAATGCAGAGTGAAGCGTGCTGTTTGCACAGTAAAAAATAATCCCTGCAGTCCAGTACGGTGATTCTTTCTGTTGCCTTAAACCGGTGGCCCCTGGGGACACGTTCGCCTGGGCTGGCTTCTGACAACATGACCTCATCATTATGCTAAACCGATGTTCTTCCTGTCTTTACACAAATAGTCTTGCAATCCAAATGAGCACACTCTTTGTTATTTTAAAGAGTGGCTGGTACCAAAGCGAATCATTTTTCTTTTGATTAGCATTTTCAAAGGATAACCTTCATGAATTTTCCACAGAGGCTGCTACTGCTGCACAGTGCATCTGGTTGAGTTTTAATCATTTAGCAATTTTTGGCCTCAAAATGCTGTTGTTCCTGGGACTTCTTGAAAGTTGTGACATGTCGGCCGGTGGGGACAATGCCTTTTTCCTGATGTGCATTCACTGTGTGATAGGATTCTTGTTTTACATCCCCTGTTTGCTGCCAAGAAGGCCGTTGTTGAGGGGAAGGTGAAACCAAAGAGGGGGCATCTTTGTAATGTGCAATGCAGTGTATCTGTGAAAGATGTGGGACTGAGTGCCAGCTCGGAGAATCAATAAAATCAGAGTAATTTTCATGTGCTTGCTTATAGCCTTGGACATATTCCCCCTGTAGGTCTAAGAGGGCTTTCATTCGGATAAGTGTCGATGCAACTTTGATCACGAAGTTGAGGCTTTGCCACATGTATCGAGTGCTATCAAATGAACTGACAAGCACCATATTTGCAGTTCCTCTGGAACAACACTATCCATTTGCAGAGGGATTAATTAGTTATGGTGCTCAGAGAAAGGATTTCAGTAGTAAGTTAAGGAATTCATTGCTTAATGTAAAATAAATGAAGTAGGAGAGGGGAAGGAGATTAGGATGCAGCTTGCTGTTTTATAATATTTAAGCTGATTGCAGGTATCCAGAATAGTTTGAATATCACTTTGGCACCAGCCCTGAGCCTTTTAATCTGACCTTATTTTCTGATGTGACTCTGTGTCCGGCCAAGAGGCACCCAGGCCCTTTGTGAAGTTAACAAAGCAAGACGAATGGTGCTGGTGCTGTGCCAGACACCGCGCGGCCAGCGGCCGCGAGCGATCCTTGCTGCTGCGATCCGCGCCGGGAGCAGCGGCAGCGTGGTTTTGGTTGGAGTCGGGATTCCTCAGGGCTGCTGGACACTGTTTAAAAAGTAGCTATAAAAACAAGAGGCCGTGGCGGTCTCTCCCTAAAGAGGAGGTAAACCAACAAGATTTAAGAAGACAAGGTTGTGGCACCTCAGAGGAGGTTTGTATTTGACTCTTGAACTCCTTCTCGGCTTTTTGGTCTGACATGGACTGCAGCTCCTTCTGGGGCAACACCATAGCACTGCTAGTGTGTGTGGGATAATATATTCAGGCCTTGGTCATATTAGGAAACCCTTTAAATCATTTGGTAGCAGCACTCCCTGTGGGAGTGAAACTTGTGTGTGAAAACTGCCTAACAAGGAAAGCAGGGTGAGAGGAACTTTACAAGTAAAAAGCAGGATTTAGTGATTTCTCATTTCAGATATCTGGTACTAAAACCATAGGACATCATCTGAAGAGTCAAACTCAGGAAAAGTCACTGAAGGAAGAAACCTGTGCTAACGAACACATGTAAACTGCAAAAATCGGAGTATGCCTTTGATGTCCATGTTATCTGCAGAGAATGTTTTAATTGCGTGCAGATCAGGAGCGGTTATCTTACCTTGATTTCAAGTTGCATACCCTTTCATTCTCCACCAGGCTTTGCTCTCATTTTCTTTTCTTTTTTCCTCTGCACTTTGCTTTTTCCTAGCTTTCTCTGCTTTCCCCCCAGTTATTCTTTATTTAAAAAAAACCTGCAGAAACTTCCTATTTCTGTCTTACCATCTGGTCTCACTCCACAGTGGCTTTCCTGCTAGATCACTGCCACTGGAACTGCATAGCAGGTATATGCCATTCCAGGCACATACATTTTCCAGAAGCAGCTGTTACAACAGTGGTTTTTGCTTGGAAAATGCAATTTCAAAGTCAATTAGGATGATAGTGGTTTGGACCCAGGATATTTAAAAGCCAGGCACAATTAAACCAAGATATTTTTTTAAAAGGAGAGGAATCTAATCTTTATAGCTATTATTCCCTCTTCATTTTAAGTAGCAGAATTTTATCATATCATTTTCTCCTTTCCTTTTTTACATAGAAGCTCTGCTTTCCCTTATAGGCCATCTTCCCTTCCCTTCCCTTCCCTTCCCTTCCCTTCCCTTCCCTTCCCTTCCCTTCCCTTCCCTTCCCTTCCCTTCCCTTCCCTTCCCTTCCCTTCCCTTCCCTTCCCTTCTTTTCCCTTCTTTTCCCTTCTTTTCCCTTCTTTTCCCTTCCCTTCCCTTCCCTTCCCTTCCCTTCCCTTCCCTTCCCTTCCCTTCCCTTCCCTTCCCTTCCCTTCCCTTCCCTTCCCTTCCCTTCCCTTCCCTTCCCTTCCCTTCCCTTCCCTTCCCTTCTTTTCCCTTCTTTTCCCTTCTTTTCCCTTCTTTTCCCTTCTTTTCCCTTCCCTTCCCTTCCCTTCCCTTCCCTTCCCTTCCCTTCCCTTCCCTTCCCTTCCCTTCCCTTCCCTTCCCTTCCCTTCCCTTCCCTTCCCTTCCCTTCTTTTCCCTTCTTTTCCCTTCTTTTCCCTTCTTTTCCCTTCTTTTCCCTTCTTTTCCCTTCTTTTCCCTTCTTTTCCCTTCCCTTCCCTTCCCTTCCCTTCCCTTCCCTTCCCTTCCCTTCCCTTCCCTTCCCTTCCCTTCCCTTCCCTTCCCTTCCCTTCCCTTCCCTTCCCTTCCCTTCCCTTCCCTTCCCTTCTTTTCCCTTCTTTTCCCTTCTTTTCCCTTCCCTTCCCTTCCCTTCCCTTCCCTTCCCTTCCCTTCCCTTCCCTTCCCTTCCCTTCCCTTCCCTTCCCTTCCCTTCCCTTCCCTTCCCTTCCCTTCCCTTCCCTTCCCTTCCCTTCCCTTCCCAACACAGTATTCATCAGGGTAGTATCCAAGTGCCTTTCTCCATGTGACTAACCATTGTCATGTGTTTCCATTTCCACCCTCTCCCTAAGAGCAGTAGGATGTTCAGTGACATCATTTTGCAAGTAGTAGGAAGAGGTTCTGTTTGGGTTGTGGTTCTGTTTTTCTCTTAATCCTGTTTTTTGGTGGTTTCTTCCCCCTGCCCCTCCTTCTAGTTAGTGCATGAAGGCTTTCATTTTTCTCTTTCTTTTTCAATTTGCTCTAATAGCCTTCAACATCTTCAGTCATTCTCAGTGCATCTTCACCTCACAAATATATCTGGATCCAAGATGATTAATCATAGCATAGCAGTTTATTTTCTCTAAGGTATACATAGCTGAGTAAGATTTAATGTGCTTCAGAGGACAAACTCTCAGAGGAACAGCAGGCCGTTTAAATTCTCTTTTTGGCTAGCTAGAGGAATTGTCAGGAAAACAATAATAGTGATGTAGATAGATGCTACAGTAAGGGCAGTGTGGGGAGAGGAGAGGATTTACTTGTAAAACGCATTAGCAGGGGACTCCTCTGCTGTCTGACACCTGACAATGCAGGTTACTGCTGAAAGCCTATTTTTAAAACTCACTCTATCCACGCTGATCTCTTCATCCAGGATCATTTCTAGCATGTGAAAGCTCATAACACATTGACTTTTCCAAATTAGCCAAGGATGATGTTTTCTGTTGATTAATGAAACCCCGACAGCCAGTGAACCAGACGCCAAAACCAGGCTCATAAAGCACTCGCTCCAGTTCGTGCAAGCCTCTGCACCGAGCAGCATTCCTCCTACCCCTTCCCCTTTGCCGAGTAGTTGCCGTGTTGAAAAGCATGGCTTTTAGTCATCCTGAAAGTATTTGGGAGCTTGCCCTGAAATTGCTGAAGATGTTTCAGGACGAGGGTCACCAAGGGGGATGGTGAGGAGCAGGAGGTCTCTGAAAGGACTTGAGAGCTCCAGCCAGGTGCGGCCCTTGCTGTCCCCTGAGGGAGCTAAATTGCTCTCCAGGGGGTTGGTGGCGGTCCTACTTGTGGAAGCTATTTTATTAAGTATAAAGTACTTAAATAGTCATTTCACTACGATGGAAAAATAGGAGTTCCCCTTCCCAAGCAGACTTACAGGCTCGTTCAGCCTTTGTCTCACTGAATAGTTATTTCTTCCATGCAAAGAGGGGCAAGCGCAAGCCCTGGGACTTGGCTGGGATGACCCCGACGTGGGGCAGGGGAAGCTGGGAGGGAACAAATCTGCTGCTGAGGTGCCCTGGGTGGATGCATGAACTGATGGCCTATTGGCACTGCCCTGGTGCAAACGTGCCAAAAATGAGCTTTTCATGGCCTTTGCTGTTATTCAAAGTCCTGACGCAGAAATAAATCTGTTTGGGATTTTTGCTTCATTGACAAATACTAAAAAAAATGAAGCATATTTTTGCCTTTATCTGATTTTTATTTTTTTTTTCCAAGCCAATGCTGTTTTCTTTTTAGATGCAGAGGCCAGTTATGACATAACCCTGCTAGAAATAATATAGGGGATTACTCAATAATTATTTCTCTCTGTATTTTCGTTGCTGAACTGTTTCAGTTTCAACTCTGCTGTTTTACTCACTTGACAAGCAGCCTTCATTTTATAGCTTAATGCTGTTAAACAACGCTATCATCTGCTTTATCATTTTGTAACACTGTTTAGCACTAATGATTCATGCAGATAATGTATACACTGTGTAACAGAAAATAAATACCATGGGCTTTGCTAGAAGAAAGGTGGTACAATATTTGAGAGCCTTGTTCCCCGGAGAAAGGAAACTGTAATTCGTTCCATAATGCGTCTGCCTGATGACTTTGAGCTTCGCAGTCCGTGGGACTGAGCTCCTTCTCCCCGCTGCCTTCCCACAGCAGGCTGAGTTCAGCCCCGAGGAAGGTCTGGAGCCCAACCCTGTGCTTCCAGCAGGGAAAGAGGAGCGTAGCTCATCCCCGGAGCTGCTGAGCGGCTGCGCCCATTGGGACGGGCTGTGAGTTTACAGGTGGGTGGTGGCAGCTCCCTGGGTCTCTCCTTGGGGCAGCAACATTGCCTCGAATCCCTGCAGCAGTTCATGCTGAGCTGTAAGCGTCAGGGGGTTGGGATGTCGTCTTCATGGCTTTCCTCCAGCCTGGGGAAGGTCTCGCCCCACCTCTGTAGTCCCTTCTCTGCTGTTCCAAGTATTGGTGGCTGCTGGCGTTTGGTGGATGTGACTCAATGCCATGCTGTAGTCACAAGAATACACTCTATCCATCAAAGAACTGAAGGGTGAATTGCTGAGATTCTGAGGCACACTGTTTTAATCTTCATGGCCCGCAGTGGTTTTGGTGAAGGAAGCTCACCACAAATCACAGTCACAGGTGTTTTATTTCTGAAATCCAGAGGGCATAACCCATGGTCAATAATTTCAAAAGTAGCGTGATTATGTTGCCTCACCACTGGTAGAGATCTTCTTACAGAAGGCTGAATTTCAGAGGCTGAGCGCTTAATGCCAGGGATAGACTCATCTGAAGCGTGTTAAGCCCCCGTCATTTCATTAGCCATGCCTGCTGCAGCGTGTGTTTCCGGACACGCTCTGGGGGAACAGCTCTGCTCGTCACCAATTAGTTATCGGGACAGCAATCAGGTTGCCATTCCGCATTCGTTAATTCTGGATCTTTGCTCTGCAAAATCACCTGGCTGTACCAGAGGGATCCAGGACAGGCACTAAGCCATGGTCATATTCCTATTGAATTTGCCAAGCTGCACACTGAGTTTTCTGCTGGCTGTTGGGTGACAGATGACACGTGGTCCAGCCTGAAGTTAAAGTGTTTTAGGTCCTTGGAAACAAAGTCATCAAGGAAAAAGTAATGCTTTCAAAATTTTTATCAAATTTGAATAATCGTAGCGAGTTTTTACCTGTTCAGTACTTTATGTCGTGTGGCTGTTGCAATTTTTGCTCTGATACAAGGCACCCTGAAACTGGATACAGAGTCTTGTGGACTCGTGCCCACATTCAATCCCACAGACTACTTCAGATTCTGAATATACAGGTTGCACCCCATAACCACAATTCATGCTCTTTGTTGAAAATTCCCTCCTGCTCTCCTCTCTCCCAACTTTGTGTTTTTGTCATTTGCTAAACAGATTGTAGCTTCAGACAAATAGCTTTCCAATAATAACTAGAGGTGGTAGCAGCCGTGTCAAGGATATTATAAAATCCTGCTGTCTGTGCTGTTTTGCTTAATCCTGACAACACAGCCAAGAGAAGCAAGCGCTGAACAGAAGGGACATAAAATCTCCTAATTCAGGCAGATAGCATACTTTGCCCTTTTGCAGATCTTTATGAATGGTTAAAGTTATGGCTAGGCTTGGATTAAGCAGCGTTTCAACAAAAATATTGCATTTGGGTCTTTCAGACATTAAGTCATTTGAAAGATGGGGGAACATTTAGTCTTACGCCCACACAGACATCTTCATTTCCAAAACAGGATCTCTCCTGACGTTTAATGACTCTCCAGCCTGTGTTGAAACTGAATGCTGAAAGGAAAATACATCAGTCAGCAAGGGAATGCTAAAACTCTCTCTGTACTCATTCAAACATCATTGTCAGCAGCTCTGGCTTTTGGGGGTTTACATATGCTAAATATTCTGGACAATACTCTTTGTAGCCTGGAAAACCTTTATTATGTGTATTTCACGTAGCAACTCCTCTTTTTCATGAATCCCACATCAATATTTCACTAGCCAGTTCTTCTTTACTGACCAGAGTAAAATACTCTGATTCTCCAGGAGCTGGTTCTCAGCCTTGCCTGGGTTACTGATTTCCTTCATGGTTGATCCCTTTTGACAAGTCATTTGTGCCTCTTGAACTTGACTTGGACCAGCTGGAAAATGGAATGAAAAATGGAAACTCTGGAAATGGCTTACTGTGTCTCATTTGACCTCTCCTTCATAGATGCAGTTCATCTGTGTCACAGATGAAATATCAGGTGATTCTAACCTTTTTCCTGTTTTAATGGCGAACTTTTCTCAATTAGATTTTTCATGACTGATGGAGATTTTGTGTGAATGCTATAGTGTCACTCAGTCACTATTAGGGCAGAGAGTTGTCAGCAAAGTAAACGGAAGGTTTTAGATGAACTCTAATTATGGGCGATTTTGAGCCTGGTTAATTACCGTCACTTCTTTAATGGACTCGGCAGTGTCTGAAGGTGTCAGTAGCCCTTGTGAGGATCAGAATATCCTCAGCGGCATTTGGCACTGCTGGGACTGGACTCTCCTGGAACTGCCCCCAAATAATCAGCTCACTTTTGCGTGGCCAGGAAGCCGAGAGCTACGCAGAGTCACAAGGAGACCTAGTTTAAGCAGGCCGCCATTAGCTGGGAAGTTCACAAGATGTTATTTTACCTTCTGTGTCATATCTTGTCCATGCCTAAGAGAATGGGGATATCTGGGGGAAAAAACAAGGTCCAAAGGCTTAGAGGTGGCAGCTGCGGGGAAGCAACACATGCTGTGGGCTTGAGGTGTCTGCTCTGGAGTCCTACTTGAACATCTGCCAGCAGAACGAGCCACCTTATAAGGTTTTGTAATGTTTATTTACCTACCCTGGCAAGCCTGCCAGTGAAATCGGCCAGGAGGGTCAGCTCTCCACTTACGCCATGGACATTTGTTGATTTGAGATCCCCTGAGGTGAGTGAAGCTGCAGAGGCTGTAACTCAATCCTGAGGAATTACCACCGAATCCACCCCCTCTGGAACCCTAAAAACCCGTGCGCGCGGCTGCAGGGTGGCTCAGCCCGGGTCGTTGTGCTGCTGCAGACCTCTCTCCAGGTGTCTTACTGTCACTGGGGAGGGCAGCACAACTGCTGCCGCCAAGTGAAATAGTGCAGTGACTCTCCGCTTTCCTCCAAGCGTTATTTGTGTCTCACCGAGTCCTGGCGGAAAGAAGTTTAACTTTTCCTGTGGGGAGAAGTGTCAACATGAAACCCAGCAGCAGATGGTTTTTTCCGGCAGCTTGATCTCTGCTATTTTTTCTGAAAAGGGACATTTTCTCTTTATTTTCTTCACATTACTTTTCACCACGTGTTTTTTTCTTTTGTTTGTGAAAAGATAAAAAAAGGTGATAGGAATTTAGAGCAGAGGGTGAAATGGTAAATGTGATCTTTTCACTAGCTGCAAGTCACTTTGAAATATAGTTTGTAACATTAACAGCATCCACGTGTATAGAAGACCACTGAACAGTTTTGTCCTTTCTGGTCTTTGGCACTGACCCGCTATAGCTTCATTCAAAACCACTTTTTTAAAGACAGAAGGCCTTCTTGGGAGAATGGCCTTGGTTCGCTGGCATAGGCATAGGCACCCGTGTTGTAGCGGGAGGTGCTGGTTCGTTATGGCCCTGGTGAGAAAGGCACTCAGGCTCTGCAGTGTTACTTCAGGTGCCATTTGTTGGACCCAGCACTATAAAGGGAAAGGCAGTAGCATAAATAGTCGTGTCTGCTGGGAGACGCTGGGGACGCCGAGTTGCGTGGTGCGGTGTGGAGCACTCCATGCAGACCCCGTCTCTGCAGTGGTTACCCCATTTTGGTCATCCGAGCTCTTACAGGCTTTCTTACAAGAAAACAACTCTATTCAATCATTTCTACCGTCAAACAGAGAGGATGTTCACATGAGAACTTGTTGCTGCCCTGTTAGATGAAGGCAAGGCCTCACAGGTGTGTCATCGCTGGTGCTGGCTGGGAGCTGCCTGCGGCTCCTCCGTGACCATCGCCCGGCTGAGTCTGTCCGGCACCGAGGGAGGGGTGCGGCACGGCACAGGCCTGAAATAAGTCTCCACTCCACATGCACGGCTTTCTCAAAAAGTCCTCATTCAAAATAGGCGCCTTAACTGTATTTCAGCAGAAGCGGCGCTCTGTGCACTATCATGTGTTAGCCAGTGCCCCTGTTAAGCTCAGTAGTGGTTTCTTGTGGTGATGAGCTGTAGTTTCTTCTGTTCCTTGGGAAGGGTGTATTGTTGCCAATATGTTTAGTCCTCCTGTAAAATTAAATCATTTAGTATGCAAAAGATAATCATTATCATTTGTGTCTTGAAACAAAATCAAGGATGAAAAATACTGAGATAAAGCAATCCAAAATTTCAGATTTTTTAACCCTATAAAATTTGAATACATTGAAACTCATAGATTTTTAATAGATTCAAATTCTGCTGAACCAATAACAAAAACTATTGAACTTGTTATTGATATAGTTTTGGCAGGGTAGTTTCTTTTGTTCAGTTGCCCCTTTTGTACAATTTCTTAACAAAAGGGATTTTTGAGAAGGGGGGGGAGAGAGACAGAGAGAGAACAAGAGAGGAGGAGGGAGGGAGGCAGGAGAAAAAGAAAAGAAAGAAAAGAAAGAAAAGAAAGGAAAGAAAGATAAGAAAGAAAGAAAAAGAAAGAAAGAACAAATGAACGAATGAACAAGAAAGTAAGAAGGAAAAAAAATGGGTTTTAATGTGTTTTAGCCATAGACCTGTTGTGGTTCCTCTTGCTGGCATACGGTGCCTACTTTAATTTTCTTCAAATTAAAAAAATGGCAGAAGAATTGCCGTACTGAAGCTGCAGACACATCTTTCTGACTTTAATCGTCTTCAACACATTATGTCTGTAACTGCTTGTCCCTGCTGCTCAGTACTTGCATAATTCAAATCTGAACTTTACATCTGACTTTCTTTCTAAAGTTTGTCATGAACTATCAAATTCACAATTTGAAGCATAAATTCATTTTTACTAAAATGTAAATTAAAAAGACTGTTCCAGTTTCCAAGTTAAAATACAAAAAATGGTCAGACTTTTTTTTGCTTTATACAGGGCCAATACAGAAAAAACCCTAAAACCTTAAAGGGATTTACAAGAGTGATAGGTCTAATTTTTTAATTGCTTCCACTTGTTTCTTCCCACATCTTTTTCCAACTATCGGGAGTGTTTCCGTCACATCTTTCACCCATGGAAGTTGCTCACCAGTCCACAGCTCTCGTCTCCTTCAGTGTCTCCTCAATACTTACTTCTTTCACAGTGCTTATGGGGAGGTAATTCAGCAACAGTGACCTAAGCCAACATTCAGGTGGATATTCTTCCTATCTGAGTAAGGGTAAGACAACATTATAACTGTTTTCTTACCTCTCCACTGGCTTGTTGTTTATTGATGTATGACTTTTGGTTCAGATGCTTAAATAGTTCAAGGGAGGATACGTGAAAGTCAGTGAACTATAGACTCATTTTAGTCAGTGTATGAACAGCGTTAATATTGGAGACCAAACTCTGGTCAGTTGAAAGCATAAAAAGTTGAATGTTCAAAAATCAAGGATAAGTTCTCCTTTATACATTTTTAATAAGCCCACATAATCTCTTGACTTCTCTTCCTTTTTTGATAAGATTAATTTTGATCTCTGAAAAAAGAAATAAGATGATCTGTCATTGGTATTTCTTGTGCCTGGAGCATCCATCATGACATACAAGCAAAAATGGTTTGTCTTTTCTGCAAACTACTGGCTACAGGAGAAACCTGAGTATGTCAGGTTCATAGCAGGAGCTCTGTCAGGAGCCATGTAATTAGTGGAGGTTTTAAAAAGTTGAGTCTAGATGGTCTAACAGTGTTTGAAGTAAGGTTAGTTCTTTCCTAAAGTTGTTCTTGCTCTTCCTTTCACATTTTGAATTATAGAAAGTGAGGGGGTGGGGAGGTGAGAAAGGCAGGGCATCTAAAAGCCTTCTTCACTTTTAAAGGATTAAGGCATCCTCCACCTGCACTGCTCCTTGTGATGCCAGTAGAAATTTTATATTTGGAGCAAAGAGAGCTGTGGCCCAAAGACTTTGGAGTATTAGGAAAATACAGGCTCCCTACTCGCTCATTAAGAGTATTCTTTTCTTATCTACAAATATATGCAGATAAGATGCTAATTATGTGGATCCATCTGTTGTATTTAAAGTGTCATAAATGTAGATCCTAAGCTTAAAGCTGTTCATAGAAGCTTATTATATTTCAAGTCCTTCTTTTTAGAGTATGATTTTTTAGAGTACTATTTGCATCTGCAACAAAGTCCAAGAGGCTGGGAAGGCCTCCAGGTTGCCTGTCGGATAATTGTGAACCATATTTTCCCTCTCGTTTGGGAATGTCCATGAAAAGCATTTTACTTACCCTGGCCACAGCTCCTACCATTTTTGTGACATCTGCTCCCAGCACATGGACTATACATCTATTAAACACTGGGTGGGGTGGGGGGGAGGAGATGCTTTCCTTCTTTCTTCAGCAGTAACCTGGTAACCTGCTAGAGAAGAACTTTTATCTGAGCATTTCTACAAATTTATTTGCCATGTCTGATTTGCAGGTGTTTTGTGACATTCTCTGGCATGAATAAAGCCTTGGAAAGGGGAGGGAAAAGGAAAGAAGCTTAGTTTTGAAGTACCTGACAGTCAGGTGGTAGAACTGGAAGCTCTTTTGATGCAGCTGGATTGTCAGAAATATACTGGAACTTTTTTTTCAGATTTTGCAGCAGAATTAAAATAAAAAGAATCAGGGACAGACCCAGGCGATGCATTGCTACATCAGTGGGAAAGTCCCAGATATCTAGCACCCTATTTTTCTCTTCCAGTTCAAAGCAAACCCATGTAACACATGGCTTGCTTAAGGAACACAACTAAGTGTTCACATTTGTCTCTTGAGTGTGCACCTGAAATTGAGGATTGCTTATACGACAGCCCTGACAAGAAGACCCCTGAGGTAGCACACTGGGTTTTCCCCACTCCTTGCCCCACCGCTCAGCACAGGTCCAGACCTTGGCAGGCTTCTTGCCTTCACCCTCCCTCTCAGATGCATCCTTGGAGAGCACAGTGACAAGAAGACAGGGATATTTACAGGCTTGTAGTTTCCTCTTGTAGTCCAGCAATGTGTGCTGCTTTACGGAGAGGCCAAATATATTACAGCAGTTGATAAGAACTTCTATTAGATGATATTAGAAAACACTACTCACCTTTCAAAGAAGGGAAGGCCATTTTTCAAGCAAGGTGAACCAACAATAAATAAGGACAAGAGAAATAAATCTGTGCATGGGTGGCTTCAGTCAGGAGAAGCGGGAAGGAAGTACTG
Organism: Mycteria americana; assembly: GCF_035582795.1. Taxonomy (NCBI): domain Eukaryota; kingdom Metazoa; phylum Chordata; class Aves; order Ciconiiformes; family Ciconiidae; genus Mycteria; species Mycteria americana. Next base: position 193,669,332 of record NC_134365.1, read on the forward strand.
GAGCACTGCAGTAAAGCAGACCGGTGCCATCCTGTTCAATTGCTATGGCTTGGTGAGACCTGGCATGAGATAAGAGGGCTACAAACCAACAGTGAGTTAGTTTCCATATAATCGCTCGGCATGTGAGGAGGCCCTTCAGTCTGAATGATGAAGGGGTCTCTGCATAGCTCTGTCCTCGTTTTTACTGCAAATCGATATCTGTGTCAGATATTGGTCACAGGCTGAGATCAGTGAGCGTGATTTGAGATCTACTACTTCAGAGAGATGTTTTCTTAACACCATAATGAGCTCCACCTTGGCTTTTTGAGGAAAAAGTGTTAAGGGCAATATCCTTGTAGGGCAATATCCTTGTATCTCATCCTGCATTCTTGCTTGTACATAATAACATCTATTGGTATTAGCCAGAAAGCTTGCTGAGGGTATCTTAGAAATGTATGTGTACTAAAAAGTAAGAACTGGGCAGATTTGGTGGGAAATCAGCGTAACCTTCCTTTTAATTTTATCAGGCCAATTGTAACAGTGGAAATTACTGTTTGCTTTGATTCTTACTAGTTTACTATCTTTTTCCTGAAAATATTTGAATGTTGAAGCAACTCCCAACACATCACAGCTCCCACCCTGTCATCAAGGAAAATGTGGCTGAGTTAAAGCTTAGTTCAGATTCAGAATCTGAGACCCTTGAACGTTTGCGATGCACAAACTTCAAAAAAAATGCAAACCTCACCCAACAGTGAGTCATCAGATGTGAGAGAGGTTTAGGGAGCATTCTGGGAATCTTTCATTATTCTCAGTTGTTGACATTGCCTTGGGTACTGCGTAACTTTTTGGTCATGGAGAAAGATTTCTTGTTGGAAGTTAGCCTGCCACAAGGTAGTGTGCTTCCTCACAAAGGCTCGTGGCTACTGGAAGTGAAGCTGTGTGAATAGCTTCACAGACAGGTTAAGAAAGATTTGACAGAAGATAGGTAATGCCTATTGAAAGCAAGTCCTACGACATCATCCAAGCGCTGTCAGGAATCTGTAACCAAGTCTGAACAGCTTCAGTCTGGCAGGCAACAGCTATTAAAGCTACAAAGAAATGTAGTCAATTTGTATTTTGCATATTGACTGCTGCACTTTCCAAGATCCACCTTCCTATACTGATGCTGTCACAGTCCATATGCCATGAGCAGTAACACCCTCAGCTTCCCTCCTCGTGGATGGAGCAACGGAAGGGGAGCTAATGCACTTTGGCACCCAGCCTGAGACACTCCAGGATGTGCAGCAAAAGCTGGATCACATACTTTGAAAAGGTTTAGCAGAGGTTCTCCCCCTGCTCCCTGACTGGGAGGATTGTACAAAAGACTTTTAATATTAAAATATTTCCTTTTTTCTGTGTGGTCTTTAAAATAATGCCTCTGGGGCTGTTAATGTCTCTGATGTTATTGCTTTGAAGACAGCATAAAATGATTTTAAAGGAGAAAGCTTTTAAAGGACTCGTCCATTTCTAACATTGGCAATCAATCTGACTTTGTAGCTCTAGATATAAGTGGAAACTTTGATATAAAAGAAGTTAAAGGCAAAAAATTTTACGTGACAGTTTGAACAGATGCGCATTTCTAAGTGCTGAACTTTCATTTGTTAGGATTTCATTTAGTGAAGGATGCTCTATAAAACTGCAACTATCTCACTGCATTTGACTATAGATTGTTAAGCGTAAAAGATCTTCTGTCTTTTCTGTAGCTAATTCAATAAAGAGAAAAATGAGCCTTTTCTACCAAATAGCGAGGAATCCATAAGAATTTTAGCACATTAGCCCCTGTGTCAGCCTGGAAGGAAAAACTAGGCACATTAAGCAAGATCTTCTTTAGAAAGCCCAGAAAGAGATGTCTGATAAAAAATGTAAAAGGTGTTTAAATTTACTTCAGTCTGTTGGGGCTTATTCTTACATGTTGCTGTGTGGAAGAGTTTAGGGAAAAAAGCTTCCTGTTTTGCAACATGGTTTCCTCATTTCCATTTCTGAGAATTCAAAATAATTCTCATACTTTGAATTATAAGATTTTTTCAAGATTTTGCTAAAACAAAAAGACCATGGGTTAAATGAAAAGCGGGTGAGCTGTAGGCATTGGGTGGTAGTGTGAGACTTTTACGTTGTAGATCAGAAAGATCAAATGATGCTAAAAAGAGAGGAATCAGTCTGGTAAGAGTCCCTAATCTGACTGATGGGACACTCGTCCCTGGAAAAGAAAATTTAAACTTTTGTTATGAGATCCTGGATTTCACATGTCCCATAAATTTACCATGGGGCATGACCCTGCAGAAGAGGGCCTTTCACCCTCATTTTAGGGCAGTGATTCCATCTTCAGTTTAAGAATCATTTTAGAAGGAAAGGGGAAAAAAATGTTTCTTCTTTGACAAATGACAGATTCCAGTATAAAACCGTTTCATTCAATCTATTTTATTCCACCATCTCTAACTGAGTTCCATGTCTTGGTTGCTCCAAGGTTATTGTAGCAGCAGGAGTACCATCACCACAGAAGGACTGGATGACGGATTTCTTATTTCCAGATCAATATGAATCTTCTGTTATTGTTGAACTAAACTCAGTCTGCTCTTCTAGCATCTTTTCTGTCCTTCCCCTTCACTTCTTCAACCTTTTCCTTATTTACTTTTCACCTAAGATGATAACATGTAAGTACTACTTTTCCTTAGAGACATATTTTTGGGGTTTTTACTTTCATTATTCTAAAGAAAGAAATATTTCCAAGTGGAAAAGACATTCTAATATGAATTCTGTATCTCTGCATCTTTATATCTACACAGCTGTGTAGCTATCAATGGGAACCATGCTTCTCTTATGTCTGAAATTATTTTTTGCATTTGTGATACTACAGCTGTTTAGATTACTTATTTCCTTCTATGTCTTTTAGTCATTCCTTCCATTTACATTTTTCCTTAGAATCGTTCCTTTCTTTTTAGTTTACAAGAGACTTGGTTTTTTTTATATGGCTTTGTAACATCATGTAGGCTATGTATCGTATAGGAAGGCTATATACTTTGAAATATTAAAATTAATGCTTTACAAATGTCCACATGGACTAAACAAGCTTTCTGGTTTCACACCAGAAGTATATGGTATTTATGTGATGTCTCAAAGTTTTAAGCTCATCATTTACAGAGAAACAATATAACATTTAGCTATATCTTGAGCCATTATTCAATTCTTTGACAATCAGACTTCAAGGAAGAAATATTAATCTGGCTGATACTATAACCAACCTCTTAGAAAGACAAGCAGTCTTTCTCAAAATGCAATCTACTGTAACTGTTACATCTGTTCATATTTGGTCTATTTATACGTGATCAATTTGTATTTGTATTATATGGAATTATTCGCATTTATCTATTACAAAAACTCTGCTTTGCAGTCATTGCCAAAGAAGCAGTACCCAGCTAGCCAAATCAGGAGTCGTGAGAACACCTGAAGAGCATGTGTTTCTCTGCTGAAGTTGCAACCCCAGGTCCAAGTTTACATCTGGTCTAACTTTGCAATTCAAAACAACATCCATTTCAAAGTGTGTACTGCGTGTAAGACAAAATGCTTACTTTTGAGAAGGGGACTGAGTCCTTCCCCTTCCCCAAATGCAAGGCTGTATGTGTTTGTGAATGTGGTTGGGTACCTTTGAGAAAACAATAAAGGCCAGTGAAACAATAAAAATCTCCCCTTTCCCCCCCAAGTGCCCCCCAGTTCTTTGGGATAAGCCTCTCTGATGAGCGAGCAGTGGTGGTTCCAATGCACTGTGGGGTCCTGGTCCCATGGTTACCCTTCCCGCTTGTGTCCCTGGGTTAAGCCAGGAGATGCGCATACCCATCCTCATCCCAGCATACAGTCAGGACACAGCAGAAGTCACACAGAAGAGGGAAAGCTGGAAGGTCCTCGCAGTGCCGTGGTCAAGTGTGGATCTGCGGACAGACATGAATGGAGTCGCTGGGTTGGTTCAGCTGGTGATGGACACATGTCCCAGGACAAAAGGGAGGCGTCCCGGGAGGTTTGGTTTATCCAAGATGCTGAGCACCGGTCGGTCTAGTATGTGTCACAGTGTGGAAGACCAAAGAAGACAGCTGAGACAAATTAGCAGGGCAGCATAGCAAAGATTACTGTCACACATTAGGGACATTGAAATCATGTTTTTACCATGCTGATTAGCTCGATGGCCTCGTAGCTCTCGCGCTGAACGAGCACTGCGAGGCAGGGAAGGGGCGTTCCTCCTGCGCTCCTCTCCCCTTGCCTTCAGGAGCCAGCCACTGTCTGGCGGCAGCTCTTGGAGTGTGGATTTGATTCATGGCATCCAACATGTCACCCAGGATTTATGCTACATCAAGGGGACTGTAATCCTCTCTTTAAAGTGCCTGTGAAGAAAGGCTTCATGAAATTGGGCACTCTGTTGCATTAGTGAATGTTTATTGCTATTCTGATAGAGTACTTTCAGGTATCATAACTTGTTTCAGACCTGAGCTCCGAGCAGGGAGGCATAAATATCCAGAGGAAGGCTGCTCGTGCCACACGCGGATCCGCTCCACATGCTGTCTCCAGTGGGATCTGGCTGGGTGTAAGCACAGCAACTGTGAGCAACCTCCCCCCTGGGACTTCTGGGGTGACATAAGGATGCAGAGAGATTTGCCAACGCAAGTGTTCGGCTCAGCACACCGTTCGGAAAGATGCAGGAAGGAAAAGGAAGAAAATGGGGAAGACCTGCCCAGTTGTAGAGGAAGCTTTAGGATGACAGAGATGTTGATTTAACCTTGCGTTGTCATTCCTCGCAGTTGCTCCAGCTGCCCCAGATTCTGACCGTTCACCTAGAAAAACCCAATTTGCAATCAGTATTGAGGAAGCTATACTTCAGAGATTAAGAAAGGCCTTTTTCTCTCACCTCTGCATGTACTAAAGTCATGTCAGACTGAGCAGAGAGCAGAAATAGAAAATATAACATGTCCCTCAGCACTGAATAATTCGCATGATTTATTTAGCATCGTCTTTGCCAAGTGAGAAAATAACACGTTACTACCCTTTTTCCTCTGAAATACTGGTGCTTGCCCTGCTATCTCGAAGTAGCCGTTCAGGGTGTACCAAATATAACAAGAACTATTTTACCAGATGTTTTCAGCTTAACATGAAACAGAGACTGGCTCTTTGTTTTCCTAATGTGCTGGCGTGCGCTCTGCTTTCCGAGGGGAATGAACTTGGAGCCAGGTTAGTCACTCACCCATAGAAGGAGCGGGGTTAATGTTCAGATGAAAACGAAAATAATTATGATTTGAGTAGATCAAATTTCTCAGAGTATGAAATAATATACCGAGCAAAAGCTATAATTCACATGGCACAGTCACCCACTAATGACATTTCTAGGTTGTTTCTGAGTGATTTCAAGACACTGTGACATAAAATCTTAATGCATTTTATTAGAATAAGCATGTGTTTTATACGTAATGATCAGCAAGCTCCAGGGCATGAATGAAGCAGTAAGGGGCTTTCTTAGACCATTTTTGTTGCATGATTTATTGTGCCTTAGAATTATTTTTCAGAACTGACATTTGTCAATGATAAGTATTTTTTCTGCCTGGTAATGTGGCTGGAAAAAAAACCATGTAGAAAATAACGTACTTCTGTATTGTACAAATGCAGTTAATACTCTATTACAAGAAAAAAATGTTCTCAAAAAAATTATTTCGTGTCACAATATGCAACTGTTCAATACACCAAGTGATCCTGCACAAAGGGAGTCCTGTGATGAAGGTTTTGATTGTTCTTAGATAAACAAAAAGCAGCCTTACAGATTTCATAATGACTCATAATAGAGTGATTCACAGTAACTAAGCTGTTGGGGTCTTTGAAGAAGCTCAGGGCCTGAATTTTACATGCGTTAGAAATATTTTCCTCCATTTTGATGGAATTAAGGAGCAGAGAGTTAGGCATAAATGGCCTCTACGATCAGTTAAAAGTACTCCTAAACCAGCAGAGTTGTGAGAAGTTGTTGAGCAGGCTTTTGGATCAATGGTTCCCCTCAGGACCATGCAGAGCTGGTGCTAAGGGGAGCACCATGGCCCAGGTGGAAAGGTTTAAAGCTTCGAAGTGGTGGACAGTGCGGACACTCACCACGCAGTACCCCAGCGTCTTGGCGTGAGGTTTATTAAGCAGCAGATAAATCTGTGAATACTCCTATGGGACAACTGCATTTTACTTATCCCTCTGAGCAAAAAAACATCCTTTGCTTTTCCCTTTCTTGACTCTTCATTAATCTACTGAATAGACACTTTGTTTGTGCTCATCCCTTGTTCCCAGGTACCCACTTCAAGTTCCCATACGAACTCTCCTCCCCATCACTCCATGTCCTCGCTAGCTCATGCCAGTTATCTCACATCTCACTGCTATTCAGCTCACAAAAGCTGCATTTCCTAGTTTACAAGCATTCCTATTTTGGCCATCCCTTTGGCTTTTGTTCCTCTCACTCCTTCTCAAGCTGTGTCAGGTTTTTGTGACTTCGATACATTTGGTTAAGGCTATTCTGAAGAACAACTTTCTTCTTAAAATTGCCCAGCAAGCCAACCTAGCTCGTGGGCTGGCCTGACTGATCAGCCCCAGCAGCCTGCAACCTTCAAGAGACAGAGAAAGCAAGATTAAGCTCATTGCCTATCAGCCACTGATCGCAGCCGCAGCTGGACTTCATGGATAATGATAACTAGGGTCCAGATCCAGTGTAAGCAGATCTGCTTTAGGACTGGATCATGCTCAGGTGATGTTCAGGTGTGTTTCTCCCTCTCCACTCTCTTCAAACAATAGCTCTTACTTCAGCTAAATTATTTCTACTCAGTGCTTTTGAGTGCTGGAAATCTAAACCATGGGTACGTCCCTGCATAAGGTGATCACACTGGATCTGGGCCATGTAATAATGATTATTATTATTACTCAGTGAACTTGATATTACATGGGAATATCAGTTCTCTACTAAAATAAGCATAGTCCTGGACTTTAATAAAGCTGAATCTTCATAATCCGTGTGCTGGTCATTGTGGAATATGATGATCTAATTAAACTGTGCTTTGCACCTTTCTGCTCTTTTGTGTTAATCTCTCACTGAGCTCCAGATTAATTTGACTGTTTACATGCTACAAATCCCACAGTGGGTTTTGCCTTTGTGGGACTTTGATGTTAATGCAAAGGAGCCCGTGAGTCCTGAAAAGTCAAGGCTGTTTAATTTTATTGAGATACCACAACACTGAGGTTTTGGTGGTTAAACCAGTTATTTTATTTGGAAAATTTAGGAAAACTCTCAGCTGTGACGTGGTAGCTCAAAGACTCCTGCTTTAATAAGAGGCATGCAGATGTCTGTTACTCAAAGCACGAGGTAATCATCAGTGTCTGAACAAATTCAAACTGATATCAGCTTCTGCTCATTTTATTATGCAATTTCCACTTATCCCATCTGTCACTCATATTATAAAAAGGGGATGCGTTGATGAAATAGAGGATTTACATGCTTCCTGGAAATAAAACCTCAGTAACCAAACAGTGACATCTGGTTTCCACAACCATTGATGAGAACCATTGTGATCTCTTTCTTAATGCAGGCACGATCCAAAGCACATTGAAATTTGACAAAAGCTTCTCCATCCTTGTAGTCCAGCTCATTGCTACTGAACCCTTGAAGCTACCGCAATGTAAAAACTGGCCCCACAGTATGTTCCACTTACAGCCATAATAAACTGCATTTTGATCCTTCTGACTTGAATCTGAAAATGTGCCTGCAAATTAGACTTCACAGATGCATTAGTAGTGTAATTGGGTTGCATAGCAGGTACCCCTCACAGCATTTTTCATGTCTAGAAAAGGAAATTAGGATCCAATGCAATTTTTTAATGTCCTTAAGAAGATCAGAGGGAAAAAATAAACTTCATTAATGAGATACTTCAGTGTCACAGAACCAAGGCTTCTTCTGCTTCTTTGAACCAAGGCTTCTTCTGCTTCTTCCCACATTTTCATTGCCAATGTATAACCTAGACTGGGCTGCATATGATGGAAAGAGAGCCTAGAAATGAAGGAACGTTCATTAAACCCATTTTCCCTCCTAGTAATGCTTTACATCCTCTGATGATACCATCTCAATGGCTGCAAATCCCCGGTTTCTGTGCTGAAGAGCCCTGAAACACATCCAGACACAGGCATGGGCCAGCCCTGGGTGCTGATCCTGCTGGTGGGATGGAGGGGGCTGTTTCCACCCACTGCCAGACTGGAGCATGGTCCATGGGGGCACATGAGGCTGCTGGAGGGGGTTATAGTTCAGCAACGTCCTGAGTGATAACAAAGACTCAATTCTCTGCTGGAAGTTCAAGACGGAAAAGGGGGAGGGCAGGGAAGAAAGAAAGACAGAGCTGTTTGGAGCAATTCATTCACTAACGAACTTCTGGGGGAGGACAAGCGGGACCTGGCTGTTCTTGGGTGTTCTGCTTGAGACAAAGGAAATGTGTTCCTCTTCCGTTACAAAGATCTTAGGCTTATTGTTTAATGCAGTAATAAATATTGTATTAAAATAATTGGCAAAATAATGCCAATAAATAATGCATTTCTCCCAAGAGTTTAGGAAAAAATCTAATCCAAGCCCCGCACACACCGCAACATCCCCTAAAATTGGTCACACAACTATTGCTCCTCATCTGCACTGTTTTTTCTTGCCTGGCTTTGATGCAGTGATTTGACCTAATTTAGCTCTGCCCGTCAAATGGTTACCCACAGTTTCACAAGGAGAGGGCAGGGCTGCTCACCAAGCCTGTCCCATCCCCGGCACTGCCTGCAGACTGCTGCCTTTTAGGAAAGGTGCTGCTGTGCTCCACATCCATAAGAGGATCATGATAATCTCCTTGACTATAAAGTTGATGTCAAGCAGCACCATTAACTCTTTTTTTGCTGTTGAGGTGAGGAAGGAGACCCACAAATAAACTCTTTGGATCTTTTTTTCTGACATAAGGATTTCATTTGTTCCCTGGAGAAAGCAATATTCCTCCCAGGAGCTGAAATAGGATTTACTGTATATTAATGTCTTATTTTTTCTACTCTTCATCCCTAGCTTCTTCCATCTGTATTAAATCAGTCACACTGGCTGACCTAAAATGTGTTGGCTAAGATTTTCCTGTACTGAAACTCAAGAAAATATAGTCTTATTAAAATAAAAATGACAGGTTAAGGCAAGAAACCTTGTGATGGTTTTCTTTTTCTTCTACTGTGGGCAAAATCGGAGTTTTTCGTGACTCTCTGCTAAGCAAATGTCTTAAGCGTTTCATTTCTTGCTGACAAGTAGCAGCCACCAGTGCCCAATACCACCCCCCCCATGCAAGGACTGAGTCAGCCTGTTTCTGGACACCTCCACCTTGAAATTTCATCTGGAAAATGCTGTTAAACAGATCATCCAGTTTCCCATCTCTCCTTTAATAGCTGGTGAGGATGAGTGAAAACTGAGCAGGTACAAGGGAACGTAGAAATCGCTCTTGTCTTCCACAGGATCTGCGTGTAGTCAGCCCCTCTCTAATGATCCTGGAGGCTGCAGAATGGACTCGCTGGAAATACCCATGAAACGCAGGAATCACATCAACCGTTAAATATGCAGGGCTTTAATTGCCCCACATCAACCGAGCTGTGGTAGCCCCATGGCCAGCACTTTACCTGCCACAAATGCAAACCAGTTTGACTTACCTTGACCTTCCCTCGTTGTGTGTCCCATTGGTATGAGGCAGATTGTTCCCACAGGCAGCTCACTCCCACCTTCTGATTCAAACTGATTATTTTAGTAAAATATCACGCCACCTTTCTCTCTTTCCAGTCCCATCAAAAAGCATCAGTATTATGGCGTTGTCTGTAAAAGGCATCATCTGTCTGAGGAGAGAGGTCTGGCTGGGGGATTTGCTCTAGGTAGCGATAACAGACCAAGGGGTGTCCCTGATTTCAAATGCTGGAGGAAAAAAAATCATTACATAGCATTCACCAAAGCAAAAGGGCTTCTTAAAAAGGGCAAGCTGCAAACCAAGGCAATTCCAGCCCAGAGAACACTTCAGAAGAGAATACAAATCCCAGTTTCTCTACCCGTGCTTTTTGTGGACCCTGCTGACAGGAGAATGTTACTGACATTCATCTTCCTCACTCATTTGCAGCATTCACCTCTTGCATTCAAGAGACATTTTGACTGACAGAGAAAAGCAAAACAAGACAGATGTACTCACTGAGGAAGGCTTATATATAATTGAACGTGTAAACATTTGCAAGCCACTGTTATTTTTATGATTATATGAATAACATTGTCTTGACTTGTGCTCATAGGCCTGTCAGGAGCTATGTAAAGCTGGGTACAAAGCAGCTCCCCCCTAATTCACCACATCACAGCCTTGGGGCATGCAGCGAGTGCCAGCGTGTGGTGCTTCATGCACCCCTGCTTCGAGGCACCACGTCACAGCAAGCACCAGAAGGTGGGTGTCAAAGAGACCTTTTACCATGGCTCTGCAGAGGAAAGACAAGCTGTGCCTACCGCAGGGACTTTACATTGCAAACTGTCCACCCAACTCCTTTTTATGGTATGAAGAGTCAATAAAGTAAGTTGTTTATGTTCCTACGCCATTCTGCCTTTGGGAAATATCCAAAATCAGCTGAATTAGTGTCAGCTGAGTGGCAGGGTAATGACAGGGGAGTCCTCAGAAGGCCCGTCTTGTGACAGTTCGTAAGGAATTGGAAAACGTTGCCCTTGCATAGCTTTGCAGAGGACTTTTTTAATGCGTGATACAGTAAATCTATTTGATAATCGTCAGCAGCATATTTTCAGTCGCTGGGAGGAGCTGGGAGGAGCTTCCACCCAAATGAGATTTGGAGGGATCTTCACCCCCAGTCGGAGTAATGAGTTCTGAGTTCTGATAATGCTCTTTGTGAGTACAGTGCCTGTGCTCAAAAGGAATATTGCAGGGAGACCACCCTTCTTACCCTGGGAGTTAAGCTCTCTTCGGTGGTATATGTCACTCACCATGGCAATGGGAATTGAATTTTCCGCTCCCTGAGCTCTCCTGGATACTTAAACCAGCCTCATGTAATACTATTGTGGCCAGTGTCATTGCACCACTGAAAACTAAATGAATGAATAAATTAGAGCCGTGGCATTTTGGATTGCTGAATTGCATCCAATCTTTTTATTGCAGTCATGAACTCCTTTTCCAATGACAGATGGAATGATGCTTATTAGGCAGTTAGGCAGATCATTGTAACGAACGAATGTGAGAAGTACAGTAGCAAGGCTGTATATCAGAGAACTGAGAAGGGATTATCTCTTAAGAAACCTCTTTCCAACACCAATTGCCTTTTGACTGCAGGGCCCCTTCGTATTACACAACAGTTTATTCTCCCTTATTGATGCAAGTAATCTAAGTTTATGGCTCCTATCACAATCTTTTCCTCCTTGGCCTTTTAACTGCCTTTAATATAGAAGCTATTCTCATCTTCTTGAAAGTTTGTGCTCTTTCAGCTTTCAGTTTTCATCCTGCTCCTATTTCGTATGTCTCTGAATATCCCTCAATGTCACATTTACAGCACTCGGTACCCTCTTTGTCTCATTTCTGTGCAGTTGTCTCCAAGGCTTTTTCCTCAGCCCCACTTACCGTGTTGCTCCACAGCTGCTCTCAGCCATGGGCAGCACTACAGGTCCCCTCAGCTCTGCCCACCTCTCCAGGACCTGGTCAGGTGCCAGACCACTGTTTGGATGCCCCTTGTTCCCTTGATGTATCTAGACTGGACTCCTGACCTGTTTGGATCATTGCACAGAGGGCTCAAAACAAACTGACCTGGACTAGGCTTTGATAATTTGCCCACGCTGATTTACTGGCTACTTGGGAGGAGATGGCCCTTTGCCCTTGGCATGGCACTTACGTTACCCATCAGTATGCCAATTTGGAGAGTTAATGCCAGCAGAATAATAACGCTGTAAAAAGCAGTGATTTTATTTTGCCACTGTAGCTCCCTGAACTGGTTCACATTAGCCTGAAATTGCATGAGGGAAGGCACAAGAACGGGGCAAGAAGACGTGGCTGTGCATGTATAGAGTGTCCGGCTATTCCTTTTGGAGATGGCACAACATTAGATCTGCTCAGCTGTGACATGAAATTCACCCCAAAGTCATATTTTGTGGCCCATTGACCAGCATAAGAGCAGGGTACAGTGGCACACTTTTTTTTGTTTTTATTTTTTGATAGCTTAAGCTGATTTAAGTATTTATCACTTGCCAACCTCTCATTGTTGCCCTTTGTCCTCAGGAAGCAAAAAATGCTTATTTTCTACTGTATCAGTTCCCAAGCAGCCACATAAATTCTTGTGGCAATATCCTGCTGGGGCAGTTGAGGAAGAAATGATGATGGGAGAGTTGTGAGCAGAAGGGTGCGGACAGGGAGAAGGAAGCCTTTCAAACCATCCCTCAGTGACAGCCAGGCAGGAAGATGGCCTTATTCTGGTTCCTCTTGCTGACCTTGTTGAAGTTACCCTGACACTGCTAATGCATTTTTCAGGGGGCAGATTTAGACCCAGACTGTAGACACCAAAGCCTTGTCTTGATTAGTTTTTATGTAAAAGCTGATTTCCAGGGACATTTTGACCAAAAATAGCAGAAGTTTACACTATCAAGTTTTGTTGTTGTTGCTGCCTGCAAACTGCAAAAAGTATCTCATTTAATTTATGCTTATTTCACTTATTTAAAAGCAAATAAAAGATGCATTCATAAACTGTGAGATAGAGTATCATATATTTAACTGACACTTTTACATTGTTTCCCAGGGACATGTTGTTCCCAACTGAGGTAGGTAGCCGCTGAGATTATCATAAGTGGAGGAGTGTACGAAATGGAAAATATACTGTGGATTTTGTTCATTCCTGCAAACGTAGGATTTGTCAGCCTGTTGGATTATACCTGCTTATCGCTTCCTCTGGCCAGTCCCTATGGCTTCTGCAAGAGGAACACTTACCGTATCTCAGCCTCTTCAGATCACAGCTTGATCTGCTACGTTAAATGGCTAATTGAAGGTGAGTTCTTCAGTGTACATTAGTCAAACCCTGTAGTTAAAGTGGCAGATAATTTCTTTGTTGCTGCACACAAAGGCAAATGTCTCTGTTTCTTTTGTTCGTTGCCATCCCCACAGCCAGCTATGAAGGGCTGCTGATTTAATTGCATAATCTAGCAGGACTCTGGCAGGGCTTTAACTTAACCGTATCTAAGGTATTTGTATTATACAGCCACTCTTCCTTCTGCCTTCTTTCTATGCACTCATTCCACATCTGTGTTAAGCCACATGGGGATATTGGAAGATGCTGTAGATCCAGATGTCTGCTGGAATATCAGACTGTGTAATTAGCTGTGGCCATCTAGACACTAGCTGGAGAGATGTGTCATTTAGTGAATAATGCTTAGGTTTGGTGCCAAGAGTTGTACATTACATTCAGGCTTCCACAGACCGTATCACAGACTGTGAAAATAGCTGTGCCCGCTCCTCCTGGAGCAAGGGATGTGGTGGGCTCTGCCCTTGGAAAGGTTGGGCTTATTTATTTGTGCATTGCTTTGATTTTTTAAAGTGGTCCCCTTCCCTGTTAAATAGAAGGGTAGAAGGAAAGAAAGGTGAATGAGTTTGAGTCCAGCCTGAGCCCGCCAATAAAATTACATGATTCACTCAGTTGTTTGTTTTACTTTTGTTCCGGGTTGCAATAGTTCAAATGTTGTGTGAACACCTTCCCTCCTCCTACCCTCTGTCCCTCAAGGTCTCCAAGCACCACACAGACAGAAGAAATCCCTGTGCCTTTCGGAACTACTATCCCTTCTTCTTCATGTAGGGAAAAGAAGGCTTCAAGGGACAATATGAGTAATGTAATGGTTGCACAGAATTCCCTGGTGGGGACAGAAGTTGGCTGTAGCCTTTGTGACTCCCCAGGTCTCTGTAGCGATCTTGGTAACATTTCTCAGTCATTATAGTTGCAGCTTTTTTGCTTGAAAAAGCAGCATCATGTCAATTAAAGACAAATGTAAAGCAGTCCACCAGGATGTTATATGTCTATATTTAACCCCATGTCTTTCCTGAGTTGCTCACTCTGCTCTTTGAATCCTGCCAGCTGAGGGACAGTCCGAGCTGCTTTGCTTTCCTCCAGAGTCTTGACCTGAGCACTAGCAGTGTCTGCAAGTTGCACCAGAAAGACAGAGCAGGCAGGGTGAAATGTGCTCTTTGGGCCTTGGCCCCTTCTGCTTCGTTACCGTGAAAAGCCTACAATTGAACGTCAATTCATTTGTATTCAACCTGGCTGTTCTGCTTCCAGACCTCCTTTCTTGTCTGCAGCTGACAGGATGTCCTGAGGAAGTGACAGGGCAGTGACAGTTTGTGTGTCATGGTCCACTTCTATTTGAACTTGATTTTTATCTGGTAATGAATCAAGCCACAGGAGTCCAGTCTGGGAAAAAAAGAAAGTGTCCCAAGGAAGCAAGCTGAAGCTAGAAAGGTTTTCAGTCCATTTGGAAATAAGAATGCATTACAATGTGCTTTTTCCCTCCATACCAGACCCCTGTATTCTCACAAGGTAGACTGGGTATAAAAGGGGTTTTGCATTATTTATTAGTGTGCCTCTGTCACACATAATGAGGGCTATAAAGTATGTAAGAGTTTATAATTGGCTATCTGCAAGAAGTAATCCTAAGGGGGCTGTGTAAGGATCAAATAAATTATGCTTCATTATAGTAGTTATGCCAAGGATATTAGAAAATTGTTTTTAGTTGGAGGAAGAAAAAGAAGGAGAAGTAGAAAAAGAAAAAACCCTTATTACTTCCCAGACCCACTTCTGTCAAAGCTTTTACAGTTTAAGGCAAGATTTCAGTCCTCCTCTTTAAAATTCCTGATGTGTTCAAGATGCTAAATAAGCAGTTGCCAAGATACTTGTACAAATAATGCATAAATGGACTTTATCTAAATTGTTTTATTAATAAACTTTACTGAACTCTCCCATGCAGTTAAGAAGGAATCCCAATTCCCCACTATCCACCGTTGGCACATCAGCTTTCAGAAATGAAACTTCTATCTCTTCTTCTCAGGGGGATATGAATGCCTGCCCCTCCCTCCCCCTTCCCTGAATCTAATTATTGTTCTGATAATTCAGAACAAGGATTCACTGGCAGTAAAATAGAAAGAAAAAAAGATGAACAGCTGGTCCTGGAAGCTGTGATGGTATCATTTTAAAATTAACATTTACATTTCAGAAAAGCCAGGACAAAAGGGATCTCCATGTTTCAGACTTAGTTATAGGGCTCTTCTGATGCTTCTGGATATAATTTGTGCTACAGTGGAGGTGCCCCTGGAGTACAGAAGTTAGACAAGGAAAATTCTTGTCAGATCCAGGAGGGAGGGAATATCCCTTCCCTTAAAGCAGTTACTGGGTATCGTTCTAGTTTTAAATAGAAAGCCAAGGAAGGACAGAGTTTGTCTCATGGTACAATATACTTGGTTCTGAACAATTTCCAGCAGTGGAAATTACCTGTAGAAATAACGAGCTAAAGACTGTGGCTAAAGCTGAAATCAGTGGCAAAACTGATTGATCTCACAGGGGCCAGTTGTCCCCCATTAGATCTGCTTGAAGGAGTAAGGTTACAAGACTGGGCCTGCAAGGTCGCGTGTGCTTTTGTATGTTAAATGTAATACTTTCAGAAGTCTAAAAATATATCCCATAGCCCTTATGGTGCCATAGTTGCACCAGCCCCTGTCCAAGCCGTAAAGTGAACTCATGTTTTGGAATGCATTAATAAAACAGCATTTTGTATGGACAGAGTTGTGTGAAAACTACAGAAAGCAGGAGCCAACTGCAGGGACCAAGAGCAGTGGAGGGACTGCAGCCCCTGTAAGCACCTCGGGTCAGCCTGCACACCACAAACCTCACCCCAGCTCCAGTCTGGGGCTATTTGCTGAACGCATAACTCCGTCACACAACTTTGGCTTGGGCACACTTGCAGGTGGTTTTATTTGCATCACAGTAAACATAGGTCACTCATTTCATATCTGACTTACAAGTGGAGGGAATTCAAGCAAGGATCAGTGGCACAAATGGCCAGTGAGGAGCTGGATGTGTCACAGGAGTCAGTTGGTTCTGAATGAAGAATACAAAGAATGGTTAGTATACGGGGAGAGTTGAAAATAAGGGACTTTTCCTCTTCCTCCTTGAAGACTTTATAAATAGCCCAAGTGCCATCGTTAGTTGCTTCGGCAGCCATCTAATGTTCATCTCATAGCTTGTTCATTTTCTGTTTGTTTCCATTTTTTTCTTACATTCTCTCTCAGTCCTTGTAGGAGGTCCAGCCAATGCTACTATTGCTCCTTAGCACTCACTACTCTTAGGTCTGAATAAGACCGCATTCTTGTATCTAGCAATTGCATGCTCCAGTCACCAAGTATTAATCCATTAAGCCAATGATCTTGTAAATTGGAGCAGAAATATTAAGTGGTGGGGATGGCATCAAGGCGCTGATAGGCTTTTATCAAGGACAGCCTTTATAGCAAAGACGTACTTGAAGAGTCTTCCGCTGATCATAAAGCATTATTTCTGAAAAGTTTTTAGGAAGAGAGAACAGTAATGAGCTCCAGGAGTCACACAGTTCATTTTAGGGTTTGGCTAGTTAGTGTTGCCATCATTTGCAAGGTCTTCATTTAACTTGATTTAACTCTCCTTTTGGTTTCTCTCAGTTGAAGGCAACATGTTTGATTCATTATTCAGCTGCTCTGATAGTATTCTGGCATTGCTTTTTGTTTTTTGAAGGAAAATTTCCAACAGATTGTCGAAGCCAGCAGCTGCAGAAATCCTCTGGATAGAGAACGCTGTATGGAATGGCTAATTCTAGCATGAATAACTGAATAAATTGGGACTGCTTAATCCATTGGAGAGAAAGATGCTGCAAAGGGGGAAGAAAATAAACTGCTCTCTCAGAGCCCCCCTAGGGATTTAGCAAAGACCATGGTTTAAGGAGTGGACTTAAATTACCACAAGGAAGATATAGGTTAGACAATATGAAAAGCTTCTGTTATAGACACAGAGCCAAGAACAGATTGTCTTAGAAGGTGGTGGGATCTCCATTGTGAGAGGCTTTTTCAGAACAGATTAAACAAATATTTCTCTTGGAAGGTACAAGTAGAGCTTATCCTGACTTTGAGGCTGCAGGATGGATTGGATGGATGACTTCTTGATGTCCCTTCCAGCCCAAGTTTCAAAGACTTTTTTTTGTGGTTTAAGTATGCTCTCTGCATAAAAGAATTTACTAAGTGATACAGGAGGAAGATGGGAAGCAAAAGACTCTCAACATAAAGAGCTGGACAGTGCTGAGGCATTACTCCATTGCCTTGGGATAACTCACAGGTGGGTGGGGAGAAGAGGATTTCAAAATGAGATCAAAGATGGGCTCCTGGCCTCATCATGGGAGAAGCATACCTTTCTACTCAGTTCTTCCCTCTCACGCACTGGTCTTCGTTACCAGAAAGAGTTAAGTATGCTTGAGATGTTGGTAAGGTTGTCCATATGGATTCTCTCCGGAGAGGATAGGGAGCAGCGCCAAATTTTTCTGAGCTGCAGATGTGCAATATATTTGTAACAAACTGCAGCTCCTATCCAAAATTATGATTTATCACATTTTGTGGCAAACTGAAAAATGGGACCTATTTGAGGGAAATTGACTTGATAGAGTATTTTTTCCTCTGCAAATTGGGTCAGTTATTGAGTTTGAATGCCTTTGGATAGAAAGCACAGAAAATTCCATATTTTTCATTTGTTTTTTAAAAATAAAAAACATCCTTTTCTTGGGTATGTCACATGAAGCAAACCTTAGAGCATGTAAAAATAATGCAAAATAAAACACAGACAGTCTGACAGTATGGAAACAGTGTTTTGAGTGTCACACAGTTCTCACTGGAGCTGTGCTGAACCTCATCATCTCTCTTATGGAAAACAAAGTGGCTGAGAATGGGGTAATAGTTGTTTTTAGTTTAATTGAGGAAGCCATACGAATGATCAATTTCACATGGAGTCTATTATTGCTTAGATTTGACTCATTTTTTTCTGGTTTTACACTGTAATTCAGCACGAAGGCAAACTGCACTGAGTATACCTTTGTTCATGCATCGATTAATTCATGTGCTTAGCTGCATGCTCTGCAAGTAGCCTTGTGGATGCAGAGGGTATTTAAAAAGCTGCTAAAAAGTGCTGCAGCTACAGCAGCAAACAGTAAATTAAACTGACCTCTCCTTCCCCAGTTCCCATGTATTTCACAACACTTGGCTGTCTATGCCTTACCCATCAGAGAGCTCTGCACTGTATGGAGAGAGATGTGTTTGACAGCTGCAGGCCTGTGTATCAACTAAGCTGGTGCGTCCATTTTTGCAGAGTAGAGGGAGGCTTAAACCTGTGAAGCACCAGTGAGAATAGTATAAAGGGAAAAGTGATTCTCAGCTGTGTTTGGTGACTGCCACTGACTTTTACAGCATTATAGCAGTTTATCTTACTATATTTCCTATCTAGAGAAGTGGTTTCCAAACTCGTTGATTTGAGGGGTCTTACAGACTCTCCAGTACAAATGTGGACCCATTCAATCTTTTTTCCTGGCATAGATTGCCTAATAGCGTGTATGAACTTGCTTGGAAGTACTCCTTGATTTGCCAGAGGGTCTTCAGACCATGTACTGAAAATGCTACTTTGAAGTCTTGAATATGGCTGAAGTTTTACTGAGATGTGCAGTGGTTGATCTTCCATTAATTCTTGGACAGCTCAACTGAAATAAAACAAACTAAAAAAAAAAAAAAAAAAGGCAAAATCCTGGTACGCAGCATTGCCCCACTGGATGTATGCTTTGCATCAGTTCCAGTTCCCCTGTCACTTTGGGGATATGCTACCGAAGTGAAGGAATTGGCTGGGCAGCTTTGTTGCTTTATCCAGCATCTACAAACTATTGTTTTTCACAGATCAGTGAACTAGTAGACATAGAAAAACAATTCTTTGGTATTTAATCTGTGTCTGAATATTTCCAAAGGCTGGGAGAATCTAGAGTAGAAATCACGGGAGTGGTGCTCAGGAGTCAGGCTGCTGCAGACTTTTCCTTAATGCTTATAACAACTTCAGTCTGCCCAGTTTGTATTGAAAAGATATGGCAATGCCTATCCATTTACCCATTTGTCTGCTTAGGCATCTTCACTGACACGGGATGTATTCCTTCATTCTCTCCTCATGGTCCTTCATGAGATCACTTCATGTACTGGGAAATCCTTCGAGCCTGGAGCTTCTGCAAAGGCTCTAGCTAGTTTTGTCCAGCCTCCAGTTGCTATTGAAATTCATATTAATGAAAAGAAATATGCCTTATCTACTATGACTACATGGAGAATTATGTATTTTGGGAAGTTAGTTATTAAACTACCTTTTATTAATCACAGAAGGCACCCTTGTGTTTCTAATGGAGTGATTTCTATTTAAATACACTATGTCATATGCCATATGCTGCTCTAGACTCTTTGAACTGTCAAACATTTGATTCTGAGCCACAAAATGATGGGGTGAGTACACAGATGGGTTGTCACATAAAGAAGTCTGATGGCATGTGATAACGCTCAGGCTTTTTTTTTTCCCCCCATAAAGCTTATAATGTACAAGCAGTGATCATGGCTTGCCAAACAAAAATGAGCTTGTCAAACTCCAGAATGTTTTCTGGCGTTCTTCAAGCGTTTCAGTTCCACTCTGCAGATTCACTCTGTCTTTAACTGGACCAGTCATATCCTTTTCAGAACAGGAGGTGTCAATCATTTTGTTGTGTGACAAACTCTGGGAGGAATGATGCAGAGACTCACCAAAGCTAGTCCTGAGTTGGTCTAGCTCTGTGGTAGCAATTGAGGCAGATCAAGGCCATTTTGAAGCAGCAACTTGTTTCCATAGAAATAACTTCCTTTTAAGGTAGAGCATACAGGTTTACACTCAGGAGAAAGACAATTTTTCCTTTCATCTTCTCTTCTTCCCTAACATTTAGGTAATTTCCCATAAAGGAAGGCAGAATTCATGACAGGAACTGAGGCATTCAGCTTAAGGGCAGAATGATGGCAGAAGGATAGAAGATAAGGGACAAAAGAAAGTGTAGGTAACTTTGGGCAGGATTCAATTATGGATTCATACACTTTTTGAAGGTGTTTACAATGCAGATATTTTCCCTTGAGGT
Source organism: Mycteria americana (assembly GCF_035582795.1). Classification (NCBI taxonomy): domain Eukaryota; kingdom Metazoa; phylum Chordata; class Aves; order Ciconiiformes; family Ciconiidae; genus Mycteria; species Mycteria americana. The sequence goes on from NC_134365.1 coordinate 193,689,586, forward strand.
AGGTTTCCAAGCTGACATTAAGATCAGTAGATATCTAGGGTGAAACTCATTAGCCTACATCTAGATGCTTTGCGCTGTTAGAGATACCCTAGGGTCTGCAAGACCTCTGTGTGGGCTGGCAGGTATGACAGAGGACTTAGGGGAAACTTGCAGTGCTCTGGAGAGGCAGCTGGAGGCCAAGTGAGATACTGAACAGTGCTTAAACTGACAGAAGGTGCCTGTGTTTGGGCAGCCAAATCCCACTCTGAGTCTATACCGCCCGTGGAACACAATTCAGTCGATAACTTACAAGTGTCTAGTGCCATTCAAGATGCCCTTGACTATCCCACCTCCAGCTGCTAGTCCAGGAGCGTCTGGCTTTCCCTATTGGTTCTGTGTCATGTCTGCCAGTCCCATGTGAATGTCTTTGCTGTCTTAGAGTTAGGTAGACCAGGACTTAGATGTGTCCTGGTCATAGACTTATGTGTATGTATTCTTTAGGATGAGAAAGAGTTTCTAGACTCTACTGATTGTACTGACAAGGGTCTCAGTTAAGTTGCCGCTGCAGAGGCATCTCCATAGGTTTGATATGCTCTGTGCCATCTGAGGCACCTAGAAAGGAAGACCCATGCTCTTCTGGAGCAGGAACTGGTGCCCAGGTGGGCTACCCAGCTGAAATGCAAGTAGTCCTATGTGTACACACGTAACTTGAGCTGCAGGTGCCTTAAGCTGAGGTGCCTGAATGATGTAAAACCATATTCCTAAAGTCTTTCATGTTGGAAGGGATGTCCAACCTTCTGCTTAAAGCAGGATCAACCCTGAATCATGATCACAATAATCACTTTCATACCTCCAAGTATCCCTTTCGACAAACAAAAGCAGCCAAGTCTGGGCTTATCCAGACTGCTTAGCGCCGTGCTAAGCACTGGAGGGTTCACAATCTCAATACTCCTCTGTTTACCTCATCCGTGGGCATATAGCCAGTACGTATTGCATGAAGCCTAAAGGAGAAAACCTGGTGATGCTGGAATCTCTCATACCCAATTGTCTGCACCCAACACTCATGGTGGGGAAAAATAGCCATGGTGAAAGCCTTCTTTTTTTTTTTCCCCTTTTTTTTTCCTGATTTGAACCTTGGTCTCTCATCCCCTGGGATCTGTGGAGCTTGTATCAGAAGGATGTTCTACTTGGTACCAAATACTTGTATCATCGTTGGCTGAGAGAATGAAAATGTAAGAGGGGCTGTGTAACCTGGCGGTAAGGGAGTCAGCCTGGCGTCTCTGCTTCAGTGACTATTCATTCCCTAAACAGTGCATCCTCCAGATACCCTCCACTGGGACTCTGTGGCCAGCCTTAGCCCTACTTAACCATAACCAATAAGATATAAAGTGCATGGGCAGGTATCTGTTTCCTTGGATCTCTCTAAATCGCCCTGCATGTGAATGGTGATGTGTAATAAATCCTAATAAAGGGGTTTTCAATGAAATATCCAGCTACACACTGTAATTCAACTAGTTCTCAAAGATCACATTACTCCTCCTACTGCATACGTAAAATAGGATTAAACTCTTGGATTTCTTAATAATCTAGTGCCAACCTGTGCAGACTGTGGAGCCTGTTTACTGCTGCTTTATGAAATCTAGTTACAAGAAATACTTCCAGGGGTGATTTTCAGTGGTTGGAACTGTTGGGACCTGCAGCATCCTGGAACACCCCTGCACCAGCACCTATTTTGCAGAGCTTTGAAACTGGTGCTGGATCTTTCCTTTCCACGGCAGCAGCTGCCATGGCCCTGTCACTTGTCCAATGGATTTTACTAGTTCACTTCCATTTAGTAGCAGCTCTGTGTTTGATTTCTCCACTCTTCCTACTTCACTGTTTCTTTTTAGTTTCTCCCAGCCCCCATCCCCATTTTCTGAAGCCTTCAGTATTGCTTTAAAAACGCCCAGGGCCAAACAGAGCAGCCAAAGCCATTAGCTTTTGGGTAGCAATGTAGCATCTCTGGGTGGGGAGATTTCCCCCTCTGAGCCTGAAGCACCTCTGTAGTAATGAGCACACCACCTTTGATCAAATGAAAATCAAAGCGAAGTCATGCTTCATCTGCTGGAAAACTCCCATCTGCACCCTCCGCTGCCCCATGCCCGCAGTCAGGGAGAAAGCGAGGGCTGTGACTCTCCCATGACACAGCACTTGGCCATGCTGGATGCTGGCAGGCATTTGCAATGCCTTTTTTAGGCTTCCTCTGCCACTGGCCCTGCTTTCTGAGAGCGGCAGCAGGCAGGTGGCAGCTCTTTGCTGTGGCAGTTTGCTGAGGTTCGGAGCCAAGCAGCTGCCAGGCAGCGAGTGCTCATGGTGTGGAGTAACCCAAAATAACAGAAAAAGTCTCATGGGAGGGATGGGTCTTGACAGTCAGAAGGAGGGGAGCTAAGCAAAGCCAAATGCATTGAATTAAAACCTGGCCATCAGAACCAGAAAGGAAAGGGTGGTTGGGTTTTGCCCTTGCCTGAAAAGCCATGAGTACTCTTTCCATCATGCTCAAGATGAAGCAGTGTTCCTAGAGGCAGGATCTGCAAAGCTGAAGGTTGTAGCATTTTATTCTCTCTGTTTTTTTGTCGTTGTTCTTATGTTTTGTTTTGTTTTGTGTCTAGAGTCCCTCTAACGTCCTGCTATAGCAAAGTCTGTGGCAGAAACACCTTCGCCTTGAGTGAAGCCCTGAACTGACTTGCTCTCTCCCATCCTGTGACCCTTGTGAGGAGGGATGGGAGGAAATCTGGTGCAGCATAAATGCCGTCTCTGTCTGTGTGCCCTTGGAGACCCCTGCCTGCACACTCAGACAAGATACTCCCTTATTGCATTCATTCACATTGTAGGCGATTGTACCCTCTCTCAAACGATGCACTTTCAGTTCAGGCTGAATAAGGAACCAGTCAAATTCCCCATGTTCAGTGACTACTAACTCAACAGAGAACTGTTGCCCAAAGTGTTGATCTCATGTTTAAGCCTAATAAATGCCCGGGTCAGGTGCTTGCCTGGATTTCCTTGGTACTAACAGGAATGGAAGGGACCAATGTGATAATGTTTCTCTAATGGAAAAACAACAGAGAAACCAAAGGACAGAGCGATGATCAAGAGAAGTACTTCAAGAGAAGTAGTAGGAGTGTGACCTTAAGGAGGGGAAGCTTCTGGGTGAAGAGCTGGGAGCTGCCAGTATAAAGACATTGTCCGTCACTAACTGAATTGAGGGTGGACTCCCGTGGGCATGGGAGCCAGGCTGCCTGCAGCCAGCACGGCCCTGCTCCCCTCGCTCCCCTCTTTGCTCTGGTGGGTCCTGCTGCTTTGCCCAGGCTCTGGAGTTTGTCTGAACCTGCTCTGACCCACTTCTATCACTCTGCAGTTGCTGCTTGGTTGCAACTCCTGGAGAGTTTCTTGAACAGGGACTTCAGAAGCTGTGTCTGCTGAAGTATTTCACATCACAGTTTTTAACCAATTCTTCTTTAACCCCATTGTTTGTTGGCTAAGGTACGCCTCAAAGCAGCAGACAATCTTCATGGGCCAGCTCAATTTTACTTTCATGCTGCAGGCTCACTTTTATAGCAAGTAAATGCTTTAAAACCATTACAGCGAGGAGAGTTTTTAAATCACAAGAACCGGAGAGTCAAAGTCCGTGCTGCATCTAAAAATTGGTTTTGTTTTGCTTGTAGAGATTACTGTACCTTCAAGTGACAGATGGGAATGTGAAAACTTTCTATCATCCTTGAAGATTCAGACGGGCTAACAGAGAAAAAATGTGAAAGGAAAAATCATCATTAAAATGGTCTTGAAAGGGATGACTTCCAAATTATTGTCTGTCAGCTTCTCCAGATGGCCTGAATATCTGTCAGATGAGCAGTATTCATTAGAAGTACCTAGCAAAAAAAAAAAGGCAAGGTTTCTTTTTGGTCAGGTCCGAAAATGAAAGGGGAAAAAGTAGAAGATGGGGGGAAAGAAAGGAGGAAGACATTTTGAAGAAGATTTTTCTCACTAAAAAGTGACGGTACAAAAGGCAGCGTCCGGTTCTGGTTTTATTTTCTCCCTGCAGTACATGCATCAAGCCTGACCCATTCCTTTTATTTTTCTAGGTGGAAATGCAAATTGGGTTTTCACAATGACACTGGCCTCCTTCCTGCTTCAGAGGCTTCCCAGGCCCCCCCGCTACAGCGGTGCAGCCCCCCTTTAACTGCTGGCCAAGGAGGCCCTTTATGGTGCCCGTGCAGTCCCTTTCACTGCATTCATAGGGTATAGCTGTGACTGGAGCTGAGGATATACAAAAAAGGAATACAATTTCCAGTGCTCATGTAGAAGGCTCTTAAAAAGCCCATAATCAAGGAAAGCCACTATTGGTTTAGTTCCCATTTGAAAATATATTTTCTAGCAGCAAGACTCTGAGTCTGAATCCAAAGCTAAATGCCTCATTTACTGCCATCACTACCTCTCTTTATTGATCAAACTGATGGTTTTCCCCATCGGATTTACCTGAATCATGTGCTTAGGTTTACCTTATGAAAGAGAGAATGAAGGACGCTGGGGAAGGTTTGGCTTTATTTAACAGGCTTTTGAGGATGCAATGATCAAATGGGCTGACAACAAACCAAGAATGAGCCATATAGCACTTAGGGGCATGCTGTGACCTCAACAAGTGAGAGGAAGAGCTGAGTCTGTAAAACTGGACTTGCTAGCTATGAACTGTCAGGACAGTTGCACACAGTTGATTTATGGTGTGATGTCCACATGGGTTACTTAAAGCACATCAGATCTTTGGGTGGAGGCTCCCATTAGAGCCACAGCAGCAGTCTGAGGACCACCCACCCACAGGGATTTGCAAGCTTCTGTTTTTGTGCATTGACTTTTGCCAATTGATCTTGGTCTTCTTGAGTGCAGTCGTTTTGCCCATGGCAAAATCTGGTTAATGTCTCTTGGTTTATTAATCCTTCTGTATTTATTGTTTGAGACTTGCCTATATCCAAGCTATTCTTGGAGATATTAATAGCGGTTAATATTTTACCTCTTGGAGTAAGTTGATCGCTGCATGCCACAAATCATGTCTTTATCACTTCAAAGATGAAACCTAGATCTGTGCCAAGATACTAATGTAATTACTGCCCCTTCCCTGCCACCCCCCTGCTCAGCAGCATCCACCATATGCAGAACCTGCTACCCGCAATTATTTTCAATCACAAGCTCCACTCCAGACAGACAAGATCATCTTTCAAGTGCTAAGTGTTATTAAAATATGATCACGCATTATACCCACAGCAAGAGTGACAGGGAAGGCAGTCTGGGATGGACAAGGATTGCTCTGGGTAGTTTACTATTGAGGCATCCACCCTCTGACCCCCTGGTTTGTAGTTTTGCAACCTGTAGGTGTGGGCAGCTCCTCACTTAGCACATAGGCCGGTTTTAGCTTGCTTTTTGAAGGTATCCAGCTCTCCACATGGACTATGCAAAGAGCCTAGTGGCTGAATGGGACCCTGTTATATACTGAAGCCAAGCACTTAATTCCAGCTCTGCATTGCCGAAGCTGGCTGCATTGTCAGCCCTGCGGCTCTCTCCCGTGTGCCTCGCTAGCACATCGAGCCAGCCGCAGCACTCGCAATAGCAGTGTTTCATGCATCAGGGCAAGGAGCCTGTTTCGTTCCCGAATGCAGAACTGCTCCAGAAGAGCTGGTCTCTGACAGTGCCGACACCTCCACTGGGGCATGGCACGTCATCCAAAACAGCAGCCAAGTGCCACCAGCGCCTCCGGTGTCAGCCGGCCCCGTCCCACCGGCTGGCTCCCTCACACCTCGAAGCTGCAGCCCCTTTTGTGAAGGTGCTGTTTATGGACCTGCACGTTCCCTTCCACTTTCTATTTCTTTTAATGACTGTAGTGGATAATGGAAGATGACAGATGATGGTAATTACAGCACAGTGGGTTGGGTTTTTTTTTTACTTTCTTAAGAAATGTTACAGGCATCCTAAGCATTTTAAGCAGCTGTGAAGATGGGTGTGGTGTCCCGGGTAGCATAGCCGGCTAAATACAATAACTATAGGGCAGGCCAGGATGTGACTCTTGAGCTAAACCAGTAACTGCTCTCTACCGAAACTGCAAAATTAGCTTAAGGATTTCCGTTGGATTTGCAGCCCTTGGATTTAACAGGTCTTTAAATGGAAGTTGCAGCTGTTCAGCAGAATCTACATTCTCTGTGATTAAACAAATTGGCTGGGAGCATGTATGAATTATTAGCGGTAATAGTATGCACTCTTTTTGCTTTTGCAGGCTCTGATCCACACATTTAGTTGCTTACAAACAGGGGTGGATTGATTAGAAGGAAAAGAAGGGGCTGAGGGGCTTTTGTCCAAGTCCTGTAAACACCATGGGCTTTGAGGCATACTCCACTCCTTTAGTGCATAAAATAAGGGAGCTGAAATGCCAGTTGCCAACTTCACTGCCCATGCAGACCGAGGCAGTATCAGCCCTATTGAAGTCATTGGAATCCCGCTGAAAGCAATGGGACATTACACACACACACTCATACATATATACATACCTCAGGGCATGAAGCAAAACTTGTGAATTTTTTTCTTACTTACTAGCAGGCTCTAAGTCTTTGTGGAAGTCTTACACTGAAGGTAAATCCCTGAGTTTGGCCCACACCTTGCCTGCAAGAAGTACCGGGGAACAAAATTGCTTTGTCAATAGACCTCAATACACAACAGGCACGTATGCACCACTAGAAGGGAAAGGTGTGAAGGTGAATCAAAAACAGTTGAAAACCAATGATATCAAAAGAGATGTCAAAACAACAGCTTTAAGACTTGTGGCCAGTTGGTACCTGTGACAAAATTGGTATTTATAGGCGTAAGCCTTTTTGCCAGACGGGAATGTAGACCTGTGCTCCTGGCAGCACCTTTGGTCTCTGGCAGGTTTTGTGTTCACTAAATGAAGTGTGTGACCTTGCCTGTGGCTTTATACCTTGTCCTTTGCATGTAAACATGGTGCTGCTCGTACTTTGGGGCCATGCGGCAGCGCTGGCGTTAGGCCGCGGTTTCCCATTTGATCTCATCGTCACAGTCAGCGCAGGCTGCGAGCGGAAAAGAAGCTGCAGTGCTTGATGGCTTGTACTCCATAAATGAAACTCAGCACTGCTAAAGCCCATACCCAACTGGAGAGCCAGCTGTCACTGGGGTAGGGAGGTTTTCTGACATAGCACACTAGTTTGCCCTTAGTGTGTTTATTCGTTTCTGGGAGGCACAGCTAATGGTGAGGCTCAGCGGTGGGTGCTGCGAGCTGGTTATTAGGCAGCGTGGACTGGCTTTAAGGGCAAGCATCCACGTATGAGTGAGGCAGTTGCTCCTTTGGAGCAATTTAACATGACAGTATATCGGGTTGCTAATGAATTTTTGACTGTATGACCAGGATTTTTGTGTAAGGAAGGTCCCGATTCTACTCTCCCAGGATGTTCTCACCTGTCCCCCAATTTAATTTCTCTAGATTTACACAAGTTGATCAGAGAGCAGGACTAGACATTATGTCTCTGCCGAAGCAAGCCTTATGTTTGAAGGTGTTTACTCTGTAGAGCATATAAGAATTTCATGATTTTGTGAAAGAAACAAGGAAACCTGGGATTATTTTCAATAGTAATTATTCTTATTCATCAATAATAATTGCAATTGAGACCATAGGTTACAGGTTGAGGCTTAATCCAGGTCAAGGCACATTTGTGTGAGGTATTTTGAAAACCCAGAGTAAGTGACATAGCCTGACCCCCATAATTTATTTTTACTGAAACTGGGGTTTGGACTTACAGAGATGGACGTACAGAAATGGGAAAGAGAATGTGATAGGGGGATGAAGAGGGCTGGCTAAGGAAGGAAATAAGTTGCCAAGGCTTGTGGCCACTGTGTCCACTGTAGCATCGGAGGCAGAAAGAGTGAACAGGTACATGGTGTTTGGAAGAGAATGAGCTGTGTTTGGAGGGTGGCAGTGGAAAGCGCTGTGAGCAATATTCGTGGGAAAAAACCCAAACAACAACCTGTTACTGCAACAAAACCTAAAGGGAGCTGAAAACAAACAGCCCTCTGTGAATGCAATGGGCACTAGACACTCTTGCCACCTGAGGAGAGTATTGGCAAGTGCTGAGTAAGAGCTTGTTCTGGGTTTGGAGGGGCAGCATTGTTATGCTAATAGTCCTTTCACTTGCCTGCAGTGCCGCTGTTGTGTTCTCCTGGAAGAATTGGGCAGGAGGCTTTCCCAGGACCTATTTGTGAGGAAGGACTGGCTGCCGTTTCAGCTGGTCCAATGCAGGCGGCTGCAAGCCTGCCTTCCCTCCTACCCCCTGCACACATCTCCCTGCCCTTCACAATGGAGCCCTTTGAGCATTTGCGAGGTCTCCTAGACAGTCTGTTCAAGGACACAAGTTGATTGAAACCAGCCCAGCCACGGTGGTTCATTTTTGGCCAGAGCAGCTTCTTAGCTGTGGTCTGTCTGGGCTGGCACCAGGCGGGTCATGGGCATCCCGGCTGGATGACGGTCAGAACCACAGCAGGACTGGCCAAGGCTGCCATGGTCCACTGGTCTGTGAGGCTCTCTCTGGCATCTGTGTGCCCTTCCTCCCTTCCCCAGCCATTCTCATCATCAGTGGTGATGTTCCTCCTTGTCCCATTGGGTCCTGCCCATTCCTAGCCATGCTGTCAGCGCTTCACAGTGCCCTTCTTGCTTTAACAATTCAAGTGAGAATCAGTCTTTTTTTCAAAGAGTCTTAGGCTCTCTTTAACAAATGTAGACCCAGTTTTGGCCAAAGTTCTCTTGTCTGAGAAACATTCTTTCTAAGGATTTAATTAGAAGTGATTCTCATTTACATGGATTCTTACCAGCTGCTGTCGGCTCTGCAGCCCTGGGGAAAAAAAATCAGATGATACTCTGAAAGCCATTAGTGAGGACATTAGAAGCAACCATATCCAGGTCAGGCAAAGTTCTGAAAATACCTAGCATTCATGTGTCCTTAATTGCTTTTCTCCCTTTACAGCTGTTGGGTGAACGCACCATCTGGGAGGGGGCTGCCTCAGGGATTTCTGTTCCATTATGTGATGTAGATATGGAGAGAGGAGCAGGCAGTGACTGCTCAACAAGGAAAGGAAGAAGTAGACTTGAGTAGCAAGAAGAAATTTGAACTTAGTGGAGGAAGATCTAAGGAGCTAATATTGGGCCCTAAACAGGGGCAGATGTGCTTGGAGGAGCAGCAAAGGAGGTGCTGACCTGCTTTGCTAACAGCTAAGATGCTAAGAGAAAGATGGGATACCACTTCTGGACTTCGATGCCTTGTTCAGGTGTGTCTTTGAGCAAATCAAAAACATAATAAGGTGATTTCTGTGTCTTACAGGAACGTCAGAAATATGAGCAGCTTAGGTATCTTGAGGATGGAGACAGTAGAAATGCACGGCTAGCTCCAGGCCCTGGGTCAGAATGGCTCTCAGGACTCCTGTTAAGTCTGCTGTGACCTCCACAGTGCCTCTGTACCCACACCCAGGGCTTGTTGCACTAGAGGCAGGACAGCAGAAGTGCTTTGCCAGGGAGCACCTTGGCCTTGTTGTCAAGAGAGGAAAAGTGAGGTGGTATGAGGTCAAGGGGCTTGCCCAAAGTCAGCCAGTGACTGACAGCCAGTAGGGCTTGAAACCTTGTCCCAGTCCTGTGCTCTACCTAACAGGTAAAAAGCACCACTGCAAACCCACACTGCGAATTTTTTGAGGACTTGCTTGCCTTTACAGCCTGCAAAGTGTCAGGCACACCCAGCCCATTATCTACACAGTGATTTGTTTCCAGTCTTGCAAATAAGATCTGACACAAAGGAGGTAACATTTAAATGCTGTAGCATACATTGAAACTTTCTCTCTAGGCTGTCCGTGTAAGAAGCTTTGCCAGCTACACCCGGTTTTTGGCAGCTGCTGCAGCGACAGCTGAGAATGCAATATGATAAAAATGCCACTTCTGCAAAATAATCATGGCCCATTGGGTGATTCCCAGCAAGATCTTGTGAAGGGAAAGACTTAGCCAAAACACATCTGTTTGGGGCAGCGTGAGGGCTGGAGAAAGCAAAGCATGTTGTGAATGTTAGGCCAAGCATGATAATAAGTAAATGGCTCAAGAGCTCAGTTGTTTTAGCTGAAATGATTGGAGAAAACTTTGTGGAGTGTGTACCTGTGGTAAGAATTGATCAGGTGACATGAAACCATTCTTTCCTGGCTTTTGAAAGGGTGGAAAACAAAGGAAAATGACAACGGATTAGCACAACTGTCAGTTTACTTTTCCTGCTAGAACCTTGATAGACCGTGGTTGATTGTTGTTTTAATTAATCAGAAGCAATCAGCTTGTAAATGCTGTGATTAGCACAGCTTCTATTTAACCCTGTGTTGGGTTTTCCAAACAGTATATGTAGCAGTTCTGCAGAGTAGAAGGGGAGTCTAAAAGCTCTCAGGTAGAAGCTCCAGAAGCTGAGGATGGCTTCTGGTGCTGAACTGCCAAGGCTGCCTCCAGCTGTAAAACAGCATAGCAGAATGCAGCAGTAGAAGTCCAAATGATTTTCTACTGTTTTTAGGAGAAGAAGAGATTTTTTTTTCTCTGAGATTCCCAAATGGCAGTTTGACATTTCGATTCCCAAGTGGCAGCCTGTGTTTAAGCTAATGGCAATTGCTTGTATAAACTTCTATTTTCTTTTCTCTCCATAGGTTTGTTGATCGGCTCTGGTTGTGCGCTCTATCCTCTTGGCTGGGACAGTGAAGAAGTCAGACAAACCTGTGGTAACCTTTCCAACCAGTTTGAATTGGGTGAGTCATCATCAGAGCATCTCAGCTACATTAGACTCTTCTCTGTGTTGTTCATAAAAGCAAACGAGGACATGAGCACAGGCTTGGAGAAGCAACCCAGTTGTGTGTGGTAGGGTATTCATATTCATCATTCTGGTATGGTGCTAAGGCAGGGGATTTCAGATAGATTTGCTAGAAATATTTTCCAGAGGAACATTATAAAATAAAATGAAGGTATGTATGTATGTATGTATATATTTAAGACATCAGATTTAATAGTCTTGCAATACAGGAGCTAACACTCCTGGAGATCTTGACAGGGTAGGCAGCGGCATAGCAGCACAGCACAGCTGAGTGTAATTCACAATGAGTGCAATTAGCTGTCTTTGAAGTCTGGCATGTTTATGGCCTTCTAACCCAAGCCTAAAGAGTATGGTTTTGGTTACTCACATCCTTGGGAAGCTGGTAAATAACACTTGTTCCCTATGTCAGCCTTTTCCCAGACAAGCCACTGGTCTTAATGTGATGTCTGCACTGAGCGCGGAACAAGAGCCAGGGATGTGGCCAAGCCAAGCTCACACCCACGCAGCATGGGGTGAACCACCTCTAGAGAGCTCATCGGGCTGATAGAAAACAAGGGCCCAGCAGGGAGCTAAGGATTAAGCAATGTGGATAATCAGGATCTGATGTTTGAATGCATATCCAGGTCCTTGTTCAGCTAGAAGGATCGATGCAGCTGGTGATACCCTACTCTATAAGTGCTCTTTGATCCTGTTACTTGAGGAAGAGGGGGGTCTGCAGCCCTCCTGAAGCAGCAGGAGAGAGTGAGTGCCCTGACCCTCCACAGGCTTGGGAGCTCCCACTCCCCAGCACGGGCACACACAGCTCCCCATTTCCAGCCCCTGTGAGCTAAGCGTTGTGGTTAGTGTTAGAAACCCTTTCCATAGCTGCGTGTCCAGGGCTTGTGGTAGCCTGGCAGTAAACCCAACGCAAAGAGCAGTGGATGAAAATGGTCTCCTAGGGTTAAACACAAACCTGCTGCATTATCTTTTAATTTTACACTGATATTTCTGTCAGGCTTCAGGAATAAGGAGTTTTGTTTCCATCTCAGAGATGTTTCTTGTGAAGATATGGAAATGAATTGAGGTTGAAAGGTAAAAGAATACTGCTTTGGGAGAGATGCTCCAGGTCACCCTCCCTTACACCATTCCTGCGGTGTTTTGGAGTGCATTTGATCTGGCATGGGACCAGAAATTCATGTTACCAATACCAGCACCCATCTCTACCACTGCCACTGGTGTTTTTATCAGCAGCCACTAATGGTGTTGCCCAGGGGATATGTAACGTGCTTTAGAAGCTTTACCTTGTTATTCTGAACTCTAATATCCTTCTGTGCTATTGATACCCTCACTGGTGCACACTGATGCCTGCTCTTTCACACCAAGCATGTGAGCAGCTCTGCTCTGTGATTCCTGCTTGTGTCTCCTGACAGCCTGTTTGTTCCCAGGCTTCAGTCATTGCTCTCCCCAGAGTGCAGAAAAGTGTTACCTTTCCATGTTATTTCTCTGCAGACCCACAAGAATGTGGGTGTCATGCCAGTCTGAGCTCCTTGAAGACAGCACTTAGGCAGTTACAAGCTGTGACCTTAAACACAGTCGTGCCTGCAATCAGAGCAGAGTCTCTGAGACCACCTTTGCCATCTCAGTCTTGACTCATGAGTCAGATATTTGCATAAATTGAATCATTTACCATTAAAGTCAGTGAAGAAACCCATGTGAAAGATTTCAGCTGGCAGCTTTCCTTCCAGGTACACATAAGGACCATGAGATACATTACATTAACTGTGAAGGCATGTACTCTTACTGTATTTTCTGGACCTGGAGCATGCAGGGCATGTGTTATGCATGCCTAGACTTGACGGGAGTGCTGGTCTCACCGATCTGCTGCAATCATATGTTAACACATTAATTAACAGATAGTAATGACAGCTGAAATTTGCTGTAGTAATTTCCACCAGGCAGCTCTGCCACTAAACATCTCTTTTCCCCATACATTGGCAGTGAATTTATTCATTGGCCAGGATTATTTTTACTTAATGTCAGTGCTTGGTTGATGCTGTGTTAGCGAAGTCATCTGTAAAGAAGAGGTACTGTCCGAGGGCCATTTAATAACCACACTGCTCATCGTCTTTCATAAATACCTCTTGGTTGGTGATAACCCAAACCCTCTAGTCTTTTCTGAATCATTAGAGACTGGCTTACTCATTATAGCCTACAGGCCAAAAATGATGTTTCAAAGACTTAAATTTGTCTTGAGACTTAGTGAGATTAAGTAATTATTGCTTTCATTTGAATATTTAATTTGATTAAGCCGCAATGATATGCTTTCTATTCCTGAGTCTGTGAAATGAGTTGTCTCAAAAACCACATATATACACGCTGCATTCAAAATCCACCCTGAGAAAAGCTGAGCTGCCGTGAGCACTGCACTGGTTTGCTGATGGGAGAAATGGTGGTGGTGGGAGTGCTGGTCCTGCACCTCCTGCTGCTGTGGGCGTGAACGAGGATGACACTGAGAGCCTAATTCAGCGTATGTGGTTGCTCTCAAAGGAGAGGGTGTTCAAAGGGATGCTGATCAGCAGACAGCGTTCAGCCTCCTCTTTGAGCATGGCAGAGCAACTGTTGCAGCTTGGGCCGCAGGGAACTTGTACGTGCAGTTAGGAAAGGAGGGTCAAAGCACACCAGGTTTCAGCACAGAGCCGGCAAAGGTGGAGGTTCAGCGGTGAGTGAGATTCATTCTGGACTTGCAAAAGGCGAGGTGAAAAAATGGTTGAGGTTTGAGGTAGAAAAGATAATCCAGGAGCTGCAATCTACATTATAGGAGGATGGGAAAGACAAGAGGCATGTGCAGAGGAGGGACTGCAAGAACTCACTTGAGAAGCAGCTGAACTGTGCACCGTGAAATGTAATGTTAACCAGAAATACTCCAGAATTAGCAATTAAATGAAAATTTTTGCTTTACCAAAACAAGACAAACCCCCACCCCCTGTAACATACTCGTAACTAGAGAGAATAAATAAATAGCAATGCTAAGAACCCATAAAAAAGCCTAATCCTTAGTGGGTGTGCTAGATAAGAAGTGCTTCTTCATGTCTTCAGGCACTCTGAAAAAGCATTAGACTAATAGGCACTCCAAATAGTGCTGAGATAGCCCATATTGTGAAGAGGGGACTCCCTCTGCCACTGCCAAACACACACATTTCTGTGTACATTCCAAAGCAATATTTTAAAAGGCTGCAGGAAAAATAACCATGCCTTTAATTTACGTATAAGTGGATTTGGGTATTCTTTTCTAGAAAACCTGAGCTGACATTGTGAAATGCCCAGCAGTTTGCTGCTCTCTTTAAAATTGGATATTTATTTGTTTTTTATTAAGTGAACTATGTCCAAAGGGTTTACTTAAACATTTATGTATTTAATTGGGCTAATTTTTTTCAATCAAATGAAAGTGTTTGTACAACTTCATCTCTACAAAGAGGAGTCATTCTTCAACTGAAGATACCCTGCCAAGGACAACCCCATTTGTTGATTAAATTGCATTCAATAGATGAGCTGTTTTGCTAATGAGGATGGGGAGTAACCTCCATAAATAGACAGACAGAGAAACTGGTGCATCTGTAGAGCAGCCTGTTGTCTGGTCTTCTCTAGCAATCTGTTTTTGCCATCATGAAAAAAAGCACAGTGATAGATTAGGGCTTTGAGAAATGACCTCTGGCAAATCTTGTTGGGGGGTTAAGGCCATGACAGGTCTCTGCCATGTTCCTCTGCTTGTGGTTCCCAGCTCCCTGCCAGTCAGCAGGATCTGTATGGAGGTCTTGGGGCCCCACTCTGTATTGCGGCATCCCATATCAGATTGCAGATGGAGCAGAGTTCCCACCAGAACATCAGACTATGAACTGGAGCAGTCTCCTGCTGCTGTTTTTAGGGTGGTAACTCCTAGAAGTAGGGCAATATAAGTAAATGGGGGCAAAAGAAAAGAGGTGCTTATGTTTTAAACTAGCGCAGTTGTTTGCCCAGTGACCAAGTCAAAGTCCTTACTCTAATTAGCATTTGGCCCAGGCTAATGCCTGAGGTGGAGACTGGAGTTATAAACTAGCAGTGCTCGAAGGGACTGCCTTTCACTTTTACTAAATGTGTGAGGATGGATCAAAATCATCTTAATCTCTTGCCAATGCACAAGCTGTTATTGTTATGCTGCATTATTTGTACCCTGGGGTTGCCTGTGGGCCCATTCAGGACAGCATGGACGTGGCATAGCGGTACAGAGCTGCTGACTGAAGGGTGTGAAAGTGAGTCAGATCTACACAATCCCGTGGTCTGCAAAAGGAATTAGCAGGCAATTTCCCAAAAGCAAGCATCTTTATAGCATATCATATAGCACATATTCAGTTTTGCTGAGCTAGAGGCACTAATACCATTTTGTTTTCATTTCTAAGTGTATCACACAAGAATAACAGTTGAAAAATGAGGGGTTTAGCAGGACATTCATTAAAGTGAGGGATCCTGCATTAAGGTGAGAGTATGCATTAAAGTGAAGACTGCATCAGACATTTGCAAAAACTTCCACGTTTTGCAAAACTTAAACTGCGTGAAGAAATCTTCTGAACTTGCATGTCTTTTTTAAAGAGCAATGTGAGTGTATATGTGTGACATTAGTATTGGTTTTGAATGTCTAAAATCAATATGAGACTTCATTTTAGGCCATTGATTTCCCTAGATGTGCGTGCAGAGACTGCTCAGTTGTTGCATGCTCATTTCTGTTGTGATGGGTGTGGAGGCAGCTAAATCCCACAGAAGGTCCTGGAGAGGACAGGGCATGCTCAGTTTAACTCATAAAATCGAGCTTCACTTGGCACCTGGTGAAACAGCACTACAAGACCAATACCTAAGAGCTCAAACAGCAAAATGGTTGTCTAGAGTAAGATTCATTTCTAAACGTAGATGACCCATGCCATTGTAGGTGCCCTAGGAAATTTCATCTGGCCTCCAGCTGCCACTTCCCTGCTACCAGATGTATGAAATGATGTTATGTACTTACCTTATTAACCTGAAAGAATGAAGACACTGAATTTAAGATAAACTTCAATTTTTAAGTTGAACTACTTGGAAAAAAAAATTGTGTTCCTTTGAGGAAATACAGTGTGTTTGGGCAGTCAGGACTCAGCCTGGATGATCAATGCTCCAGAATTTTTTATGGCCTACCCCTTTTTGTGAGAGATTACTTTTTGTCATACATTTCCTACCTAGGACCTACATTTTTATTCTGCTGGGTGATCATTTGTGCTAAGAAGCATCCTACAAACATGGCTCGGTGTTTGCTGTATGTAACTACCTTCAGGGCTCATCTTTGAGTTTCATGATGCTTTTCTTTGCTATTAAAGGCAGTGAAAGTCATAGGTCTGGCATGGCTCAGGTGTGGCCATCGGCATGCTGTGCCCTACCTACCCACCTGGCAGCTGCTGCCACAGCCTGCCTGAAATGCATTCTGTGCTTGTTTGAGTTCATGCCATCCTTATGAGGCTGGGAATAGCTTCCCGCCCTGTTTCTTCTGCAAGTCCTCCTAGATCCTCTCCGGTTTCATGTTCTCTGGCTGTCACACTCCATCACTACCTGCCACGCACAGAGACATCCTAGGTCTGGGGGCCCAGCTGCAGCAGCAACCAAAGCAGATGGCTCCAAACGCACACCTTTGCTTGACCTCTGTGGTGGTCCATCCATCCGTGAACCACTGTGAAATGGCTTTCCTGGCCGAAGTGGCTGTCTGGAGAGCAACTTAAAAGGCTGGCTCCCATCCTGAACTAAACAAGCAGATGAATTGCCCTCAAAAGCTCTCAGAAACTTCTCTTTTGAGGGATATTTCTTTCCAAAGATCATTATTATTAAGGTTCCCCTTTGCCACGTTTAGAGGGCCTGAAATATCTTAAAGAGAACTATTGACTTGATAATTACTTTTGCTGTAGAAATATTAGAGTAAATGATCTTTAAAGCACTTTAAAAGCAAACAGTGCAGTTACTAAAACAACAACATAATAACCCCACAGAAAGCAGTGAATATAAAAAAAGCTTTGTCAACTAGTTAATTGGCCTTAGGTGGCATCATTTCAGCATCTGGCTGAGTGTTGACATACAGTGCCAGAATGATCAAGAAAAGGATTTAGAGGGTAGGACAATTTATTAGAATCCTATTAAAGGCAATGGCTTCAAAGCTGTATTTTTCTATGAGCAATCTATCTGACAAAGCCAGTTTTTTTGCTCACAGATCCTCTGCAAACGGCTCAGAGATTTTACCAGTTCATTTTTTTGACTGGGGCTGAGCACAATCTTTATGAGCGTGCCTGAGCTGCAGCTGCTGAGTTCTTAGATAAATGAATGAGTCAGCCTACGTGCTAGTAAAGAAAGTGTTTCATCAAGAAACATTTCCTCTTTAGTGCTACCCGGATAACTTCCATTCTTAAATCTCTGTAAGCCTTTGGTGACTATATCAAGATCCACATATATTCTGTCTAACATAAAGCACTTACCTTTGTTGCCAGAGTTAGACCATGGTCATGCAAAGATCCTCTGCAGTCAATGGAGATAAGCAGCGGCATCCAGAAAGGGATTTAGACCACCTGGGAGCAAGTACCTGGTGCTCTTTGTTACTTGAAAATGGCAGCTAAACTGGTTGTTTGGAATCCCTTCATAGTTAAAGGGAGAAAAATAGGTGCTACTAGAGCAGGGTTCAGCTGCTGTATGTTAGAAGTCTACCTTAAGACAAAATGTAACACACTTTTGTAAGTGACTTTTTCTCCTTGTTGTCTCCATGGGAGTCTGGGGGACTAGTCCAGTATGGATCTCTGCACTGTGGATGTCCAAAGAGAGGTGAAATTAATTTCACTTCCTGCAATAGGTGAGCTTTCTGCTGACTTCTTCGAGGAGGCTGGGAGAGCTCCTCATTAGCAGGACATAAACTATTTGCTCTTGGGAATTTGAGCATTGTAATTGACACAAGGTATTGGTTTGTCTTTCATTGTTCCATGATAAATGCACGCCTACAGAAAATTTGAGGTTTGATTAAACAAAATTATGTGATCCTCCAAAGAAAGGAGGATTTGGTCATATGAGTGAGTGTCTGCATACAGCAGAACTGAAGAATTTCAAGTTGGCACTTCTTTTTCCATTTGTTTACACTTCTGAACTTTATGAGATTTTATGCATTTAATTACAGACCAAAATGCCCATACAATTTCTTTGACCAATTATAAGTAACTAAAATAGCTTGATCTGTGCATGCATAATAAATCATATATTCTTTTAAAAAGAGAAATGCACTGAGAAAGTCATATCCATGCAACAGACAAAGAAACCAGCTTCACTAAATTAATTATTTTGTATCAAGCTATTTGTTTGGCTGCAGTTTTACCTTATATAGTGTTCTTTCTTTGTTTCACATAACTACTTTAATCCTTTCTGGATGCATTCCAAGTTTTAACTTCTTTTCCTGCTTTTGTAGCTGATTTCACATGATGGTTTTTCATTGTAACTGTGTAAAGAAAAAAAATCTTCAGCTATTTAATTTGTCTTGGCTTTGTTTCAAAATAATTGTGCCTTCTTATTAATTAGCTGATTATCTTTTACATTCATTTGTGGCTTTCATATCTCCAAATCCCTGTATATCCCTTAACATCACACTCCTTACTTTTTTCTCTGATTACTTTTCCAACACCTTGATTAATTACATGAACTCACATTCCCTGTATTACTGGACTTTCATGTGAAGCTGTTAATTAGACTTCCCACACAACTTCTTGCAAGTAGGAATTGTAGTTTCTGGTTTTGAAGGTATATAATTTGTATTCTTCAGCCCAGCTAATTCTGAAACCTTTTTTAGTTCCCCTTGGAAAATAGGCTGTACTTAAGGTTAAATGATTAGAGTTTGCCAAATACTCCAGGTTGCAATTCCAGGATAGTCTTAACATTAACAGCAAAGAAGGTACAAATATTTAAGATACTAAGTCTTGCAATTAACAGGTTTGCATCCAAGACACTTTCATATTCTGTATATTTTTTTCGTAAGTGTCAATTATTGGTTATTTTAGATGAAAATCATATGTTATTTCCAGGACCTTGATAAGTATATGTGATAATGATTTATAAGACATCATGAGTAGAAAGCCTGATAAAATTCTGTTTCGGCAACTGGATCCTGGCACAGCTCCACAGTAGATCAAGTATCCACAGATTTTGTGTTGCCAAATTTCACTCACTCCCAAATTTGTCTTAATCTTTATTTGCTTTATATATTGAAGAGGAAGGGGGAAGCTAGAGGACACATATCATGGCCTTGAAGATCATGTTAGAAATCAGGAAAAGGCATGGAAGTTTTTTTAATAAATCCATCCATCACTGCAAAACTACCCTTCCACATTCCTTGATTTCTTTCGATTTAGCAAATGTTGTCTTATGTTCTATGGGACTCTTGCTGCTGAATCTTCTTTTGAAAGTGTCCTCACTCACCTTGCTTTTGTCCTTCATCTTCGGGGACTGCATTTCTTTCAATTTCTTTCAATCCTTTTACAAAAGAGAGGAGTGTAATGTTTCCACTCTTTCCGTCTTTTATTTGCTTGGAAAATGGCCAACCAGCCCTATAGCTGCAAGGTCTGTTATTCTATGATTTCAGAGCTCATCCTGACACTCTCTTGCTGCCAATCCCAGTAAAACAAATGTGAAAACAAAGTTCTTAATGGCTGGCTACAAATTTATGTGAGCCAACTTGGACAGTCCTGCTTCACTGAGCAACCAAGAGCTCCAATTATTTATGCTCTCCTTTACCAAAAAAAAAAAAAAAAGGATCCAGAACTAACAAAATGCTGAAGCCACAGCTTCTCCCTCCATACTGACCTGTCAGGTAAAGACTGATTTGTTAAAAGCAACATCAGTTCTGTGCAGAGAAGGCAGCTGCTGTGATGCATGCCATCTCTATCAACTAGAAGAGTACTTCAGCTGCTGGGGAATTTACTTTGGCATGAAACCAGATCCAGCCCGTCTTATGAGCAAGAACATGTACACATTCCTGCACACATCTCCACGCCCCCAACAGGCTGGCATACTTCTACTTGTATGCATGTATTCCTGTGCATCCTTGAGAAAAACAACAGCTTTTGTGTCTCTGTGTGTGTGTGAAAATTGACATGGTTTCACTAATTGTTTTAATTCTATCAAGTAATCAGGTGGTCTTGCTCTTTGTTTTAGAGTTTTGACATTTAAAAAAATGGGAAACTTCAATGCAACATTTCTAATGTTTAATATGATGGCCTCCATGAAGGCAACTGATCTATTTGATGGTTGAATTTAAGCCCCGGTTCTGCAAAGCCCTTAACCGTTTGCTTACCTCTGAACACATGACTAGTCCCACTGATGTCAGTGCAATAAAATTTGAACATGAGAAAGGGTCCTTCTATGGTGCCCATTATTATAATACAAATTATAAAGCTAGAAAGCAAAGTCTATCTTCTCTAACATAAAACATTTCTATAGGTGTATTTCTTTTCATTTGGTGTTACATTTAATTACTTGTCAACCCTGCTTTTAATAAAGCTTTATGTTCCTTTTAAAATGAGTGTTTAATAACAAAGTGAAGCAGAAGTAATTTTACAATTTAAACTGCAAACAAATTACCCAATTGTTGACAACCAACAATCTTTCTTTAGGATGCAATGGATTAAAATAGCTCATACATGTAGTAAAATGAGAACACCAGAGCAGAAACATTAACTTAAGAATATTTTTTCTCCTTGGGCAATATAAGATTATATTGCTACAGGGGTAGCGTTGTTTCATTTTGACACATGGCTATGCGGTGTGGGCAATCATTCATTTCAACGGGTACCTTTGAGATGGATTCTCTCTGGCCTTATAGCTATACTTAGCTATGGACTGAGGACTTACCTATACTAACAATGAAAAGTATAGCTAAGTCCTATACCCTCAGACACCTTCCCTGCTGCAGACTCTTCGTCAGCACAATAGCTTGAAACGCTGTTCTGCTCAGCATCATCCAAGTACAGATCAAGCTATTTTATCCCAGGCCTCCCATTGCTCCTGACACAGGCTGGAAATAATGGCCAGGTTTATTGCTGTGTTATTATTGCTCTAAGGTCAGGCTCCCGGCTCTTTCATCCGTTCTCCTGCACTCTCTCATTCTTTCATTTGTTCATCTTGACCCAGCTCACGCTTGTGAACTACATTGCGTTTGTTAGATCAAGAGGCTGCCTGCCATGCCTCAGAGCATTAAGTAGGGCAGTGGTCCTTAGGGTAAATGGAGCATGGTATGGAGAAATAAACGTTATTCTCTTCAGCCAAGACTGAATGTTCATGTTGTATCTGTTGAGCACATCTCTGACGCTGGTTTAACAGTTATTTCTTCTTAATATGTATCAGGTACACTCTCTGCCTCTCCCACTGCCAAGGCACAAAAGTTGAAATCACACCATGCAAAAGTTCAAATTTACTTCTTTCTATCCCCCTTAGGTCACAGCTTTGGGCAGTGCTACCAGGTGAATCTTTAAACTCTTTTTAAAGTAGCATTTTGACATTTATTTTCTCTACCTCAAAGCATCATGATGAGAAATATTTACTTTTTCAAGCTGCAACTACAATTGTCTAGTAGTTTTAGGAATACTTAGCAATTTAAAAAGACCTATCAGATGGAGTCCATCTTATCACAAGAAATGCTTTAGCACACCCCACCCTGGTATAAACGTGATCATTTTCAAAGCAATCCAATGGATTTAGACATCTGGTGTATGCTTAAGTCTGGTTTGAAATTCCCAGCAGAAGCTATAGGCAGTTTGTGTACAGAGCAGAAGCAATAGATGGTCCAGAAACAGGTCTCTCTGCAAGATCTGTCCAGGGACTGCTGTGCGATTGGGCAAGGATCAGCATCACTGACATTGCCAGGTGGTTGGCGGCTCTCCATGGTTTCTGATGGTCTTCTCTTTAGGAAGTCAGACTCCCTGTGTGGTATTCTGTAAGGAAGCCAAGAATGGTGTTGATCTACAGAGCATAACCAGATTACAAAGCCAAGTAAATCTCTTTGTCTGCTCCAGCACATTAAGGAGAGAGGCTAATGAGCTCAAGCCAAGGCCACAGCTCCTCAAGTCCTCTGGTCACGTCAGGATCTTTGTTTCACTGGGCATGTTTTTAAATAAAAGGTTTTCAGGGTTATGAAGAAAAAATGAAACAAGTATTTATGCTTCCTGCTGTGGTGTCAACCTGAGATCTTCAGAGTGGCCAAGAGCATAAGCGTTGCCTCCCTCTAACATCTCCTTACAAAGCTGGCCTGACAGTATCCTGCAGACAGTTGATGGATGTGCTGTCTGCCTTAAGGCATGCTAATGCTTTGGATATGTTGAGATGTACAGACATCTTGGGTGTCTTGTGCCTAAGGCAGGATTAGCTGAGTTGATAATTGCCTGAACCGGAAGCCTGGCCCTCAAGGATGCCATTGGGACAGAGTATGGACATGCCGCCTGTTTCAGCTCTGTCTTTCTAGATGGAAACTCTGTTGTTACCTTCTGTTCTCTGGAGGGGAGAACGGTTTCTGCTGCTCTTTCCAGAGAGTGGGAAGGAAGTGTTGTATTGCTGCTTGTGCCTTACTGAGAACACTTACTGCTCAAAGCAGGGCAATATCACCCAAGATGGCGACACAGGGAGAACCTCAGTTGTAATGAGTCCCAAACACTCAAAAAAATGACCCAGATGATGGAGCCCAAGTGAAAATTACTTTTGAGGTGGGCTGAAATCTTGAGGAGTAATAGCAGCCATCTCCTTGCTTTCAGAGATCTCTGTGAGGAGGCTTCCTCCCTGCTGCAGCTGCTGTTTTCCTGATCTCCTCCCCTACCGCAGGCATGGTGGTGCCTAGAAGGGGAGCAATCACTTTATGGTCCACCATGGGATTCCCCAACACCATTCGCTGGTGATGAGTTTGGCTATAGAAAGATACTGTGGCCGTTAAAAGTATTCAAGGCTGTATCATGACACTATTAAACACATTAGACAAAAGATCAGTGATGTTTTAAGCAATGAGTTGTGACTGGGGGTGGGGATAGGGAATTTTCTCTATTTTTGTATTAGTGGACTCCATTCCCACAGCAGCCCCCATGCAGGTGGACCCCCGACACCATGATCCTTTGCCACTGGGAGCCTCCTGGTCAGGATTGATGCCTGTGAGAGGGGAACATGAACGGATTCCCTGCAGCCATGTCCTGGGTTATAGTCACCCAGCAGCTTGCAGCCAGGTCCAGTTTCGAGCCCTGTCACTGAGATGGCAGAGGTGGACCCACCCAGCTCTTTCTGAAGGGAGCAGGCCCTGGCCCATGTTATGTGCAAACCCTCAAAATCTCAGTCAAAAATAATCAAAATGTCCTCAGACGCTGCCTGGAGGAGAAAAAAGAGAAGTGTGGGAAAAACCCTCTTCCAACTGCAGCCGCTGTGGAGAGCGGTGCCACGGGCACTCCCTGGGCCGGGTGGGCAGAGGGAGGGACGCCTGCCCCATGGCTGTGCGCCTGTGGTGCCAGCAGCCTCTGCTTCGGCTCTCACATGGCGTTTACCCCTGTGTGGAAAACAGCAACTGGCCAAGCACGTGAGCTCGGAGGCCTGTCTGCTGAATGGCTACAGAAAATTAGGGGGAGCCATTTAAACAGCTTGGCTTCTCTAGTTACTTGAATTACACCCCACGTTCCCTGTCCAAGGTGGACATACAAGTGGGCAGAAACCTAGAAAAGTGTTTTTTCCTGGGTGGGCTGAAAGGAGGGCGGTGGCGGTGCCTCTTCCCCTGGCTAATGCTGTGCCGTGTCGCTCTGTTTCCCTTGCAGGGACCTGCCACATCGGCTGGGCCTACTACTGCACGGGCGGGGGCGCAGCGGCAGCCATGTTGGTGTGCACCTGGCTGGCCTGCTTCTCAGGCAAGAAGCAGAAGCAGTACCCCTACTGAGCCGGCCCCGGGGCGCGGGCGCTGCCAGACGCCCGAGGGGCTTGCCAACGTCTTCTGGATAATGACGACGAACACGAAATTTTTAAGTGCTTTCTCTCTGGAGCGGGCGTGGGGTGGGACAGCGGGTGGCCCCAGGGAGGGCAGGGAGGTGAACGGCGGCACAAAGCCACCCGGCTGGGCTGGACAGGGACAGGCTTTCTCACCCAAGCCTGCCCATGGTCTGCTCCACAAAAAATATAAGCAAGGAAAACTCCACGTTGGGAAACGGTGAAATTCTGCGTGCACGGATTAATTGAGAGGTTGATGAGGGCACAGCGGTGCTGGGGGGCTGGGGTAGCGCCTGGCAGCCCCTCGGCACAGCCCTCCCGAAAGCACACACGCACGCACAGATGTTGACCATGGCACAAAATGAGTAGAGAGGAAACTTCTTTTGGTGCGATTCTTCTTTCTTTTCCTTTTTTTTTACTTCTCTCTGGTGGTTTAAAATTCAGTGTTGCAACACTTTTT
This sequence comes from Mycteria americana, assembly GCF_035582795.1. Classification (NCBI taxonomy): domain Eukaryota; kingdom Metazoa; phylum Chordata; class Aves; order Ciconiiformes; family Ciconiidae; genus Mycteria; species Mycteria americana. Next base: position 193,713,922 of record NC_134365.1, read on the forward strand.
AATCTATACATTAAACTTAATAAAAGGACCAATAAGCCACTTTATCAGTATTTTGTATATTCTCTACACATTTTTCTTCCCCAAACATTTAGCCACTGCTTATTCAGCCCTATATAACTTTTATTAAGCCTCTGTGTTTTCAGCATTATTACAAAAATGCAACATAATTACTTGGCATATGTAGCCTTTCCCTATAGTACTTTTATGAAGTGCAGTAAATGGACGTTTTTCTGTCCATTGGAAATTCCACTCATGGTACTGTAGAGCTCTGTTGGTTACGTACGACTAACAGGAAACTTCTTCCAGACATAGATTTCTGTTGGTGTTATGTTTAGCTCATTGATGTCGTATTGTGCTGTACCATGTTTATTATTTCAATATTCATTTTTGTAAAAAATATATATATAATATGTGCTATTTTATGTTTGTATTTGAAAAATCTCTGTAAATAAATTTTTCCTTGATCAATATTTGCAATGCCTGGTCGTGTCACTAGATGAAAAAGTTCCTCTCCCAGATCCCTATTGGAAAAATCCTCAGAAATAATCATGACTTTTATAACCATGCTGTATCCTTTTTCCCTGTAAAACACATACATTTAGGGTTTGGTTACATTGCCTCGAGCATATCGAGCATATCCCACATTTTTGCCTGATGCTGTCAGGGGTTCTGCAGGATTTCAGGGAGACCTTCCCCATTCTGGCCTGGCTGCTGCGGACTCAGCGTCTCACACAGCGCTGCGTAGCCCTGTTTAGGCGACTGAAACGAGCCCTTACTTTCTTAATAGCATCGACACTGATCAAATGCCTACCAGGCAGTGTACCCTGCACAAGGCACTGCACTGTACACACAAAACTCAGAAACAATCTTTTATTTTCTTTAAGAAAAACAATGTGAACTTAGAGCATGGGAACTTGTAAGGGGTTTTCAATCATGATATTAACTGATGTTATTCCCTTTCAAATTTGTTTGTCTGCTCTTGTTTTCCCAATATGATATTTCTGTCATGTATTTCTAAGTTACCGTCTGTGTTCTAGTTGCGGTTCTGCTGGTTAATAACATTTGTAGCTGTTACAACTCTGAAATCATGCAGTTGCTTTGTACATTACGCGGGGCAGCTTTTTGGAGGTACGTAGAAATCGCAATGTCAGTTTATGGTGATCAATCCTGATATTGCTGAACTGATTGATAAAATTAAGTTTCATTACAGGCTAAGCACTATTTATTCCCTTTATGGTGCTGTGCAGTGAAAACAAAATTGTACCTTATGCCTCCCAGATTAGCCCATAATAGCCCTATCACATCCAAGTGCACTTCTGCTGAGAAGCAAACCAACCATGCCGTGGGGGCTTGCCTCCCTGCGTGCTCTCTCAGTGGCACCAGCAGCAGCGGGACATGGAGCTCTTCCCTCCTGCTTCCAGGTTTCAGGGCTCGTCCGTTCTCGTGAGTGCTCAGGACCATACCCAAATCTGCTGCGGGACGTCAGTGGCATTCCATGTACCCTCACAGTAAGTATGAATATGTCTGTTAGGGTTGTGGACTGCTGCTGTCCTAAAACTGAAGGAGATACAAACACAGCTTTGGCTGTGGTTCCCCTGGCTGCAGGAAGATCTTTGGTAGGTATCTCAATAGAAAAATGCTGCCTTTGTACAGATTGCTACTGCAGAAACAGGCCTTTCCTTCCACTGAAACTGCAGTTTGCTACACAAAGTTTCAGTGACTTGGCTATAAAAATGTACGTGTTACTATTCTAAATTTGACCTTCTCTAGATTATATCCTGGCCCATGCATCATGGAGAACATTTTGACTTTTTTTAGATCTTCCTGTGCTGAGATTCGGGCTTGATTTATCATGACAAGCTGGAACTATGCAATTACTTCATGAAGAAAATTAAATTTGTGTTACAATACAATACAATTATAGCATGACTGACTTTCTCTGAATTTGTATACAATCTCCTTTTTTTAATTTGGAATTGAATAAAATGCCAGTTTTTAATAATCAAGCCAATGATATATGCTACACCTGCTTTGTAGCTGTTTATCATATAGCCTTCAGCTGCTGTGATATGAATAAACCAATCACAGCTTAATTAGGTATGTCCATATTTGTGCATCTTGGTTCTGATATCCATTTTGCACTAGAATATAAATACCATTTAGTATCATGGTTATCAAGCCTCACAGCTACAAACTCTAATAACTTCAAACTGGGCAAAAGATTGCTTTCAATTTCACAGTATGAAGTGTCAATGAAATATTTACAATATTTACTATGTTTAATTTTCCATTTATTTATTCTTGAAGATGAGGAGCTTGGCCTTGCATTTGTCAAAACAAAAGACGTAAGCTTGCACAAGCTCCTAGGTCACTGAATTCTGTCCCTGCCATTGCTGGCAATCGTATCACATAATCCCGTTCATGAATTTATCAACCTCTATTTTAAAACTATTTAAGCAGTTTTCCCCCTACAACTACATTGGGAAATTTATTCCAAAATCTCACTCTCTGGGTGATTAGACACTTCCTAAGTCCAGATCACCCTGTATTCTGGAGCTCTCCAGCAACACAGATGTCAGAAGTCCCAGTCTGCTTCCAAAAAATACTCTGTGGGCAGTTTCATCCATCACTCCTACCTAATACAGGAGCTATATAGAATGAAATCATATGGTCACAGGCTACTGTTCATTATCAGAAGCTATCTTAGGACCACAGGATAATTCAGGTGGGAAGGGACCTCAGGAGGTCTGTAGTCCAGCTTCCTGCCCAAGGCAGGGTTAGTCATGAGGTCACAACAGGTCGCTCAGGGTTTTATCTCATCTGGCCTTGAAAACCTCCAAAGATGGAGATGCACAACATCTCTGCAGAGCCTGTGCCACTGCCTGACTGTCCTCATGGGGAAACAGCTTTCCTTATAGCTGATCTCTTGTTTGAACTAATGACCACTGTCTCTCATCCTCCCACCACGAATCACTGAGAAGAGCTACTCATCTCCATCTTCTGCCACCTCCCCATAGGTACTGGGTGACTGCTATTGGGTTATCGTTCCCCCCTACAGTCATCTTTTCATCAGGCTGAATAAGCCCCCATCCTTGGCCTTCCTGCACAGGACAAGTGCTCCAGCTCCCCCAACCAACTTAGTGACTTCTACTGGACCAGCTGCCATTTGTTAATGCCTTTCTTAGACCAGGGGGGCCAAAACTGGATGTGGTATCCACATGTGGCCTAACAAGTACTGATTAGAGGAGGACAATCACTTGCTTCCATATACTGGCTCTGCTCCTGTCAATGCAGCCCAGGAGGCTGTTACCCATCATTGCTGCCAGGTCATGCTGCTGGCAGCTCGCTGTCTCTAGGCCCCCAGGCCCTTTCTGCAGAGCTACTCCCCAGCCAGGTAGCCCCCAGCCTACATCACTGCAGGGGTTTCTTCCTTCACAGGTGCAGAACTTGGCATTTGTCCTTTTGAATTTCATAAGGTTCCTGTCATCCCGTTCCTCCAGCCTGTCTCAGTCCTTCTGAATGGCAGTCCTACCCCTCAGTATGTTGACTCGTCCCCCCAAATTGGTGTCATCTGCAAACTTGATGAGAACACACTCTTCCACCTCTTCCAGGTCACTGATAAAGCTGTTAAACAGGACAGGTCCCAGGATGGACCTGCGATACCCCACTTACCACAAGCATCCAGGTAGGGTCCGAGCAGGAGCCATGACCCTCTGAGCCTTGTCATCCAACCATGCTTTTACCCATCTGGTTGCCTACCCATCCAGATCATAATGTCCCAACCTGGGTACAAAAAAATTGTGGGACTTTTTGTCAAAAACCTTTCTAAAATCCATGCAAACAACAGCCACTGCTCTTCCCTCAATCACAAATCAGTCATTTTACTATGGAAGGCCACCGGGTGGGTCAGGCACAGTTTATTCTTGATAAACGCATGCTGATTGCTCCCAGTCACTGAAATGAGGTCATATGCGGCTACCAGTGGAAATAAGGTGTTGGGATCCTGTTGCCTTTGTGCTTCACTTTTGCTTTGTGTGGCTAAATACAGAAAAAATGGTCATCAACAAATCTAGAAATATGAAGGGTAGGAAAAAAATTGAGCTCTGGAAGTTGGAAATTTACTTCATATATAAGTTTGTGAGGCGAGTGGAGGTGGAAGAACTTGGTGCAATACTTCATTTACATAAGTTTGGTCTTTGGGAATGACTTCAAGAGAACACATTTTGAGTAGGAAATTCTCCCACCCAAACCCCAGAGAGCCAGGGGCTTTATTTGCCTATGCAGCATAGTGTGCAATGCCAAGACTCTTGTCCTGAGCACTAATACAGTATTTCCTGAGAGGGGAAATGCAAGTTCTGTCATTCAAGCATTAAGTCAGGGAGAAGCTTTTCTGCATAAATATGAGGCATGTGAAGGCCCTGTCTGGAGTTTGAGAGGGCATTATGCTCTTTCTGTAAAAAAATGCCATTACTTTTCAAGACTTACATGTTAACAAATGACTCAAATTTTCACTACATGCTGTAGAATTTGCTCCCTCCCCAAAATAGAAATATATGTCTATGAAAAAAAAACCCAACTCTAAAAATGTTTTGAAATGAGAGTTAGATAGCTCCTGAGGTGGTTTAACCCCTCTATTTCCTTTTTCTGAATAGAAAATTCAGAAATCAGTTGCAACTGCAATTTATCTGTCATTCTAGAGTTTTAAATAGTCTATGAAAAATATCAAAATGAATGACAAGACAGGTAATCTGTACATCAACATAAGCATTAATTCTACTCAACATACTTAACCTTTCAGAGAGACAATGGTGAAATTAGATATGTCTTTTTTTAGAAGTGACATTTTAGTGTAATCCCTTAAGCAGACAGGATTTTAAATATATGCTTTTGAGTAAGTATTAAGTGTTTTTATTATTATTATTATTATTTAAATAATGATGGATCAGAGAAAATGAGGAAAATTTCGAAACAGTTTCAAGTTCAGTTCTTTTAGTGGCAGGAAGGATGGTTATTAGCTTAAATATAAATAGGTGTCCTTTTTTCATGTTCCTGACCAAGAAACAGAATGTTCATTGTAATTTACATAGATATCTTAGCTGAGTAAAGGTGGACTCTGACTACTTTCATGGACAATTTTATGACCTTTTAGTCTGCTAGAAGTATCTGCTAAGAATATCAGTATGTTAGGGATATTCTACATTACGCCGAGCATATTAAATTAAGCCATCACAAGGAAAATGATAATCTGAAAGGAACATATGGCACAACTTCATTATACATATCTACATCACCAGGGCCCAGTGCATTGTTGCCTGCTTTCCTGGCTGCCTAAGAGCAAATGAACTATATGTTACCCTGCTTTAAGCATCCTCCATCACACAGTGATATCTTGTGGCCCTCAAATTTCTCCTCAACAGGCACTCTGGAACATACTGAGCATCACTGGAAGTATGATCATCTCCCAACACTCCTCAAGCATGATTGTCACCCCAGTGGTTATAAATCAGTTTGGCTTGTCAGAGTGGGAATGGTAAAGCAATGCTAGAGCACAGAAAAGCCACCTCTCACCTGAAGCCTAAACCAAATGCAGGTCTATGTTAGCAGGCAGAAAGCTGCTGCCTCACACTATCCATGGGGATGGGAAGAAAGTTAGCTGTCACCATGGAAAGCAGCTGTTAGCTCCTCTCTGCAGCAAGACTTAGCAGCCCAAGGAGTGAGTCTGTGAGTCTGTAACTACTCAGGTAACTTTCCAGACATTTTTCTTAGAGGACACGCATGGAGGCCACTGCTCGAGTTCCCAAGAGAACACATTAATGACAAAGAGTGCTCCCATCTTGCTTGTCCCTCTCAGAGGCAGTCCCACCTGGGGCAGAGGGAAATGCTCGTGTACAGCTCCTGCAGTAGCCTTGGTGTGTGAGATCCCTGCACCAAGCCTCAGCTTCAGGACCAGAGGGTAAAGACAATGGCAGTGGCCAAGGTGCTCCATGTGCTCCATGTGCTTTTGAAAACTGCATGCAGCCCTACTCTGCATACATGATTGTCTTCATCCGCTTTTCATTCTCCAGGAGCTATAGGTAACTTTGCCTCTCTTCACACCAGCCAGCAATATCAATATTTAAGTACACTTAATAAATAAAGGTTGTTGGGCTGTGTAGACAGAGTCATGCTGCAAAGCACTTTTGCTCCAGCTCGTCATCAAAGAACTGAGTGTTTGATCAAGTGATGGACAGCAGCTTCCTACACAGGACTCCTGAGTGGGTGGTTTTCTACAAATTCCTCTGCCCCTCAGCCCAATAATTTTATCCTGTTCCCCAAACTTCTGCCAGACGTGACCACTTTTCAAAACCTTGGGCTTTTGAAAGCGTGGTAGCTGCTAAAAGGAAAGCAAGCAGTTCACGTGAATACTTTGTTTTCTGTTAAGGATTCCAGTCACTTCAATGGGCTTGGACCAAACTCCATGACCCTGATCCAAAAACTATAGGAGTCAATGGCAAATAGTCCCCTGGCTTAACTCAGGGACAGATTCAATGGGCAAAATGCCATAACTATTCTATATCTGGCTTTGTATTATGTTCTGGTAAACTGTCCATCTTTTTTTCCTATGGAAAAAATACACACACACACACACACACACACACACACACATTTTATAAGCAAAAAAATCCCTATATCTTTATTGGTTTTGTACTTATCTAAATGTTCCTTGTAATCTGAGAATTAACTAAAACAAGATCCTACAAATCCAAAATCTATGTGGCATGTAATATTGGCAATTAGTATTTATTTAGGACTTATGTCTTCAAAGATCAGAAACCTTGAAAAAAAAATATGTTTGTATTGATTTTGCAGACAAACAAGCTGCCGGATTTGGATAATAAAGCACCTTTTTTGTGAAGCAAACCAGCTGTGCGTCCTTATCTCGCCTGTTCCAGAGGAAGAAAATGAAAAGTGGATTAACTAACATAATGAATGTTTCAAAGGATATAAAGTAAAAACTGTTATATGATGTAAGGCTGCAGTTCTTAGCTGATATTACCAGGCTGGGTGGGTCCAAAGGGACGCTTTCCACTACCAAATGGAAAGGACAAAGAACAGAAAGTGGAAACGTAGCCATATACTGGGGAGTTCACTGAGGACCCCACTACAGCGTGGTAGTAGATGCTCCGTGCCTGTAACTCACTGTGGCTCAGTAACTCTCCATATGAAGCACTTGAGTTATTCTCCTCCATGTTATACCTCTGAAAACATCAGTAAGCTTTCTGCTTGTACAGCACCTAGGACAAATGTTTCCCAGTCTATCAGTAAGGCCCCTGGGTCCTATCCTAAAGTAAAGTAACTCCACTTCACAGCAAGAGTAAGGGTTAGTAAAGGACTTTCTTTTACTGAATGGTAGTATCTTTTGGTAGGGAAATAGAGAAAGGAAATCTCAGTTAAAATGCAAGCGATAATTAGGACGATACATTTGAAAGGATAAAATACTTCTTGCCTGAAGCTCAGTGGCCATATTAAGAATTACAGTGTGAGAGATTTGTTTTCAAGTAGCTGTCAACATATCATTTGTTTTCTACACTTCTGGGATTAATACCTAATTATGATGCACACAGGAATTAAAAAGACTGAGTGGATTACTACACCTACCTCTCTCTCTGGCTAAAATCAGAACTCCTTTTGCACAGAAACTGTTTCACCCTGCTCCTGCATGTTGACTTCAGCAAGTCTATGTGCCTTACAGCCACCCCAGGAAAGGCCTGACCCTGCCTATTCTCAAAAGCCTACCTTTTTACAAGGCAGCAGCATGTAGAAAATAAAGCCAGCCATGCCCAGATGTGCAGGGACATTTCAAAGAGGAAGCAAATTAAATGTTTAGGTCTGTAATGAAACAGTAAGCAATCTACATTTGTTGTCAACGTGTAGAAGTGGTATTCACCTCTCTCCGAAGAGTTACTCTGGTTTTGTCATGTACTGGTGAGCGGTTTCACAACTCCTCAGTCTGGAGGTTGTTATGCCTGCGCATACTGTCAACATCAAGTAATGTGAATTATAGGGCAGCTTTCTGGGCCAGTCTGTCTCTCAAGGGGAATCTGAAAGAGATTTTAGCTAATGGTGTCAGATCACTGAAGCATACCTTTTCAGGAGCTGATTTTGTGGGACCTGTGGCCTGCAGTGTGACTGTGCTTAACTTGCAGCTATCAAACAAGCAATCAGAGAGACCTAACAGATGACTAGATGTAAACTGCTGAAAAAATTATAGGGGTCTGCAAATAAGATAAGCTGAAAACTTTTTTTTAAGCATTATTGATAACATACCTAAATGAGAATAATTCGTATTGAAATTCCCAACACTGCGTCAGAAGACTCATGTACATAAGCATAAGACAGTTGCTACTCAGTAACTTCTGTTCCAGGCAATGGAGCCAGTTTTGTCGCCAGCTTATCCACTATTAGCAATATTGAGGTCTAATTAAATGTTTATTAAGCCTCACACTTCTCCCTTCTTCTCTCTTCCCCTAATTCTACTCCTACAAGACATCGCTCTTCCTGGTGGAAGCCATTGTGTTCATTGGTGCAAATACTCTCACTCCATACATGGATATTTCAGAGCTGTATTTTTGAAATAGGCAAATACTTTTCACAAAAGACTCAGCCGTCTAGTTCATATGCAGTTTCCTTTGGGAGCCACAGTAAAACTCCTGTGAATGCAGCACTCAGTGCAGGGTACTTCACTGGCCTTCATAATTAGGAAACATTGCTGCCTGAGCCTCGTTCAGACAGATGATTTCAACAGTCAAGAAGTAAATGTACTTAGCAGCAGAGCATGCTGTTCCTTTTTCATTGCCGCTAAAACAGCAGGACCATTCAGAGCTACCTTCAGCACAATTATAAAATGTTCTTAGCTGCTTGGAGCCATTTCAGTCAATCTGAACATTTATTTCCTTTCATAGCTATGCAGAGTGAAGGCGCTGACAGTCCTTAAATGCATTGCTCAAGATATACAGCAATTCACAACCTAGCTTCTGGGGCAGGTGGTTTTAAGCTGCCCAGTGTTTTAGGTAGCACGGGTATTGCTCCCTTGTGCTGACCTTGAGATGATGTTTTAACCAGCTGCAACACTGTGGATGGGGAGAGATCTCAGGAACAGTGGTAAATTACAGATCTCTTTCTCCTTTACATCATGGGCTTGAAGAGAGGCCAAGTACCTGGCACCTGATGAGTGTAGGCCATTGAACCATGGCATGTATGAGATGAGCAAATAAAAAGAGGTGGTTGAGAACTTTTCTGCACATCTTGGACAGCATTTCTGACAGTGCCAGCAGCTAAGCTGCTAAGGCAATAGACTTGGACCCTGATTGCCACCCTAACTGCCCCGAGTACCAGCTGATCTCCAGGACACAGCAAAAAGAGGTCATCCTCCAAATAAGGAGGTAACGTTTTCCATATTAGCACTATTTTTTCCAGTCTACTTACCTCTAGCTTTGCACCTGTTTACCCCTCACCAGTCTCCTTACTAATTCAATTGTCTGAATCCACACCAGTATCTACAGCCACCTATGTTTTCCTAATGGGTTGAAAAAGGAAGAAGAAACACATCTCTGCTGCAGTATATTCCATGAAGTTACACGTATTTGTATAAAAAAGGTTCCCCCCAAAAGTCAAGTGAAGCTGACAAATGTCCTGAAGATCCTTTCAGTGCCTAAGAGGCATGCATTGTGGAAACTGTTTACTGTCTCCTGAGTAATGGAGTCTGTGATAAGCAATTTGTTTTGTAGGAAAACAATGTCACCTCAAGTAGCTGAAGGATATCGTAATGACTTTCCCACATTGTCAGCGTTCCATTGTATCTCTTGGCTTCTTATTAGTACACTGCTGTATCAAAAATTAATACAAGGGAAACAGAAAATTGCTGCAAACATGTTAAACATGCTACTGTGTTTCAAGGACGTAGCTGTTGACTTTACCAATATTAAAACCAGAATCTGGTAGAAACCTACGCTTTTTGCACAGAATATGAGAGCTGGCTTTAGGATGATGGGTCCCATTGCATTATTATTCCTCAGGTCTGAGGATGTGTCTTTTCTGGGACCTGACAGAACTTGAGGTTTCTTAAGGAGGCTTTGGATTACAGGCACAGCATGGGCTCCCTCTTGTAAGCCATGCCTAATGAATAAAAGTCAAGGAATTCTCAACTGTTGTCTGATCTCAGTTCAGGACTAAACCTCCGAAAATCTCCGTAACGCTGGGAGACTCCATAGCTTTGTTTGATTTGTGGATCAACTGCCTGTGGAGAAGTGGCTTCTAAAAATAGCAGAACATGATGAAGGGACACACTGGGGAGCTTTAGCGATGGAGGAGCAACCTGAGGGAGGCAAGAAGAAAATTGGACTGCCTTCCACAGTGTTACTGCTGGTGATAAAGTACCCACTTATTCTTAGCATCCTACAGTTCAGCACAATGACAACATTTTTGTTCTCGATGTGAAAGGGCTGAACTTAAAGGGAAGCAACCAGATTTCTCATAATAATATATCTTATACACTCAGCTATGCTAAATTAAAGGCACTAAATGAACAATATCAAGACACCTCTGAAGAGTGAGTGACTCACGGCCTTGGGCATGTGCACTCTGAGAAGTGAGATAAACTAGCCTGGGCAAAGCACTGCTCAGATATGTATTTCTTGTTTGGCATTGCAAGAGGACCAGAGCATGCAAATTGAAAATGAACCTGTGAGCACGGGCTGATACAACCCACAGCAGTGTCAGGATCTACACACCACTACAAGCACAGCCAGGGGAGCGTGCACAAACGTGAGATCTTGCATGGCTGGAGCTAGAGAGGCAGGCTGATTTGGGGCTGGTTTTGTTCCCAGGGTAGCCAGGCATGCCCAGCGGGTGCTGTCCCCCACTTGGTGAGCACAATGCCAGCCACTCATACCATGAGGAGAGCTTCACTACAGCGTGTGCCATCACAGCCACCCAGCCTCCGCCCTGCTCTCTTCCAGGGCATGGGACTCCGGTGGGTTTGGTGCAGATGGCTGCTGGGGAATGGTGTCCAGCTCATGGCTTTCCTTCTGTCTCAGCCCAGGCAGTCCAGGCTGAAAGCAGCTCTACTGAGGCTCTAGAAATGCCCTATGCCATTGAACAGAGAAGAGAGTACGTGCAGCAAGGCAATCTACTTTGCAGTCACTGCTGAGCAGCTCTTAGTGTCGCTAGACTGTGGGACTGTGCAAAAGCCACCCCACAAGGGAGGCAAAGGAGCTCGCTGAATATATGTCTGTGTATACATCTGCTAGAAAACCAGAAGTCATTAATGAAGCTCGAGCATCTTTCCTGGTGCTCATGTTAGCACATACAGTATTTTTCCACTGGCAGGTCTCAATGGACTTTGCAAAGGTGGTGAATGGTTCTCCCCATTTGAGAAATAGGGAAAATGAGGTGGAAATTCATGTAGCCTTGCTGAGAGCTGCCTGTGCAATCCAAAGGCAGAACCAGGCCTATGAGCCAGGTTTCCTTCTCAAATCATTGCCCTTCCCACGATGCATCACTGCCTTCTGGTAAGGACTCGTTCACTTGCATCTTCCAGGTTTTATGAAGGTGCCTTAGTCAACAGCTTCCAAAGTTTTCCTTCTGTAACAGTGTTCCTCTGAGTGGGGAAATTTCCTTCCAGGTGACATCTGACTTGACATCGGTTCTCTGCCTGGATGTGGTTGCTATGACAGCTGCTCCCAGTTCAGCGAATCCTCGTCTTGCCAATCCTCCGCAAACACAACTCTTGCATATCTTGTATTCTCTGGGAAATCAAAATACGCTTCTGTTTTTAGTCTTTTAATCTTCTGATGTCTGTGCCTCCTTTTGTTTGGAATCAGTGATGTTAAAACAGCCTTGTGCTGCCAATATTTTAACAACAGGTTTTCAGAAAAAATATCCCCACCTCAGTCTATGACAGATTTGGAGTGCCGTATTGCTTGGGCTGCTGAGAAGAAAGACTGGGGAATCTACTTTTACGGCTTGCCTTTGAAATAAAAACTCTTTCACATGAAAATCAGGAAGTCAACACTACTTGGCAAATAAATGCAGCTTAAGTGCTCTTAACTGGAAGTAGTTAAAGTAAACCTTCCTTCTAAAAAATCTGCTGGGTAACTTTCTGATGATGTGAACTGGGGCACTGGATGGGCTGGCAGAGTGCATGCGTGTGCAGGACTGGGCACTCAGAGATGTTGAGAAAAGTCATTTTAGCAAATGTTATAGCCCACGGGGATATATGTTTTTTCACCATCCCCTGTTGCCATTTTGAAGCACACAAACAGACATAATGCTCACAAAGGCATCATCTCTCTGTTAAAATTCTTGTCAGATCTGGTCCTCACATGTCCATTCTGTTAAATAAATTAAACTCAGATTCCCCTTGCCCCCTGACTTATCTACATTGATTTGCATGTTAATAACTTTCCTTCCTTCAGTCAGTTTGTTCTACCCTCTTCTCAATTTGCTCTCCACAGTAATTTTGACTGAGTTCCTTGCCCTCAACTCACAGCAAAGGGAGGAAACTGATGCAAGGTGGATGCAGGGGAGCAGGGAGTCCATCCTGGTGACTCTGGTGACTGTTTGCTTTCGTTACCATTGCCATTTCTCTGGGCAAAGCCACACGGGGCAAAGCTGCCTCTCTTCTTGGATGCTTCAGATTGCCCACCAGGGTGCAATGGACACTGCTCTGCTCATCTTCCCTTCCCAGGTCCCTGGTTTTGGATATCTGACTCAGGTACCTTCCCTGCTGATTTAAGTTCTGCTCATCCCTGAACTCCCACGGCTCCCCAGTTCTGTAACTTTCGCCTCCCTGTTCTCAACAGAGGTTAGCTTTTAGGGTAGATCTCAGCCTGTCTTTACTGAGGATGCCAGCTGAGATAATAGCCAACAGCAGAAAAAGCCATTCACCCACTTCTGTCCCTTCCAGAAGCCATAAGACAAAACTGGCCCTCCTAAACAAACAGCTTTGCCCTGCAAGCAGCCAGTCAGCTGTGCAAGGATCATTCTGCCTAACTCCTGGCAAGTTGGGTGGATGGTTTATGTCTTGGAAAAAAACAAAAGTCTCTCCCACGACTGTCATTTTTGGACTCTGACTTCCTCATTGTATCACAGTGAGCAGAGCTCCTGGTAGGAAGAAGCTTTCCAGTGCCAAGGAAGAGAGGGATGGCTGCCTGCCACGGCTGCCAGCAAGTTCTGTGAGCAACACGCAGCTACTGGTCCATTGATTCTTGCGTCTCTGCACACTGCTGCATAGGCTCGGGGCACAACTTCGGAGTGTGCATGTGTGTGGGGAAGCTGCTGCTGTTGTCGGACAGTTTCAACTGAGTTTTCTCAACTTTCTGGTTGACTGCCAAAGACCATGAGGCTTAATTTCCCACCTTTTGAGTTTCTCTCCCCCTCAGGATCTTCCCATCTGCTGCATTTCATCTTGCCCAGGTAAAGCTACTCTTGCCAGCCTTCCCCTTCCAAAAATACTGCAGTGTTTGTTTTGGTTCCTCCAGATTGTGCTGGCTCTGACTCCATGTACTGTGACTACTGACTCATGGTCCCGCTGGTCACCTCTATCTGATTCCAAAGTTTTCATTATCTTCTGCTCTTTGCATCTCTGCACAGACACTTTTGCCTCATAATACTTAGCAATCTGTTAATGTGGCCACTGTAGAGACCTGCTTTTATATTTAGTAACATCACTCATCAGTTCAGGATTTTTTCAGTAAAGGAAGTCTAAAAAAAAGATCGTCAGCTGTTCCTATGTGTTTTCTATGCATAGACTGCAGAGAAAAATATGAAGTTTCATAAGCAAGCTAACTGAACTACATGATCTTTTCATTTTGATTTTGCATACATTTTTCAGACCCTCAGATTAAAAAATATCTGACACATATTCTGATATGTTATTTGCTGAGTGCTCTGAAATGAGCCTAGGACTGTGAGCAGTTGAACTGAGAACTTGAATACAGGACAGAGTGGAATTAGCTTTATCCTGAGGCCCTCTTGCAGGGTGTAAAAGAAAGCCAAGTCTCATTGTAGCTTTACAGCAAAGTAAACTGCATTGTCTTCATGCCTTCCTGGGAGTTCTTACACCTGTAAAAGGCCAAGGTAGCTGATAGGACTTTAGTGGATCAGCTGTATCTGACTAGCTTAAAATAGAGACACTTTGACAAGCCTCATGTTGTAGTTACAACCCAGTTTAGGGCAATCACAGCTCCAGCCTCTTCATTCTGTTGGTGGGCAGCAGGGACCAAGCCTGCTGAGCCCAGCAGCTGGGGTGGATGGGCTGACAACTTGCTCCACGTGCATAGCACCCGTGGGAAACCTTGCAGTCCTCTTATCTGTTTCCCACCAGAGGATCAAAGCCCTTCGAATAAAACAAAAGCCCCAGATTAAACCCCCTTCCCTTGGAAGGTCGCCAGCCCCCGATCTGCTCCCCATTCCTCTTTTACCAGGCTGGCTTTTTTGCATATATTCATTGTTGAGCCCCTCTCTCCCAGCCCTGCATGCAGCTGGTGAGACTTAGCAACCATCTGGGCCAAACCTGATCCACCGCTTCCCCTCCCTGCTCCACGACCCCTGCACCATGTCCACCTCCCGGTGCTGACTTTGCTCTCCCTGCGTGGGGCAGGATGGTTGCCACGTGCTCTCACCATCCTGCCCTCTTGCCTCTCGCTGGGTACCCCTTGGGTACCCACCTATCGACTGTACCTAAACACAGATTGAATGCGGCAGGCGCCAGAGCTTTTGGTAATTGCACCCCAAGGCTATGAAATTCTCTGACAGCAAATCACCCTGCCAAACGCAGGCTGCAACGTTTCTCCCTGCTGAAGCATGTCAGGCAGCACAGTCGGTGTTTGTGCCCTTTGGATCTGACAGCACTGTGTCAACCCAGGAGGGGGAAAGCTGTTTTATGAAGATGTCTGCTGCCTTTTCAGCTGCCAGCAAATACAAGGATTGGGATTCTTCACCCTTCCCTCCATCCACTGTCAGCTCTTTCTTGGATCATGTTTTTGCTCAGAATTCAGTGCAATTCAGGTGTCACTGGCAACTATTTCCCATGTCTGGTCTAGCCAGGTTTCAAACAGAGCAAAACTTTATTGCTGAATGTTATAGACTTGTTTATATTCACATGGGAGAAAAAGGGAGAGTAAGAGACAGGTCCGTGGAGTTCTGGCTCCTGGTGACTGGCTCCCAAGTGAAGACAAGTCTTTCTGATCAACCCTCAGCTGATATATTTAATTAACTCTATTTCATCATTGTTGATCATGCTTCTTTGCCTCTGGGTCTGGTAAGGATCAGAGCCAACATACCATCTTTGTGAAGAGTGAATGCTATACCTGTAGGGTGACCCAGATTGCCTGCAATGGATTTGTGGATATTTTCCTGAACATTTTCTGTGCTGCTGGTTGAGGTGAGAGCTCCCAGGTCAGCAGAGTTTCATCAGCAGACTGGATCTCCTGGTATTTCTTCCCTGTCAGAAACTGTTTGGACATCCAGGAGGGAAAGATACTGGAAGAGGACTGGTGAGGAGAGTGGAATAGAGAGGTGAGCTGAGGACCTGGAAAGAATGTGGGGATGTAGCTATGAACAGAAAGCTTTTGGTGTCTGCTCTGGGGATAGTGTCCGAGGGACTGAAAAATGAAATGCCTTTAACCATGGCTGGTGTAGGGACTGTCATTCTTCAAGGTTTTTTTTTTTTTTGAGGACACAGGCAGTATTTCAGATAATGACAGCATTGCAAAGCCTCACAATGAAACCAGAAGGATGTGACAGTGATGTCTGTCAAACATTTCCAATATACCAGCTGGACACTGGGCTGTGCTCTAAATATTTTCTCTGCATTTGTCAGGAAACACGTCTGTGTCCCCGGCTTCAACATGAATTTGCTGAAGCTGCGTGAGGAGCATGTTGTTAAAATACTCTTATGGACAGTTCCTATAGTTTTTCCATTTTTTTTTTTCCTTTCTGTCCCTGGTCACCCAAGAAAGCAGCAACAGCTCCTTTTGTGATCACATGTGGGTTCGTGCTCAGAGAGGACCACGTGCTCTCCACCGTGCTTTGGAATCAGGTGAGCCCAGGTTTGCGTGGCCATGGCAGGGCACGTCCTGCCTCTGCGTGCAGGTCTGCAGCTGCAGGTGGGATTCACCTCCAAGATGGGCTGATCTCCACCCTTGGCAAGTCAGCGACGGTATTTCAGTTTGTCTCGGGGTTTTCTGGTAGCCTTTTAATGCACATAGAGGGGAGGGAAATCTGGGTGAAGCAGGTAACTGTAGAAAGTGCCATGGAGGCCTCTGTACCAGCTTGGAGCTAAAATGGACACAGATTGTCATTCAGAAACATCATACAGGGAGTGGAGATTCATTTGCTGCCCTGAGGAGGTTAAAGGCTCCATGGAGGTTAAAGGCTCCATGGTTAAAGGCTCAAACAGGAGCCACAGCATACACTGACCAGGTGCCAGCCTAGACTGAGACAGCAGGACTCAGGTGCATGTGGCAGCAGCCCATGTTGAAAGACATATCTTGATGAAAGGGGATTTCACAGCCAGTTCAAAAAAGAGTTAAGCCCTTGAGAAGACCCTCCTCTCACTGAAATCCCAGGCACTAATATCTTGGTGTGTGCTCTGGCAGGCAGAGAAGATTTCTGGTTTTCCACCTTAGTACAAGTGTACACTAAACACAGCCTTTTTAATGACTGGAAAACTTGGGAAGAAAGTGTTGCCCGACAAGCTGTCCCACATGGCCACTGTGCAGCCACAGAGCTGTGAAATGGGAGCAGGAGGCTTGCTTACACTTTATTCCTGGGACTTCTTCCATAATCCTTTGAGAAAACATTCACTGCAAAAAGTGTCCCCCCGCCCCCCCTGCAAACTCTAATGTATTGCAGTAACAGTAATCTATTATGTAGATTTTATGGATCACTTATACAAATTACAGTGAAACCTCAGTCCTGACTGTGGTTTAAAATAGATACAGGAATAACAATACAGCAGTAACAGCAATAAAAACAACAACAGCAATAATAATGATAATAATGAATTGATAAAAGAATATATATCCATTAAGGTTCCTCCTCTCTGCAAGTACTTGATAATAAAAAGGTATTTTCAGCCTGCAAATTATTTAATATAATATTGTCTTTATTCTTTATGGCTTCAGAAATATCAGTAAGGTTTACAGAGTCCTACAGTATTTTAAGACACAGAAAAATCACATTTTCTTCCGAGCCATCAGATTGCTCTTATATGAAAAGAGGTAGTTAGATTTGTGTTTTTCATTTTGTGGAAGATTCTGTACATTAACACATCATCCTGCAGAGGAAAACATCTCTTTTTAATAATGCAGTGTATCAGAGGTCTCTTAGGAGGAAATTCTTGGCACAGAAGTTTCACTGGCAATGTAAGCAACCTATGGAAGTACATATCCATACTGTGATTATAGTTAGGACTCTCCTTTTTCTGGACAAGCTGAATCTCCTGGAGAGTTGTGCCTAACTGATCCACGCTCAAAACAAAACACTGCGTCTTGTTTATCCAACTTCTTTAGCCAGTTCTGCTAAAAAACTTTAACAAATGATTTAATGTACAAAGTGTTCTTCCTGTGGCACCTCTAAAACAGCAGCTATCTGTCTGTCTTCTGCCTTTCCCCAGTGAAGCCTTTCCAAAAATTTTATTCAGTTTACACCAGGCCCATTTCTTCTCTGCTTTCTGACTGAGGCTCTTTTCTGAAAAGGCAGGCAAATCCTCATGGGACAAGTGGCAGCATTCTGTGAATAGTCGCGAGTGAACACCCTCCCACATCCAAGTAACTAGACCTTTCAGAGGACTTGAAAAATGCAATGCCTCTTCCACTCCTCCCGAATGTTATCACTTTTTTCATGCTCACGGGCCACGTGTGGCAAGAGGCACACAAGGATGGTTTCCTGCTTCCCCCCAAACATAAATATTCCATAAATTTCTCTCAAGGATTATTCACTTTTTCCAGTTCCCAGAAATGTTTTAGAATAGTTCTTAATTGGAACTAAAATAAGAATAAAAAGTACCGTTTCTACCCAAGGATGTAAAAAACTGGAGACATCACTGACTGCATATGCACATTTCCTTTTCCTCTGGTTCTTTTGTAAAATTAGCTGGGTATTTACTAGCTCAGCGAAGATATCCTAGCGCTTTGAAATCACTCCTAAATGCTTTAAAGATCTTTCCTCCCATTCAAAGAACTGACATGTTTGAACTGGCACCAAGCAAAGATGGATGGGTTCATTAGGAAGAGCCAACAAGTATGTGGATGGGGGAGGTCAGGTTAAAAAGAGTGGATGCCTTCACTTAGAGGCAGGAGCCTGAAGCTTGGCAATCCAATACTGGTGACAATGTCACCCTCTAAAACAAGAGCACGTATTAGGGGTAGAGACAGCCACAGTAACATGGTTGCCATGGCGTGTAGAGCAAACATGTACTGGTAGTTGCTGATGGCATGTCTGCAGCTCCCCTACCTTTTGTTGCTTGACGTGTGCTTTCCTAAAAGCACAACAGAGACTTGGTTTAAGGATCAGACTTGATTAATAACCCCTTTGCTCTGCAAAACTATTGTTAGCCACATGCACTAACTAATCTTCATTATGGTTCAGTGCTGCGGAAGGATGTGATCCTTCCCAAGTACAGCTGCAGGTAGGTAAACTGAGGAAGCAATGCATAGTGAGAGACAATATCAGCACTGGAGCCAATTCTGGAAATCACAAGCTTTTGATTCATATAGTCAGATTCAGGTGCCTCATCGTAAGATTCATGTCACTTAACTGTAAGTGTCTGAGTTATACATGTTTGCTCCTGAGTTAATTTTCTGTTATGAGAGTGAAGAGAAATAGGCTTTTCAGGGGCTTGATCTTAATTTAGGTCCTTACCTTAGGCTGAGATGAAATGATCCCTGATCTATGCTCCTTGGGAGCGCATGTTTCTAAAAAAGATTGACTGTGTTTATCACATTAACTCTGTACCTGGTCACAGCCCCTCCATCTGCACACATGAAAAAACCTAGGCCAGGCCATGTCCCCAGGCGCTGACATGTGGTTGCCCATACCCTTTGTCAGCGGGCTCCTTGGCATGGTTTTGGTCTGTGCCAGCCTGCAATTTCCTGGACCTTACCCAGGCACGGTTCTGGGACTGACATGGGCAAGGGGATGTTGTTACTGGGAGGACTGAAATGGTGATAAGAGAGGCTTAGTGAAGCAAAGAGAGTGTACCTGCATGGACATGGGCCTACCAGGCCACTTGGACTCAGGGCCCATGTATACTTCTGGCCAGTTTCACTTATGGGCCTAGAACTGGCTTCTTATGTGCTTAGGTTTCTTGAAAACACAGGTAAAATTGTAGCAGCCCTCCATCTGATTAGGTTTGATATGCTTAACTCTACTTCCCTCTGAGGGGGTCTTTCAGACCATGCCACATGCTTGTCCAAGAAAAAAGGTGACCCACCATCCTTTCCTTAACTCCCCATCACCCCAGTGATGTGGAGCGCAGATGCTGCCAGGAGGCATCCCATGGCTCTGCTGAGCGTTTATGGCACACAGATGCAGCATCACAGTGGATCCGACCATTGCCCTCCCTTGGTCAGTCTCTAGCTCTGGCTTGGACATGGCAAAAATTTGGTGCCTTTAGCAGATGGCCTTTGTCCTGGTTTCAGCTGAGATAGATAGAGTTAATTTTCTTTATAGTGGCTGGTATGGGGCTAGGTTTTGGATTTGTGCTGAAGACAGTGTTGATAATACAGAGATGTTTTAGTTGTTACTGCACTAGTCAAGGACTTTTCAGCTTCCCGTGCTCTGCCAGGTGCAGAAGAAGCTGGGAGGGGACACAACCAGGATAGTTGATCCAAACTGACCAAAGGGCTATTCCATACCATATGACGTCATGCTCAGCATAGAAAGGTGGGGGAAGAAGAAGGAATGGGGGGACATTTGGAGTGATGGCATTTGTCTTCCCAAGTCACCGTTAGGCGTGATGGAGCCCTGCTTTCCTGGAGATGGCTGAACACCTGCCTGCCCATGGGAAGCAGTGAATGAATTCCTTGCTTTTGCTTTGCTTGCGTGCATGGCTTTTGCTTTACCTATTAAACTGTTTTTATCTCAACCCTCAAGTTTTCTTGCTTTTGCTCTTCTGATTCCCTCCCTCATCCCACCAGGGGGGAGTGAGCGAGTGGCTGCGTGGTGCTTGGTTGCCGGCTGGGGCTAAACCACAACAGCCTTAAATCCTTGAAAGAAGCAAATGGGCACTGTCTGTCTCTGTAAGTCTCATTTGCACTTGTCTCTCAGGATCAGCCATCAGCTCAAGTTCTGAGGGTGACACTTAATACACCTTACAAATGCTGCAGTGCTGTTAATTTGGACTGCTCTGGCTGTTCGTGCTCTTCGAGTATGCTGGATCCTTTCAGGAGTCTGGACCTCAGCAAATTACCAGGGCAGTCTTTTTGAAGATGTGCAAAGAAGCACATTTGAATTTCTCACCCATTTTCCTTGACCTCTCGTCCTTGCGTTGTGAAGCAGTAGGAATAGAACCTCTGGCACTGTGTTATTCATTATATTATACCTCTTTTATCTGGTACTGGGGCACCATTTTGGGGTCAACAAGAACTGCAAACCATGATCTGCTGCTGCCTTTTGCGTTGCCAGTGAGGGACTGTGGGCCAAGTCCATAAGCTTATGGCCTTCTGTACTTCATGATCAGCTTGACCAAATTCCCACATCTAAATAATTAACTGTAGTTTCTTGGATCACTTCTAGAATCAGTTTTAAAATGTATGCAATGCCTACTACTTTCCAGTCCTCTGGAAAAGTGGCTGCTGTTTGTGACAAACGCAGTCAGCAGCTTAGCTACTTCTTGAACATCTGTAGAAGGGGTCTGAAGGGTAAATCACCTGGACCTGGTGGTGTAGGGCACATAAGTATTGAGTTTATTCCAGCACCTGTTCTTCTGTCATCTCCTTCTTCAGGAGTACCTCATCGTGGCTATCAGGGAGGAGAGGCAGGGAGCCGCTCACTGTTCTGGTGGTTAAAATTGAGGCAGAGAACCATCCCGATTCTCATCAATCTCCTCTTTTTAATCACTTGCTCCTTCCTAGCCGCTAGACTCACAGGTTCTACATGGGCTTCTTGCTTCACTTATACTTCATTAATCTCCTATTGATGTTTACTCTTTGCTCTTACAAGGTGTTCTTTGAACACCACCTTGGATCTCACACTAATTTATGCTTCTGTTTGCTGGCTTTATTGGGATTAGATTTGCACATTTTCAAGGATTTTTGTTGGGCTTGTGTTGCAGCTACAACCCTCATGAGGAAAGCACTTTGCATCCTCCAGGGTGAAAAGTGCTGTGTAAAATGAAGTCTGGTATGTAAAGATTTCAATTAAATAATCTGCCTAAGGTTTGGTGTTACAAGAACATGCTCCTCTAAACATTTTAAAGTCTTTTTTTCCTTGCTTTTGTGCCTGCATTAATGGTGCATTCTTAATGACAGTAGGAGTCACTAAGGAACACAAATCTGGTACTTCCTTCTCAAGCTATATATACTTTTAACAACTCCCATGATACAGCAAGAGATTTCTCATTCATTACTTTGCAGCACATGGTTTGCACTGCCATGATGTAGCTAATTAGCTGTTGACGTATTCTGAGTCCACATCTGCAGCTTTATTACCAGAATGAAAGCCACATGAATCTTCATTTTTTGTTGTTTTTTGTTGTTTTTCTTCTAATATAAGACCTTTGGACCCTCCAGATTTTCTTTTTTATCATGTTTTCCACAGCTCTGTGTGAGCAATTATTGCCTGATGTCTGGAAAGTTCAAATGTATACCACCTGCCATAGCATCCATTAGTCATCACTGTTTCTCTGTCACAAGTTCATTGGTGCTAAGTGACTATAGCCAAAGTAAATAGAAAATGTAACTGGAGAAGTAGAACACACTGTAGTATTTGTCGGTTTTGTCTTTTTTGGAGATTACCCTGTCAGCAGTCACACTAAGTAAGGGCATTTTGTTCTTTCTTTCGTTTTGTTGGCTTATCAGTCCCCATGTTATAAAGGACTTTAACCCAAACATTTACATTTCAGCTAGTTATGGCCATTTTCAATTGTTTTCAAGCTAGTGCGCACAATGAACTGAATGGCAGAAAGACCGTACAATAAATTTATTTCAGTGTTTTAGACCTCTATGTTTTTAGAGAGTAGTGCTCCTTGCTGTCTTATCTTTGCCAGAAGACCATGTAAAAAGCTGTATCATGATCCATTTCTTGTAGGTTCTGTCCCCTGAGATTATTCCAGATATGAGGCTTAAGCTTACGCTAACTCAAGATAGAAGGAAAATGTGTGCCATCCTGAAGTGGATGGCAAAGTTCCTGTTGATGTCAAGAGGGCCAGGATTTCACCCAGAGAGATTTAGCATCGGCTTCACTGGGGAAGTGTCAACATGGACTGCTTCGATAACATTCTTATTTTGTCAATGCCAAAGCATCCACCCACTCTATGTCCAAACAAGAGAAAAATCCAGATGGTGTCACATCACATTGCCATCCAGATCCATTTCAAAAGAGTTTTAGAGCCAAATCTGATCAATATATTTAAAATGTTTGACTCTACATTTTCTGGAATGCTCCAGTAGGCAGTTCCCAGGATAGATGTCACAGTTAACAGGATATGCATAACAAGTATCCTCAGCTGGAGCAACTGGCCAAGGGCTTGGCAAGATTTGTCCCTCCCTCTCTCCAGGTCTGGGTGGCAGACATCACAAATAAACAGAATAGGAGAGACTAGTGTCCAAATCTGAGAAGGAAAGTCTTCCCCTCTTCGCTCCATCACCTCTCACAATTCAAGAGTGTATCCTGTAAGTGTCCACTTTTCTGAACAGGAGAAAGTCTGCTCCTAAGGAAGCTAGGGCCTGCCCAAGCCTCTCCCTGGGCAGAAGCAGAAAGAAGAGCTTAGGGAAGTCACTGGCTGGCAATAAGTAGCTTTGCATCCTTTGGCTCCTTCAAGCAAGACCTATAAGTGGACCCAAGGGATTTTAATCAGAAGCTAAAGGCTGAGAAATTCCGGGGCTGCAGAGACACAGGTTTGGCTTTCTCCCACTGTCCTTCTTGCCTCTGGAGGAAAATGTATATTGGCCTGAGCAGAAGGATAAGTCTGGAGAGCTTTTAGACCGGTGTTGGTTTTGCTTTGTTGTTTAATGAAACCTAAAAAGCAATTACAATTGAATTAAAATTTATTGGAGTTGAACATGGGATTCTAAAAGATAGAAATGAGCAGCCTTTCTCTTAAACTCTGTAGTCGCTAATGAAAACCTAGCTGTATCTTTTTTCAATCTCATATAATTTTATAATACAATAGAAGAAAATGCAGAGATCTTCCTGGAGCTTCATTTTAACTTGTATAAATGACCATAATGAACTTTATGGACCAGATCCTGCTTTAACTGAATCTGGGGCAAATACGAAGCAATTCCATTTATTCTGATAGATTTCTTTAAAAGAAGAGCAGAGCCTGGCCTTCCAGCACCACTGTTTAA
Organism: Mycteria americana; assembly: GCF_035582795.1. Lineage (NCBI taxonomy): Eukaryota > Metazoa > Chordata > Aves > Ciconiiformes > Ciconiidae > Mycteria > Mycteria americana. The sequence continues at coordinate 193,737,477 of NC_134365.1, forward strand.
ACTGTTTGCAATCAAAGCAAATTCAAACTCCACTGCAAGCTATAGTGTTATTGGAAATTTTCCTTATCTTTTATTGTCTGTGTGCAGAATAGATCACTGTGTTCCCAACAGTTAATAATTTTTGTTTTGTAAGAATGCTTTGCACATAATTAAATACTTTAATCACTTTTTGAAAGTAGACCATAATATTTGCTGTTAAGACTTTGTGTGTGCTAGGGATGTTCATGTTTATGTGTTAAATCTATTATAGTCATGTTGCTCTTAATTCTCTTAGAACTCCTCAGCACCGTTTTGTAGCATTCATGGCCAGGGGAGGTGGAGAGTCCCCTGTTGGCGAAAGTAATGCATCTTCCATCCTTGGATCCTGGCCAAAGGTTACGTAGCCTTGTGATTAATGTTAGCTGCACATTTAGAAGGTAGAAAATTCCCTTTCTGCTGAGCTTTTACTCTTGCTGACATTAATATTTTCCATCTCTTGCTGTTGATTATGGTTTTCCACTTTTCTCTAACAAAAATGAGACAAAAAACTGCTCAGATGTATCACCACATATTTAATGCAGCCCAATTATTGTAAATAGAAAGATAGGTCTGACATTTTACCACATTATGGAAACACAGGAGCCCCGTTATACACAAGAGAGGCATTTCACTTACAGCTTTGAAGTAAGATTTTCAGAAACAAGCAATGATTTTTCCATGTTTCATCTCTCAGGTCTTTGCTAATGAGCAAAAACTCTTTAAAATTCCCACTCCTGTAAAAATCAAACATTGGACATTAAAGAAGTGAGGGAACCAAAATCATTATTGCAGATATCTGGCCTGACTTCATGAAGGCCTGCTTTTGCCCCTTTTTATTAGCGACACACACCCAGATCTGCAGCTGAGCGTGTAGTACCATGTAATTTTTACCAGTAGCCCCACTTACCACCAGACCCTAACCTGCTCTTGTTTTATAGCCATCTGTAGATGCTCCATGGACAGAAGCGTGACCCACACAAACTTGTGCTCCATACCGATCATGCAGATATTCTTTTTTTTTATCCTGAGGACTTAGGAAATGTTATTACCTTGTGAAAAATTTGCTCTCAAACTGCTCATGGCCTGCCATGGTTCTCTTTTTTTGCAGGGAGAAGGCTCAATATCTTTGGCACAATAGGTTATTTTAGAATAAGCTTGCTTAACATTGTGTGTGGTTTCTTGCTTTGGTGAAATATAGAATAACACTTACTATGGGATAAAGCTCTGAAGAGACATTTTTCCATAATCATGATTCTTCCATATCTTGGAAACAAGCTATCAGAAATATCCCTTTCTCATTTTTTTATTTTTGATCTCTTGGGGTCAGAGTCATATCACCTACCTTCAGGTGCACACATACACAATCTGAACTAGTTGTCTAGAGCCCCTGTATAATCTGTAGAAGGAAATGGGTATATGAAGACCATGAGTCATCTGACAACCTGGGAACAGCATGTCTGTTCCTCTTCTTTGACTATGAAGGAAACCCTAAAGGACCAGCAGAGAGGTAGACATCTGCATTATACCTCTTCTGTCTGGTGAGAGAGTTCTCACATGTGACCTTCTCTTCATTTTTACTGTTGTAGGTCTTTTGTACCCACAGTTTTTACTGGATAGCAATGCAGACACCGGTGGCCAGCTCTGGCCTTGATTATGGCTTCAATATTAAGTTTAACAGGGCAGGAATGCCTGCACGTGGACATCTGTGCTGTTAATGGATATCACACTCCCTGGCCCATCTTTGGCCCTACCAACTCACATGCTCCCAAGCAGTGTTGAGGCACATCTCAGGAAACAGCATAAACCAAGGATTTTTCCCAACAGGCAGAGTGGATGAGGCCTTCTGCTTTGGGAGAGGGAGAGATTATAGTCATATGAATACTAGGGGTATAATCCCCTTTGTGCCCATGACCGTGTCTTTCCTGCCTTATTTTATTTGCTAGCATAGATGTAGCCCATGCATCTCATCCTGTAAGTATATAGTTGTTTGGTTCAACAACAGCTCTTTTCTAACACAGTGTTTTATCCATTACATTTCATCTGCCTAAATACTTATTTTCCTAACTTGGATTTTGTTTTCATATGTAAAATGTTTTTGATTAGGTATATATTTGCTGACTTCTCTGTAGGAGGTGGTAAATTGTTGACATTAAATATCAAGACAATTATTTTTGTTTATGGAACACTGACTAATGTCTGTTGCAGCAGAGCAGCAATATTTTTCCATAGGAGTATTGTCACTTTTGATAAGCACCCTAGTGGTTTATTTTTCAGTATGACATCTGTCTCTTTTCTTTCTTCCATTGAGCTTATATAACATATGCAAGAATGATTAATCTATGTTTTGAGGGAAAGAAAGTGTTTGACTATTCTTTTTCTTACTTGTTCTTTATCCCTACCTTTCTGAAAATTTCCTCATTCATAAAAGGGAGTTCTTTAGCATCTCACTTTTTATTGGTTGCTGTTTATCCTTTTTTTCCATGTCTTCTGATATAATTCAGGAATGGAAAAGCAGATTGAAAGACTGTAAGTAGATTTGCTGTCTATCAGCATTTTAAAACCCTAGATCTGGACCACTATATAATTTTTCCAAAAATCTCAGAAGCTCCTTCCAGGGCCTTGAAGATGAACTGAGAGTCTGAAATCCGTGGAATGAATGACAGAGGGTCAGAGAAATACTGAGCTGAAGGCAAATCCTTGTCAAACTATGTGGGCCTATGCTAGATCTGGGTCACATTAACAATGTTTGACAAGCTAGACATGCTCTGAATAGTTAATTTCCCAGCTATTTTAGTCCATCAAACCAGTCACTGTCTTAAGCACAAGATCCAGTGTTAGTACTTCACATTTGATCCCTCAACTCCCATAAGGATAGTCTCAAGCTCTCAGTAATGTGTCTCAGTACAAAACCTGTGCTGTAATTGTTAGGCTCTCATTCCTTGGTACGCATCTTGACCTGCAGGATAGCTGTGTATCCTCCACATTTCTCTCTCTGACTGTTTGTTAGAGCAATTTAATAAAATGCTGCAAGCACTACCTGGATATACAATTTAAGTAGGTCAACTTCTCTGAAAAAGCTGCTGAGTTCTCTAGTGGTTGGAAGCAATAATCACTATTCATGAGCCTTGCAGTATCACTCAAAGGCCTTGTTTAGATCAGACGGATCTATTGTGCCAGCTACTCTACAAAGACATAAAAAGCACCTCTCCCAAAGACTTTACAACCAGAATTTAGAGTAGGCAAAGTAATGGAAGGAGTAGGGGAAAGACAGGGTAAAAGCAATAGTGAGCAGCTTGAGACACCACTTAGTAGAATATTTTAGATGTATTGCCTTTATTCACTTTTCGTGATGTAATGTGTGAAGCCAAATTGTGCTGATACAATCTGTCTTTTGTAGAGTGCACTACCTGGAAAGCAGGCATTATTGTCTGTGATTTCTTGATCTAGGTGGGTGTTGGTCTTTCCTCATAGTGCTTTATGACTCTCTATCCTTTTGGAATGGCAGCTATTCTCTGTCCCAGGTGGGGCAGGGATCCAAAGTTCTTTCCCTCATAGGGAAAGGGCAGAGTGGGGAGAGATGTGTCAGTGGCTTACTTCCTCCTATGTGTCTGACCTGTTGGAACAGGAAGATGATGGAGACCTATGGAAGGTCCTAATGCTTCTGGGCAGGCCATGAAGCCTAGATGCACAAAACCTCCAAACTACTTCAATTTATGACCTACTCTTGAATAGTCAGTATGGTCTTTGATTGACAACAATGAGGATGCTGGTGATGACAGTGAATGTGAAACATTGCTTGAGTTGCAAACAATGATTCTCAAAAACAAATAGCCATATATGTAGCTCATACACTAAAGAAGCTGTGAAAACTTGGAAACAATGCAGAGAATTGCAAAACAAAAACTTTTGAGGAATAGAGAAATGCCTTATAATGAAAGATGCAAAGACATCCTTTTACTCATTGCATACAACACCAAGAGGCAACCTACATTCTAATATGACAAGAAAATATTCAATTTATTATTATTTTTCTTAACCTGTCAGAGAAAGACATGATAAAAACCAATGTAAGGCTGTTAATGCCAATCAAATTCAAGTTAGGAGTAAAACATGAATTTTCAGCAGTAAAGATGATTAACTGGTAGAACAAACTAGCATGGGAGCATCTGCCTTTGACTTTGTCAACGGTGTTTTGGTCTAAGGCAAACCTTAGTAAGACTGTGTGGTGGACTTCACATGAGAGAGGAAGCGAGGGGACAATCCGTGCCTTCTTCAGAAGGTTTAGCCACATCATCTACTAGGTTGCCTCCAGCCGCAGAGTCCAAGGCTCTGATAAGGCTTTCTGTCAGTGGTTCCAAAGAATGTTTATCAATATGGTGATAGGCGCTTTATATATATAAATATAAATATATATTTATATATTTATATAGAGGAAGGAGGCCAATCTGTACTGAAGGTGTTCTCAAGTGCCCATGGTATTTGGGGTGATGTTATGTACAACGTGTCCTCTTCATCCTCAGTGGGGCAAAGGGAGCAGGAAGGAAGAGGACAGCAAGTTCTTTTGTGTGGGTGATAGCTGTGCTAAAGGAGCAGGTATAATTTCAGGGGTTTTATTCTTTATTTACAAGAGGGTGAGGACCTATACTTAAAGAACATTTCCTTATGTGTTTGAAAACTGTCATCTATGCAGCAGATATTTTGGGGGGTATCAGGTGTTTATTTAACACATCTGATCCCATTCTGAGTCATACCAGTCTAAGACTGGAGTAGCGAGGAGTAATTCCAGACTTATGTTTTGAAAAACATGGCTGTCTTTCTGCATTTTGAGCCCCAAGCCCATGCGAAGCAACAAGTACAAATCATGTGTGCTGCAGCCTGATTTCTGAACCAAAAAAAAAAAAAATCCAGAATCATTGCCAAAAGCAATTTTCCAGTATATGTTTGGTGCATTGTACAATGGACCCTCTGCCAATAATAGTCAGCATACGAGGAAAGAGATAGAAATGTCTGATAACAGCTATAAAGATGAAGCACTATGCAATAAAGACCAGAACTGTGCTGAACAAGCCAGCTGAGAACAGCCCACACAGGAAGCAAGGGAGAGGTCATCACTTGTCATTCATGAAATTATGCTCTAAAACAGAGACAGAGGGTGGCAGAGGAGTACAGTGCGAGGTGTTTGCAAGTGCACTGAGCGGGAGTAGCTTAAAATTCTGAGAGATAAAATTGATAAAGAAGTGGTGGTTTGAGGCAAAGGAAAGCTTTTAAAGTTTCTGCAAACTCAGCAACTGAACTGAGTTGTGGCGGGTAGGAAGGGGACGAATATTGCTTTGATTTAAGAATTTCTTTAGTGTTTGTTTTCTTGCTGGTATTCCCTGAAGTAATGAAATTAAAAAGTTCAGCTTTCATAGGAGATGAAAGGTGAATCATGTTCTTTCCCTCTGTGTAGATGGATGCTCTCCACTAGGACCCATATCAATTTGGAGCACTTACTGCTGAAGTTCTCTTCAGAGCATCTTACATTCCAGTGATGAAGCCCTGCAGCCCAACTGTGAAGCACATGAGAAAACAGCATTACCCACATTTCTCTGACAATGGGTGAGACAGATATAGGTAAAGGCTTTTTCACTGCCACAAAGTCAGAAAAAAAAATGTGACCGGGATATCAGAGCTCCCTGTTCTCAACTCTAAAAGAAAAGCTGATGAATATGGCCTAGAAGGTCCTCCTACAGGTTGGGAGCAAAACCGTACAAAGAACCGTGGACAGTATTTTTAATGGTTCGCATCAGGAAGGATGATCAGGGCTCTGCAGTGAACCATCTCAGGACCTGTTCAAAGGTTTCACTGGTGACCTGTATAATGGACTATAAAACAGGACCGTGACATTTTGTAGATGAGCTGAGGACTGCAAAATTTTTGGAAGAGAAGATTAACATTCAAAAAATCTTGACAAATGGGTTCAAAGAGATAAAATAAATAGAATGGATGGATTGCAATAAGGACAAGCTTCACTCAAGCAATAAAAGGGGCAAATCCTGGAACAGGAACAGGCAGCTGTCCTTGCAGAAGTACCTAAGAGTCCTAGAGAAATGAAGCTGAAGCTGAATCAACAACAGGATGGCTACTGCAAAAAACAACTACGACCCTAGGAACTCCAAAGTGGAGAGGGGCTTGGCAGGCAGATAGAAGGGAAGCACAACTGGAACCTAATTTGTGTCCACACTTGAATTTAATTCAAAATGGTAATTATTTTTAGAGTAGAGAAACTACTTGTGTTTCTCAGGTGATGGAGCTGAAAGCGCAGCCAGGTACATGTTCAGGAAAGATTAATTTACTTGGGCCTAGTGTGGGTGAAGCACGGGAGACTCTTGGATCTGCTGGCAAATGTAAGAGTAGCCCTCGGGGCTGAGACACCCACCTGTGCCACATCCCACCCTGTCATGCTAGCCCCATTTTTAATGTTTTTTTTTCTGCTTAAAAAGGCTTTGTTTGTTTAGTTTTCATTCCTCTAGAAAAAGATGGTTTCCCTGGAAGGACCTTCCCTGGAATGTAGTACTGAAAGGAATTAGACTCAATACACTTTTAATGACTGTTTAAAATCTTTTTTGGTATACCAAAAATCAACTCCACGGTGAGCCCCCCATTGCAGAACGTGCATAGAACTGCACGCTCATTTTAATGGACTCTCTTCTCTGACATGCTGCCAGAACAGAGGAGACCTTGGAAACATCATGTCAAAAGTTTCTTCCAAATTGTATGGAATCAGGATCTCAGTCTACACCAGGCATAAGTTCCAGTAAGGCTTCAACCTCTGGGTTGAGCCTCTGTTATTTAAAGCATGACAGTGGTGTCTTCTCAAAGACTTCAGCTGAATCTGCTGCAGTGCAGTGTAATTAAAACCCCTGTTTGGGAGAGGGGTGGACTGATTTTTGCTAGCTGGCACACAGCTAGGAGCATGTTTCTGTTCCAAAAGCTACTGTAGATCCACTTGAAAACTTGTCTTATATTGCCTGAGGTACTCACATTCCTTGCGGTTATTTCTGACACATGTATGGTACAGTCTCCAAAAATGTGAGAAGCATGCAGTAGAACTGGCAAAACCATGCTTTTCAAGACATTCTCCGGACTTTCTGCCTGCAGCCAAATGAAGAAGAATATGCCATATTAGAATTACCATCAAAGAATTAAAGTTTTTTTTAATGGCCTTTCTTTATGCTTAAAACAGGTTGCAGCCTAGGGTGGTATAGGCAAGACACAGGGTCAAGTATTGATTCACAAGACATAAAAAGTAGGTTTGTTTTCCTCCATTTTAGCAGTGCTAAAACTTGAGCCAAACCTGTTTATGAGGACGTGATGGTGGCAGGAGGCCCAGTCCTGATATTCAGCTAAGCAAAGCAGACTTCTGCCCATATCTGCAACACCACATATGCGAATTGTCGAAAACATACTTTAAGGGGAAACAATTCCCCGGCTTTCACACTTCCTGGCTTCACTGGATGGAGAAAATTGCTGGAGTTGCCAACTCTAGCCTGGCAAAGTTAACCAACTTTGCATCTGAGTGAGAAAATCTGACAGCATGAATTTTCAAAAGCATGGGGGTATATATAGGAAAGCCTAGGAGAAGTTCTTGTTTTCCAAAAGTGAATTTCTGAAGCTTGTTTAGTCGTAATTCTTTTCAACAACATGCTGGATTCTGCCTTCAGGAACTTTTGTTCATTGCTTTTAGTATTCATCTCAGGCTACTGAAGCATTTGTTAAGTCAAGTCAAATGAAGTCAGAATATTGGGATCTGAAAGAGCAATACAGAGCTATCGGGTTTTCATATTCTGTTGTATATGAGTGGCAAGTCATTTCCAAAATACCCTGAAGTCAAGAGACAAATTTTAGTGGCACTGGATTGCCCTGCAGGTGCTTTTATGTTTTGCTACCTACAGCCCCCAAATCCTGGCTTAGCATGCGAAGGGCACATTGTAAAAAGTTAGATAGTGCTCTGAAAGAGAGCAACTTCTTTTAGTCTTTTCAAGTTTGTTGTCAGGAAGCTAAAGCTGATATCAAAGGGCTAAAAAAAAAGAAAGAACTCAGTCATTTCAAATTTGGGACCAAAAGCAGACTTTGGCTGTCTGGGTGGATTGGTGACTGGAATATAGAATTTTACAATCTAAAGAAAACATCTTGAAGACAACAGATGGAAATTACGGTGAAATAGCCACATGCACGTGACCAAAGTTGCTGGTTAGTTAATGCAACTTTGTACTTCTTTGACAGCCAGTTTCAGAAATGCAATAAGTGCAAAAGCGGAGCTGTTATGCTGTGTAATTGTGTAAGACTTCTGTAGAGTTGGAAAAGTTTTCTCAAGGGGACTCCCAGAATTCTGCAACACAAATCATACCAGGTACAGCCTGACCTCATTTACTTTGATAGAAAAATGAGCGTAGAATTTCTCTCAGGTTATTTAAATAGCACCCTCCAAAGATGTATTTTGTATAATAATTTTATATATGTATACATTTTGCTAGCTGCTAAGCTCATCATAAAACGTGAAGTACTGTCTTAGCAACAGTTTCCTGCTTCCTGAAGATTATCGTAAAGTAACACATTTAGTATTCTCTAAGGCCTAGTCAGAAACTAATGTTCCTATACACACAAATCTCTGCACTAATGTTATCTGGAGAACACTATTATAATGAAAAACCTGAGTTCTCCAATATTGGGAAAAAAAATATTTCTATGTGCCTGTCATTGGATAAACTGCCCTTTATAACTTTCTGACTCTGCAAAGGAGCCCTGTACTGCCAGAGATGTCTAAAGGGAACACAGGCTAATTAAGAGCCAGAGTCCAAGCCCGCAAGACTTTGGAAGTAAGGCTGCGCTTGACAAACACTTTAAGCCAGCGTCCAAAAAAGCTTTGCTGCTCACTCCCAGCCCTGCAACTCCTCCACCCCTGCAACAGCCTGGGTCTGAGGGGGTTAGGGAGACCTGCTCCAGCTTAAAATTAAGATGGCAAAAAGGAAAAGCAAGTTTAATTTGGTACGAGGAACTGCGGGGAGGGGAACGAGGGGCTTGGTAGGTGAGATGAGACTGCAGCTTTTAGTGACAGTGCCCTCGGAAAGCATATGTGGGCTCTGACTTCAGCTACTGACAATTTACATCACCTGCCGGCTCTGTCTCTTTAGCAGCCATTTCTCTTTGCTTCTTAATAATATGGGAGATTTAACTTCTACAGTAAATGCCATTTCCATTCTTCCTGAGACAAATGCCTTTTCTTTACTTTTTTCCTTTAGTATTTTTTTCCTGTAACTTATTAACTGTAAGTCAGACCAAGACAAGAAGCAACACAGTAGCACTGAGCCCTAGTTCCTTTCCACTGTTGCACATAACCAGTATTGATTGCTAAGAACAATCACTATTGCTTTTCTCATTTTGGAGATATTCCTCTCCATGCAGTTTTTATTTCATTTCCTGTGAGCATGTGTTAGCCAAGGTAAACTCACTCCACAGCACAGCGAACATGAACAAAAAAAAATATACAAAGCTTATGGCTTCTCTTTTTTAAGTTGGGTGCTGTTCATCTTGCTGAAACAAACAAATAAACAAAGAGAAACCCCTGCTTGGCAAAACACCTTTTCAAGCTGAAATATAGTTCTTATTTCTCTAATGTAAAATCTGCAAAGGAGCCATCGGTGTTGCGGAGGAGTTTCTGTAACAACTAAGTAGACCTGCAGGGTTTTCATGGCTGACAAGAAGGACTAAAGTGAAGGAAATTCTGCCCCAAATCATATTTCTCTGTCATACAGATGCCTTGGCTATTTCCTCATTGTTCGTGAATGTCTGCACCAGGTTGGCTTTTCCTCTGTAGCGCTCTGAGACCTTCTGTGCTCCGCAGACAGCCCCAGTGCTCCCCGGTGCCTGTGTATGGGCACAGGGCTTGGGCACGGCCAGTCCCGACGGCAGTCTCAAAGACACCCGTATCAAATGTTCTGGTTTGTACAATGTGCCTTTGGGGTATACGGGACTTTTCCCCACAGACTGGGAAGAGGATTTCCCAGCTCAACAGACTCAATGTTCACCTGAAGTTTGTGACATAGCCTTTTCCCCACCAATACTTCTCTGAAAACACGCTTTCCATCATAATCCACTATCTCACTTCTGCCTGTTCCTGGTGAGGAAGAGCTAACATCAAAAGTACACGCTGGCAATCCCAGGCAGATGCAGTTTCACTGTATTACTGGATGCAGCTCGTCAGAAACTTAATTTTCCCTCTGGATATACTCCCCTGCTCCTCCACAGCACAGCAGGCTCAAAAGAAATCTTGAATTTATCAGCAAAACAACTAGCAACTTCCTCGCAGCTAGAGAATCTCTCTGCAAATGGAAATAGTTGAATTGAACCAGCTGCACACCACCTGGAACATTTTCACTGCAGCCATTTGTAGCAGAGGAGAAAATTCTTTTTCTTATCTCACTTAAAAATATCACAATAATAGTCCCACTAGCTGAATTCAGGGATTTGTACCAGTGGTTCTCTGGAGGCCTTGGTTTTTTGCTGTGGTTTTTTTTCAGGCAGTGGTGAACTCCGGTGTCATCAGAGAAGAAACTGGGGTAGAGAGCCCTTACCGTCCAGGTACTCACTAACAACAGGTCTCTGGGTGAAACCACCCATCGAGGGAGCAGTCATAGCATGAATATAGTTTTCTGAGCTCATCTCGTTCCACGATCTCTTTCATTTGCGTAGTCAAAATATGTTTTTTACCCCAAAGCAGAAAGACCACTCCAGTCTCAGACTTCAGTTACTTATACCTCGATTGGTTCAAACAGAAAAAGCAGACTGGCATTTCTATCTGTACCCTGCTTCACTGCCGGTGGGATTTCCTTCATTATAGACTTCCCACTGGTGACATTAGGATGTCTAGGAATCAAGAGACGTTGACATTGCGAATGTTCCCCTGGAGAGTTATCTGGCATTTTCTTTCCAAATTAGGATGCTTAGCAAGCCTGGGACAGAGAAACTAGAACTGCACCCATTGGTACTGCGGATGTTATAAATACAAATGGATAGTCAAAGGTTGTTAATTTTTATGTGCATAAAATGCACACACAAGAGAAGAATATAAACCAACTATAAAACAGATGCATAGTTTTCTCTAATGCTGTGCTCATAATATTATACCGAATGCTGTGAAGTTCTCTTCTCCCCCCCCCCCCCTTATTTATTTATTTGCTTTCTAAATGTTTGTGTATAAATTCAGCTCTTATTAAAGCTGCTGGTTGAAAGCACTGGCTGTAACAAGCTCTTGGAGCGGCTGGCTCTGCAAAAGCTTTCCTCTTGACATCTTTTGGAATGCAACTTTATTCAGGTCTGAGATGTTCTTTCAGTTCCAGTGGGACTGAATATATATCCTCCTTTAAAAACAAAACAAACAACAAATCCCTCCAGTTCTCTTGGGAATGAATTAGTATCTTGTTTCTTTGTGGAAAGGGAGCATCAAAAAATTCTATATCGTTCTGAATGTTGTGAATTTTCCACTGAAATGATTTTTCTAGAGATAATACTGTTTCAGCAAAATAAAGAATTTCCTGAGGAAGTCTGGCTCTCCTTGCTACACCCTTCTGCCTTCCTAATTTTCTTCTGAAAAAATACATCCCAGATATACTGGATTTAGTCAAAATTGATTTTACTCAAAAATAAAGCACTGTGATCCACTGAAATGTTTTTATGTGAGCAGTTTGAGGTTAAAACACAGTGTAAATCTTTTTGACTGAGCTCTGTGTCTCATCTTAGTACATAGGGCTCTCATAATCTGCCAAGTAGACTCATCCAAGGGGAGAATGTGGATCTCGGGCATTGCAACTGCAATTGTAATGTGTGCCATGGCGCCTTGGGCAGATGCACTTCAATGTGACCTTAATTTTAAATAAAACCTTTCAATTTGGGGACAGCAGAACCTTTCATTTCTATGTATCAAAAAAATTACTTTTGTAAGTAAGTTTTCAGATCTGTTTTCAGAGCTTGTTCTGCTCTTTCAGCTTTTTGACCTGATTTAAAAGGAAAGAAAGTATCCGAACTGGTGGAAAAGGAATTCTGCTCTTTGTTCAAGGTCTAGTTCAGTGTCTGCTGTGCTGTGCCATTGCTCACCAACCTCACTGTCCTTATCCTAGCAAAAATTGCACAGACATTTTGGGGAGTTTTGCTGAAGCAAGGGATGTAGGATTTTGACCATGTGAGAACAGATAAAAATATAACACAAAATCCCACAGATATGCTATGTTGGACTGCAGTTGTCTTATACATAAGGCCGCACACTCACCCAGGGAACGGAGAAAGTCTTGAAATTTCATGTAGATGGCTTTCTGAAAAACAGTCATTAGCTGAAGTGTGAACTCTAGAGCTCAATAGTATTCACCTAATCTTTTTGAGAAGGATAATTCGCTCTACTGCCAGAGTAAAGGAGGCCAAATCTGTGCCCTTCAGACCTGTTCTGTTGGATAGGCTGCAAAGATGGATTTTTTTCTTCCTATATACCTATGGATGAAATTTCAGTAGTTGGCCCACTGAGGTATTAGTTGCCTGAACAGAGCTCTTAGATTTTGAAATTAAAGCGCAAGAGGTCTGGTCTGATCTCTAATGCATAGATTAATTACAGTGTGAGGACCACAGCAGAAGAGCACAGCTGGTAAATTATCTTGTAACTGAATGTAAGAGTGTAATAATTAGGCATGCTGTTACTTGTCATTTGTATTATACAATAGTTAGCGCCATACCCTGCAATATTAAATTTCTACTCAGGCAAAGTAAGTTTAATAATCTGGAGGTGAATAATACCTTTAACTCATTTAAAAGAAAATAAGAGTTGCACGGTTCTTATCATCCCTGTCTTTATACCTGACTAAAGGTTTCAGGTGTTCTTTTTACTGCAAGGAATATGAATTAACATGGATAAGAAAATCCAAATCTATGATCCGTGTATCAGAAGAGTCCACTTTTCTCATGTGGATTTCAGCAGAAATTTTGCCTGAATTGCACTAATAGGATTTGATTGAGTTTGTCATGATTTGCCTTGCAGTATCACAGGCAAGTTTTGTTTCTTTTATCATGTGTGGAGTTATGTGGAGTTTTATAAACACATGAAGGGAACGCAGTCTTGGAAAGCAGCAGCAGGGGTCCAGCTGGTCTGCCAGTACGTGAAGGTGCTCTGGGAATGGCTCTCAGCACTTTCCATGACCATAAACCTTCACATTTTCATTAGGGTCCCTATCATTATAAAGCTTATGCATGTGAACTATTGTTTCCACAGAGATCCATGCAGATAAGCCCAGTGACTTGCATTAGCAGTTGTTGTATATATCAAAAATGATATTCAAAATGTCTATCTGGAAGTACCTCTTTCTCTCCATTGACTATAGATAACATAGATTGTCCAACCCTTAAGCTGCTAAAGCTGAGCGAGATAAACCTGACTGTTAATTCGAAGGTTGGTATAGTGGGTTGATGTAACCTAGAACAAAGAGTATAATAACAGACCAAAGGGCTTCCTGGAGTTAATTCTTGTTTCAGTTAAAAAAAAAAAAACCAAAACAAAACCAAAAACAAAACAACAAAACAAACAAAAAAAATCCCAACTAGGACTCAATTTAAAATTGCCAGTAGTAAAGAGCTGATCACCACCTTTGATAAGTCATTCCATTCCTTAATCACTCACAATTAAAAACTGTACCTCAGCTTCACCCTCCAGCCATTAGATGATTGCCTGAGAGGCTGAAGCAAACATAATCAAAGGTTACATCCCCTAAGAGACCATATAAACCATGATTGTATCACTGTTTGTCTTCTCTTCAATAGACTCTGTAGACAGAAGTCCTGGACCCTTCCTCTACAAGTTGAAACCAAAGCCATTCTTTAAATTCTGGGTGGAATTAATCTCATTTAATTCAAATTATCTGTTAAGTCACCAGCTCATCTAAGCTCGACCCTGAGACTTCAAAAGTGAATGAAAAATAGGTGTCAGCATGGGTGAAAAGGGTTGTCCTCAGGCTTTCTGTCAGTCACTAGTGACAGAGCTACAGGATGAGCTTAACCTAAATGCCTAACTTGCAGATAATTAAAGCTAGGTGAGAACAAATTTATATGGTATATCAAACCCACAAAATCATTCCTTAATGGATGACTTTACAGTTACAGGGTGATTTCTCACTCCTTCTCTTTGGTATCAAGCAACTGAGAAAGAGTTCACAGACTTTTAACAAATTAACACCAAATGTGCCTGCAGGTTTAGAGAAAGACTGGGAAAATTCTGCTCCAGAAAATTACAAGCATCAAAATAATCACAAAAAATAGCTTTCTAATGCAAGTTTCTGCTCAACCATAATGAAAGCATCTCCATTGTGGCACCGTGATGTTAAATATTCCATTTCCAGCTTTGAGTTATTTGTTTTACTTATTTATTGGATAATACTGGGATGCTGATAACAAAGTTTATAGATGGATATAAAATCTTTCTGCTGTGATAATTTTCTTTTAATGTTACAAATAATAATAAAAAAGGATAGACTACTTCATAAATCAGCAAGCTTCTTCCCTCTCATTTCCCTGAAAAAAACCCAATTCAAATGATAACGTCATGCCAGCTAGACTTCCACTGGAAGGGGCATCTTTCATGATGAGATAAAAGTGTCGTTTCAGTCACTGACAAAGCTTTTGCTGTGGTCTCTACAAAAGAACCTCTTATCTTATCACTGAACACAGCTGTAAGCTTTATAAATTTATGCTGTGGCTGTCCAACTCTAGCTCCTATTGTAAAAGCCAGCAGTAGAAAATTGATATGCAAATGTCTGTACAGTTTCTTGTCCTTGGGCTAAGTATGGCAGCTTATCAGGAATTTAGTGATACTTAGAGATTACTTGCCAAGCAGTTCTTCATAACATGGATGAGGGAAACTCACATGCCCTATCACAGTTCTTGAATGTTGAGTGTAAGGCTTGTTTAAGCACAGTGATGTTGAAAACTTTGGGGTTAGAAGGAGCACAGAGATAAATATGAAGCCATAGCTTAAGGCTCCTATACAGAGATAAAATTGTCTTCCTGTGCTCACTAGCCAGTCCTGAAGTTATGCATTGAAGGATTGCATTCATTTTGTTTGCTCTTAGTTTTGGAGACCAATGTCATTTGCCCTCTATGACCCCACTTCTTCGGAGTCTCTGCTGTCCAGGAGGCAGTCCTTTGGAGATATGGCTTGCACCTCTTGTTTGTGGAAGTATGATGAATGCCACCTTTGCAAAGAAAACCCAAGCAGCCCATGCCTTTGCCCTGTCATCTTCTTTGTTTCCCATTCCCCTTCTAGCACTTAAACATACCCCTATTCCCTCTGTGCTGGACCCCAGCATGTCCACAAAGACACAGCTTGTCCTCAGCTTCCCAGGTATGCAGGAACACCTATTCATAGAATTATAAATCATAGAATATCTCAAGTTGGAAGGGACCCATAAGGATCATCGAGTCCAACTCCCTGCTCCTTGCAGGATGACCTAAAAATAAACCATATGACTAAGAGTGTTGTCCACACGGTCCTTGAACTCTGACAGGCTTGGTGTCGTGACTGCTTCCCTGGGGAGCCTGTTCCAGTGACTGACCACCCTCTCAGCGAAGAACCTTTTCCTAATGTCCAACCTGAACTTCCCCTGATGCAGCTTCATTCCATTTCCTGGTGTCCTATCACTGGTCACCAGAGAGGAGATCAGCACCTCCCCCTCCACTGCCCCCTTTGAGGAATTTGTAGACTGTGATGAGGTCACCCCTCAGCCTTCTCTTCTCCAAGCTGAACAAACCAAGTGACCTCTGCCGCTCCTCAGGTCTTGCCCTTGAGACCTTTCACCGTCTTTGTTGTCCTCCTCTGGACACACTCTAATAGTTTGATGTCCTTCTTACATTGAGGCACCCTAAACTGCACACAGTACTCGAGATGGGGCTGCACCAGTGCAGCGCAAAGTGGGACAATCACCTCCCTTGACCAGCTAGCTATGCTGTGCTTGATGCACCCCAGGACTCGGTTGGCCATTTTGGCTGCCAGGGCACACTGTTGACTCATATTCAACTTGCCATCAACCCAAACCCCCAGATCTCTTTCCGCAGGGCTGCTCTCCAGCCTCTCATCCCCTAATTTGTATTTATAACCAGGATTACCCTGTCCCAGGTGGAGAATCCGGCACTTACTCCTGTTAAATTTCATACGGTTGGTGATTGCCCAGCTCTCTATCCAGATCTCTCTGTAAAGCCTCTCTATCCTTGAAGGAGTCCACAGCTCCTCCTACTTCAGTGTTGTCAACAAACATTCTTAATGTACATTTGACTCCTGCGTCCAGATCATTTATAAAAACATTAAACAGCACTGGCCCTGAAAATGTGTACCTTCTCTTCAGAAGAGAAAGCGCTCCTCTCCTACTAATGTTTGCATCATTTTAAGTCCAAGGCATAACAGATCTCCTTGGTAAACATACAACGGTACCCAAACTTCAGTAGTGATTTGTAAGGAGATAGGTTATTCTCATATGGAAAATACGCCTTTCTCAATCTGAATGGTACATAATCTTACCCTGAATATTCAGCCAGCTGCCGACCTAATTTGAATTGCATAACAGAGCTGTCTTTTAGGGAGATTCATCTCATTTCAGGGATGCCATGGGAAAGTTGTGCATCTGATCTGTGGTAGTCACCTGGGTGTTCTCTCCATGTGATGTAGAGAAATAGGCATTTTCAGAGGGCTGGGCATCCCACTCACTCAAAGACACTTTTCAAGCATAGGATAAGTCTGTCTATGCAGTGCTTATATATTTGTATGTTATGGAAGAACCTCAATTACTTATAGAGGATGGTGCCCAATTTCCAGTGGGAAAACTATTTCCACACTGCCTAACTTTAAGTACCTAACTATAAAGCCTAGAAGGCTAGACTGTGATTCTCTGGATGGTGGTGTGGAATACCAGTCTCTTCTGAATTGCCCTCTGTCCCCCTTGCTAATACCCATCTCTCCCCCTTGATAATACAGAAAATTACTTATCTAGGCACCCGACATTATATGTTTTGTGTCTTAAGTGTCTTGGCTGTATGGCAACCAGGAAACTGTGCCAGTTGCCAGACTGTATGGATGAAAACTTGTTTGGGTGGCAACTGAAGACACAAGTGCTGCCCAGAGTTTAGCTATATGTTTTGTTCTTTGACTTTACTCTGCTACAAGACAGGACTGGTTTCTCAGACATGCAGGAGAGCTTGCTGTAGAGCCTCTGCTATGGGTAATTAGGTACAAGTGGGAAGGAATCCAGCCTGACGGTAGCCTTCATGCTGCATTACAGGGCTAACAGTTTGAAAAATCTTGTAGTAACACCATGTGCCCAAATTGAACCTGGCAGCCAGAGATGCTATGACTCCAGACTGCCGTAGTGTTCAATAAAAACCCTCAAACATGTCATTTTGAGCAGAAAGCCTTTTTGTAGGTAGGGTAGTCTGAGAGGGAGCAGTTTTTCTGGGGAGCATAACGTGCCATTTCTTTCTGTCGAGAGTAAAACCTCCACCACTGAGTACCATCAAGGTAACACATTTTTGCAAGGCAGAAGGCTTCACCAATAACTTTGTCCTCCGACTCTCAAGATAGCATCGGACAGTGAAGTCCTGCAGTCTTCTTTGTAGGAGCTCTGGACTTGCAATCTCAGGTTACGCATTGTTCCCTTGACACTACATGTTGCAATTCGTACATCTAAGGCGAAGAGAAGATGGCTTTAGTGTACTATCTAGTGACTGCATTCAAGTGGGGATAATAAATTTGAATACCATGGTAGACTGGAGAGGCCTGAAGCAAGTTGCAGTGTTTCAAACTGTTCAAGTGGTCATGTTTACCTTTTATTTCAGCTCACAATGTTAGGAGATGGAAGTAGAAAACACACTGTGAAGTACATCCTTTTTGCATGTGCATAACTTACCACTTCTAAAGCAACCATTACCTCTAAAATAAGATCTTTTCAGGTTCCAAGTTCAGAAAGTGGCTATTTTTATAAGCATCTGTGAGCTTCAAAAGCCATTAGAGAACAGCCGTATTGCAAGGAATGTAGAAAGCAGATTTTGTACCTCATTAATATTTTCCTGTTTTGGATTTTTTCCCATCCTGCAGAGAGACTCCTGATGTGTTTTGGACTTATTTCACTTTGCATAACCAATTAAATATTCACTGACATAGGGATATTTCCCTCAACCCATATGTGTGCCCCAGCCTCCAGGTTCTAGACAGCTGCTTTCTAACCTAGTAAATATTACTTATTTCTTTATTTACAGAAAGTGGAACTGCTCCAGGTGGAAAGAATGAAATGAACATCAGAGATGAAAGGCTGTTTCTGAAGAGGAACTATTTTACTGAATAATTTCTGCCTATCCCTACTCCGTTTCAAACTATACAGCTAAAGTTCTGTGCTTAGAAAAAATATCATCCAAAAAAGATATTTCTCATAAAATGACAAGTTTATGAAAACAAGGATTGCAAGCACATTCTAGTAGACAGAGTATATGTACTAGCTTGATATAATATTTAATCTGGATTTTATGGTAGGTGGAAACAGATTGCCTTAAATATAAGAACAGGAAAAAGATGAGACAGCAAGAAACTGTTCCTTAATGACTGAGTTCCCTCTTTAAATGGCACCATTGCCTTGAGATTGAGCTACACCTTCACCTCCAGATTTTGCTTTTAGTTGAAATCTCTGTGTAAGTACACAAACCGACTAAAGAAGGTTGAGACCAAACTGCCTGGGTCCGTTATTCTCCAGTTACCTGCTATGAAGATTTCTTGAACCATCCGCTGAAACATTGTATACAGACATCGTATATGATCCTGAGTCCTGTTTGAGATGTAGGCTGGTTCTACATGATAATTCTGTGCTACCTACAGGGAGTAAATGAAATGAAACAAACTGTTATATGCTAGTACAAAATATCCGTATGGTATCAAATGCCATTTAGACTTGGAATCCAAGTTTTACTACATATAATATACTTTCTGGGCCCAGGGGGCAGGGGGGGAATAATGAAGTAAAGATAGGCCTATCAAGACTAAAGAATTTCCAGGCTGGAAATTCCCACATTGGTGATTGTCCTCTCTGCAGTGAGCATCAATTTGGTCTCTGCCTTTGACCAGTTATAACCAAGACTATTTGTTGGTACAGTATGTACACACCTTCTGGTGTCCTGCAGAGGTGAAAGGAGAAGTTGTGTGGTCTGCAGTCATGAGAAACTTAACTAGAGACTAGTAAGGTCCCGTAGCAATTAGACATTTCCTTTGGACTTGACCCAGGAATGACTATACAAGCTAAAAGCGGGAAGCAGTTGACTTCCGTCTTGATTCCCTCTTTCCTAATTATTTTAAGAAAGCAATCTTTTAAAAAAATAAGGCAGGACAAAAGAGCATAGCCTAATAAGCTCATACAAAAAGAGGACAACCAGGCTTGGTAACAGATATCAGACTGTCTTTACAAGCAGAGAAACCAGTAACACCAATCGTAACAGGGAGATGGGTTGTCCTTGTCTGTCTCAACCTTTCGTTTCCCATGGGTTTTTCAAGACAGAGCAAAAGGTACATCTTCTCTGATGTGCATTTTAGTATCAGCTGAAGCTATGTTTAATCACCTACTACAGATACGTACATGCCAACTTAGATAATGAAAGTGTTTCTTAACTTACCAGTGAAACTTCTATTTCTCTCTATGGTTTTACTCGCACTGCAAATGTAGTACTAGGCACGGCCAAACTCTGTGCAGAATCCCTCCTTTGACTAATGAGGCATGAGAAGGAAGGAAGCCAACTTGACTACTTCTTTCACAATTCATTTGCAGGAATAGTGGTATGTATGGGATCGCCTCTGTGCATTAAAGTGGCCTATCTTAGCCTTTGGATGTTCTCTCTTTACAGGCCTTTCAGACACGTGCAGCTTGGTATGCAATACAGTGGTTCACTGAAAGTCACTTGTCTGTGTGTACTGCATCATGTTGAGTAAAACTGTGAGTGCCTGCTGTTAAAAAAAAACCACATGAGAAACAAGGAGAAACTAGGCAGCAGCTAGGACTGTCTGCCACTGGTTTACTCCAATGTCCTGGTGTTCCAAGAAGCCAACTCAATAGCATAGTTAATACAGAACAAAAGTGATGATAAACATTTCTTTTTTTCCTCGGGGGTAGATATCAATAGATAAAATGAATAAATATTAACTGTCCAAAGACTTCTGTCTTTCTATCTTTTTGCAGATAATTTTGTCACTGGTGTTGTGGAATAACCCATAGAAGTCATGTAACTGTAAACCTGATCAACAGTCTGAACGTTATTTGTTTTGTATTTCCCAGGAAGATCTTTGGTTCTAAGAAATGCAGTTTTTCAGAGCTGGTCTACTCAGTTATGCTTGGAAGCATATGGATAAATTAGACTAAGGTTATTTCATGCCTGAAACACTATTCTGGAACACTACAGCAGCTTTTACAATACCCTTATGATCTACCATGTCAGTACACCTGCCATACATTTTATTTTTGACTGATTGCCTACAGTGAAGCTGGAGAAAGTTTCTGTACATCTGTGCGCTAAACCAAATTAACTGTTGTTGCTATTACCAATGCACTTTATAGAATAGCCCAGGTCCCTTCCATTAATACATATGTGTGCATGTATCTGTGTGTACATACACGTAAATGTGTATGTATATATAAAGGAACATAAAACGAAATAATCATCTTAGTTTTTCTTTGTTCATTATAATTTAGCAGCTGCCTATTTTTGAGGCAAATTAGAAAAGAATCAGCTAGCTCTGCCACCATGGGAAATTCATTTGGCTTTGAAAGTGTAACCAAGCTCACATACCTGTGATAAAACCCCAAATGTTTGGTTTTATTTCTCTCAGTTATACACATTTTATTGCATCTCTGCCTCCTAGCCAGAGATAGAAACAGAGGTGAGACTGTTGAAACACTTAGGGACTATCTCCTGTTATTTCCACCTAAATGGGCCCTACTTTGGCAAATGTCCTCAAGATGTTTCCAAAACACTTTGACAATTACATGAATGGTATCAACATAAACGTGCACTTTAAGGGAGGCATCTGCTTCAAAGCCCACCTAAATATCTAGCTTTTCAGAGCTTAAGCATTTGCTGTTTGAAGTTGTGCTATAGTTGTGCTATAGTTGTGCTACTTAAGTTTATAGAAGGCTTTGAACACCAGGAAAGAGGTACCTATGGATGACATGACCCTCAAGTGAAGAAAGGACCAGATAGCTTCTTGAAGTCCTTTCCATCCTGATGATTTTGTAACCGTACTGACAGAGCTGTACCTGCAGTTACCTGAATATATTGTTTTCCGGAATAGCTGCTCCCATGCATATCTATGTAGGATCTTTCCTTTCCCTTAGGATCTTCCATTTCTTACAGTGTAATCACGTATTTTCCTCCGCCTGGAGCAAGATCTTGGCTACAACCCTGTCTGTATATTTTAAAGTGGAAAACTGCAGGCCACCAGGGCTCTGGATCTTGCAAAAATGCTGGGCAATATATAGAGGGAAAGAAGAGGGAACAGAATGAATAATATAACCACTGAAACAAAACCATTTTGGTTTTTAAACTCTTTTTAAACTGAGATGAAATCACCAAGGAATCCAGAATGAATTATCAAAAAGAAAAAACAAACCAAAAAACCCAAAGAACCCTTTCCTAACATTTTGGAAGTGTTAGAAGACCTGTTTTAGTCATTTCCAGGTCTGTTTTTCATAGTCCCATGTTCAAGACCTTTGCCTTAAGATCCAAGTGCAATCCTTTTCTGTGCCTGAGCCTCAGTAGGTCTTGCTACCAAGAACTCCTCTTTCTCAACATTTTGCTTTCCCCATTGGGTCACAGTGTAGTTTCTTTTTCTTCTTTTTTTTTTTTTGAGATCCAGTAAATATCTAAGTCTGCAATGCAAAAAGGAGGAGCCTCAACAGGAAAGACTGAGAATGGTTTACCCCACAATAGAGATTTGGGGCATTTTCGGAATAACTAGGATATGTCCAATCCTTGCTCTCAAGCAATTAGCAAAATAATTTACATATAGCCCAGGTAAGCATACTGAATATAAGGCTTCAAATGGAAGCAAGGTAACAATGGTGGCTACATCTACACTGCAAAAAAAAAGACGACCAGGGAAAGAGCCTGAGACCTGATCGTCCACAATGCTAA
The DNA here is from genome assembly GCF_035582795.1 of Mycteria americana. Taxonomy (NCBI): domain Eukaryota; kingdom Metazoa; phylum Chordata; class Aves; order Ciconiiformes; family Ciconiidae; genus Mycteria; species Mycteria americana. Next base: position 193,759,716 of record NC_134365.1, read on the forward strand.
ATAGTTATTTTGCTCCCTGGGTTTCTTTTGAATATCTCTAATGGTCTCTCTCCAAGGTGAATCTGCTACGGAAAGGGCTAACCCTAAACAGTGCTGACTGAGGCCAATTGGTGCCCCTAGACTTTAGTGATAAGAATCAGTTCTGGCCTTTTTCTCTTCATCACTATTGACAGCCACTGTGACCTCCTCACTTGTTTGTGCCTGACAGCTAAATTCTTTTTTAATTTAGTCCTTTGCTTTTATTTTTAAAAGTTGAAAAAAAAATCTTGAAAAGCCAACTTCCAATAAGTAGTTCCAGTTTTTGAATGTATCTCCCCAAATTGGTTTGGTCCAGCATTTCAGTCTCAAGTCTGAAAAAACCACACACTTCTTTTTTTTTTGGCGAGTTGTCAAACTCCAAAAAAAAAAAAAATTTAAAGGACTCACTAACTTACACAGTCCTTTCCTTCAAAGACCTTTCCTTCAAGAACTTGTGACAGTCTGTTTGTGGAAACGTAGAGCCCTTGTCTTCAAAACAACACATTACTTAATTTTTCCTCAAAGCATTTGAAGTGAAGTTTAAATCAATAGCAGAATTTGCTTACACGTCTGCTGCTCTGGGCCTCTCTCAGCTCACCCCTGACAAGTGCAAGTGGCTCATAGAGCCTGTAGTGTCTGTGCTCTGCAGAGTGCGATGCCCTACAAGGCCCTGAGCTGACACCACACTAGTTATCTTTGATACAGATAGCTATTTCCATTTCTAGACTGCCTGTTTTAAGTGTCCGCTAAGCCCTTTAAAGTTAACTCTGGTATCTCTGCATCACACTAAAGCCATCCCTGCAACCCCCTGCTCTCCTGTGTTTCAAGCTCTCTGACATCTACACTGGACAGCTTCTCTTGGCCTACCCCAAAACTCCCTTTTCATGGTAATTTCAGTTTTAGCTGGCTATGCCTGGCCTTGGGAGGAATAATGCCCTCTAGGTCGATTGAGGCTAGCTGGGTGGGTGGATAGCTTCTCCTCTGAAGTAGAGATGGGAAAGAGATGACAAAAGCTTCCTCAAACCTATGCAGTTAATACTGCCTTATCTATATAATAAATCACTTGTCCTTAGCTGTTTAGTTCTTTAAAAAGCCACTTATAGCCTCCTTTTATTTAACCCTTTACATTCGGACAGGCAATTCAAAGCTGAGCAGAGAAACCAAGCCATCTTTAATATAATTCCTGTTCAATAACATCAACATTTTCCTTGCTGATCATAACAAACGCTGACGTATCATGTATAATAGCAACCACTCTGTCCATCTCTTTTTCGATTACCCAGCCTTCTGGTGTACTGATGCTGCAAATATCTAATCAGCTCAGATCTTGCCCCATTTTTCATGAGCCTGAAAATTGTTTGTGAAAGAGAGACTCTTCCCCATCTCTTTCAAGTCAAGGCTAGGACTTGAAATTGGTACTAATAGTTTCCAAAGGAAACTGCATGCAGCTCTGTGAAACTCGGAAACATCCCAGTGGGGAACTGGAAGGAGGAAGAGATGAGAAAATAAAGAAGAAGATGAAACATTCTTTAATGATATCCTGGGGAAAAAAGGAAAAATTCTGGCTACTCAGGAGTATGCTCCTTTGGGAAAAATGTACGCACAGCTACATGCTTTTCCAGCAAACATCTTCTTTATTAGTACACACTCTGAGATTGCTTTCAAGTCAGCTGCTTCCCAGGAGCTAGTCACTGAGTCGAGCCCCCTTGATGTGCAGGGATGTTTCGACAAGCGCGGGCACTCCCAGGGGAGTCAGGCAGGACCCTCCGGGCAGCCGGGGCTGCGCTCCGCAACCGCCGACTGCGGAGAGAGGGAGCTGGCTGTGCAAGAAACTCCCAGCCAGGCTGTGGGCCACATGGTGGACACAAGCACCCCGAGACCCTCACCTCAGCACCCCTGGTGCACTGAAACCGAGAGGGTGCTCGGGAGCCCTGTATTAATTGGCTCCACTTCTGGACAAAGGATGATGGGCTGATTCAGTGCGTCAGTTCGTAGGTTTTTCTGATCACAGGGGGTGTTAGATGAAATACAGAGTGGAGTGCGGACCCATGATGCTTTGGCAGTTGAGTTAATATGCAGTAACAATGTTTTTGTGAATCTTGGGCACCAAAGGAAGAAAAAAAAAAATCTACGCAACAAAGCATCTTTCAGAAGCTCCTTATGAAAACAGGCCATCTGGCTTCGCTGCAGTGCATTTGTTAACTCTCCAGCCTACTACTGTTTCCCTGCTGGGTGACACATGCTGAATCTGTCACACATCTAGAACAAAATTATAAATAAACAATGGTGTATTCAAATAAAACAGAACTTTTCAGCAGTAGGCTTATAGGAAGCAAAAAAGAAGCAGAGAGGCGAATCCTTGTTCTTTTGTGTGCAGGAAAGTAGGTCCCTTGTTCAGTGCTGGAAAGGGGACTTGGATCTGCCTGCAGGAAGATGCCTTTTGCTGAGTGATGCTCCTCGTAAGTGTTGCAGATGCAGACCTAAAGGAATTAGTGCTAGCAACCACTTGGGCTAGTTGGTATCCCAAGCACAGTCATGGCCCTATTTTGCTGTTTGCTGGCATGTGGTGAGAAACAGCTTGTAGTACTCCAGGTTTCAAGAGAAACAAGGGCAATGGGGAAGCAGAGAGATGACGCCCAATATCAAGTTAATAGGAGGAACAGGAAAGAGAGCCCAAGTTTCCAATAAAGCAACTGGAGTATGGGATTGCACTTGCGTCACTATTTGTGGGGATTTTGTGTGCCGTCTCAGACACCGAGCAGTCCTCTCCTTTTCTCTTAAATAATCAGAGATCTTCTGCAGCTTAGAGAAGCTGTTGGATCTGAGAAACCCAGCTGAACTGCAAAGCCCTGTAAGCCAATATGCAAGATAAATATTTAGGACTCCTCATCTCTCAGTCATGCCCTCGTTCTCTGAGCATCAGAAAGAAAGCTGGAGAAAAATTACATGCCAGATCCCTGGCAGCCAGTTTCATCCATAAGCCAGGCCTTGTACGCCTGTGAACTGTATGGCAGTAAAGTGATACTTTATAGTGACGCCTCCTGGGAAAGACAGAAGAAGCTTTCCATAGGCTTGCGAGTCAAAAGGTCATGCTAACACTGGCTGCAAGCCACCACTCTCTGTAGGCAACAGCTTTCTCTAGACTGAGAAGGCAACAGGCCATGCTAAGTGGGATGCTCTCCTTCTCTTTTTTTCATTCCCTAAGTCTATATCATTCAATGTCTGAACAAATATGGGGAAACAGTGCAAAATCGTTGCAAGCTAGATTTCCCAGTGGAGGTGGTGCATTTGCACAGGCTGCAGTGCTCAAAGGCCAAAAGCTGAGTTGTTAAAAGATTAAAGAGTTATTCTATTTCAGACAATCTTCAAAAAACAAACACCCGCTGGGTCTGGTTTTGCCCAGTTCAACTTTCTACAGCTTATTTGAAGTCACAGTATATGAGTGGAATTGCTTTGGATTTGTGTTCATGGGAGTAAGAGATAAGCTGGGCTCACGGGGGTGAGTGGATGTATCCTGAGGCATAATTAGGGTCGGGGTGTCTGTATGCGTGTGTGTGTTGGTGCATGCACAAACTATACAGCTAGAACTCCCCTCCTCCACACACCCCCCCCCTCAGACAGGTACACACACTTATTTAAAAGTAGAAAATTAACAAGAAGAAAGCCGTAGGAGCTATTGAGACTGCTGTGCCGTTCCATGGAAAATTTAAGCTGCTTTCAGAGCAGTCTGCCCTCAAAAGGGATGGCCTGCCACTCTGCCCAGCTCCTGGCTCCAGGTTTCTGCTCACCCTCCCTGGTGCTGGGAGTCGCAGCAGCCCACTACAAGCTAATCACAGGGTGGCAATGGCCACAGAAAAGCCATGAGTGTGCAAGCAGTCTTGGGAAAGTCTGTGGAGAGAGGCAGGACTGGCACTGTTGGCAACAGGAGGGTCTTTGGTGGGAAGAAGACTGCTGTAGGACATCACCCTCATTTTGACCTCCTTTACACCCATTTTTTTCAGGACAAAATCCCCTGGCATCACTGGAGTTCCAGCACTGACACATTCATCCAAGCTCCCCCGCAAAGCCGGGCTGCGTTAACCACAGCACACCCATGCCCAAGTTTCAGATGACCATTTTTTAATACTAGCAACTATTTTCAATGTTAAATTCAGACTTGGAAACATCGCAAGCTCCATCTACAGCTGAAAATCTCCACAGACCATAATAAAGAAGCTGGCGAGAAGCATACATCTCCCCATTGACTATATAAGGAGTCAAATACCTCTTTTAAGGCAATGCAGCGCACTCACGTATTGAGGGTGAAGCAAGCTAGAGCCAGGAAATTAAAATAATATCAAATAAATGGGTAGAGGAACAGGCATCTCTGGGCTTGCCCCAAGGCATCTCCATTGACATGACGCTGTTGGTGCCACCACGTTTTCATTGCTTGTGCACTCACCGTGGATGTGGAAGGTTTGGGTCTGGGGCTGTTCACAGCCTGTGGAGGTTTCCCAACTTTCACAGGCCAGGAAAACGTTCAGACCTGCAGGCAATGAGGCACACTGATGGGCAGTGAGCTGCTCGGCCCCGGGAACAAAGCAGAGAGGGCAAAGGGAGCCCGGGGAGCAGAACTGGAGCACCAGGCCCTACAGTATATAGGACAATAAATACATTTTTCTTTTGACCAGGTAATGACAAAAAAAAAAAAATCTCCATTCCGCTCCACTTTAAGCACACAGAAGAGTCTTGCAAAAGCCAAAAGTGACCATGCTCTTCCAAAATGTGGCTGTCAAATGGCTCATGCTGCACCTGGGTACCTCCACAACCACCATCAGGTGCTGGAGAAACGGCAGTGTGAGCTAGTCTTTGTAGACCTGTGTGCTCACATCCCAAAAAGAGTTTTTGAATACAGCCCTTTGAACTGTGATTTACTTGTCGCTTGGGCCAACGAGAGGATTTACCCCACTGAGCCCTTGAGACTGTCCCTGTTAAATGGAGTAACATTTGAGCACAACGCCGAGCAGAGGCCCAGATCCAGCAACCCGTGTTCGGGGATGTACGTACACACGTAATCTCATGCTCTGACTGAGGCTCCCTGCGTGCCTCCCGACCCCGGCAGGAATTAATTCGGTCTTCCCACGAGGAGCTGGGACGCGAACTTCCCCCGAACCATCGTGAGCGTGGCTGCGCTCGCCTCCCTCTCGCATAGCAGACAAGCCAGGCAGCAGCTCTTGTCAGGACTGAAGTTTTTATATCTTTACCACAGCAGAGGCTCCTCGCGTGCAGCGCGGCTGCCGAAAGCGGAGGCTGCTTTCTATTATTCAGGTCAGAGTTCGCTCTCTGGTCTGCGGGGAATCAGACTGCAGGATCAAACGCTTGTCTCCGTTCGGCATTACTCCAACAGACGCGCAAGGGAGTTTTGCTTGTGTAGAGACAGATTTGTCCCCAGGTTCCCCCAGGGAGAGCTGCACAGCATGCTCTGGAAACCATGAGCGATGGGTACTGTCGTTGGAGTGAATTACATTTGCCAGATTTAATTTATTCAAATAAGAAACATATTCATCCATTTCCTACTATATATTGTTTATAAAATCAGTGGTGCAGCATCTCCAGAGAGTCATGAGCCAATTGCTGCACATGACCAGCTCTGGGATTCAGGCTGCAACAGGAAACTCAGCTTGGAACAAGAATTCTCTCTTAAATGAACTTTTGAAACTGGATCTACATTGTGAAATATTTGGATATTGAGCAATGGAAGAATGTGGAACATAAACACTAGCAACTGCTTCCTTTGAGCATTAGCAAGCTTCAGCAAGCAGGCTGGGTGCTGCTGTGGTACGGGGCACACGAGGAGGCTGGTCAGAAAGCAAGTCTTGTAGGGGGGTGTTCATAACACGCTGATTAAATTGCACTACTTGCCTCCAGATAGCCATTCCTCCTAGTTACTAGTGTGAGTGAAGCATTTGTAAGTGAAAATTGATAATACTGCTTTTTGTCTCTCAAGTCTCTGTGACAGCCCTTTGTTTACTGCCTACAATTTTGCTTGGAAGTAGTATTTGACTGTTCAGAGGGTGGGTTTGTGTCATCAGCTACATCCTGAACGCTCTGCTCAGAGAAATCTAATTTAATCAGGGATTAAACTTGGATGTCCTACTGAGCCACACTAGGATTTGACTTGCAGGCAGAGAAAAGAGGGCATGCTCTTTATTGGCTATAATTCAGTAATGGTCCACAGCCATGGGGAGTCAGCTCAGACCTCGACAAAATATATTGCTGCTTCAGCAAAGTGAGCAGAAGAACACCCTGCCCTTCTGGAAGCAATTCAGAGCCAGCAGGTGAACAATAAAGAAAACAAGTTTTTTTTCCTTTTTCTTTTTTTTTAAAGGTAGCGTCCCAAAACTTTTATCTGACTAATGATGCAGATTTCTAATTATACAAATTATACCTGTCAGCAGTAGCTTTGATCTGTTCAAGGGTAGCTTGACAAGCAAAGCCTCAAGCAAGAGTAGGACACTGCATTGCCTGGAAGGAGAGCCTGAGTTAGAAGTTGTCTCTTCAACCAGGCTCGGTGCCAGAGCTTGAAACCAGCTGTGAGCTTTAGAATCATCACAGCACTGCAGTGAAATCTTTAAATAGCACATTGACCTTCAGGGTGGCCTTCCCAGGGACACCCCCCCACACACCTGTCCGCGTGGCCACGCCGGCACACAAGCCTGCTTCCTGCATCCACATCATCCCTCAGGAGTAATAAACCAGCAATGATGAAGATGCAAAAACCAGACGACGAGAGGCTGTATTGTGCCTGGGTCAAACACTCAGCCCTAACTCTTTTCTCTTGTGGAGGTGCAGTGGTATCCATATTTGTTGAATGCCTGAAAGATTACTTAGTTTGAGTCAGGCTGCACTTATTCTTTTATTACTGGAGCAGAAATGTCACCAGAATGTACTCCTAAATAATGCCCTCCTGCCTTGTGATTATTTCCTTATGTTCTGTTCTCACTTAATTCTCACTGAAATATTACATTCCGGATTCACAAAAAACACATAGAAAATGCCACGTAGCAGAACAGTGGTGATTTCTCCCAGGCCGCAGGAACAGGGTTTGAACACTTCCTTTTTTTCCTTTTGACTTCCTCACATTACCTCCCCAGTCTTGTTCAAAACATTGGCAGCAAAGGAAACATACTGGGCGATGTTCTCGTCCTTGTCAAGACAACGGCAAAGCTTCCACCGACTTCAGGGAGGCCACAGTTTTGCCTGTAGCCTGCTTTGAAACACAGAAGCAGTGGGGGGTGGTGGTGAAAAAAGATGTTTTGCAAAATTCTTTCCAGTTGTGAAATCCAATTTCCTTGCTCCATTCTCCTCCTTTGTTAGATGAAAAAGTCTTACTGCTTTCCAGCACCTGCGAAAGGTGTTTCAGTGAAAGGTGTGTTGGACTAGTCCAGCAAGTCAAGGTGTCGGATGTGTCAGTGTGTGGCTGTAATTCAGTGAGCACTGGTGACACTGGCATGTAAACTGGGCAGCACAGATCCCGCTGGAGACAAGCCTCAGACATGCCCAGGGTCCCATGAGGGTTATGGCTATACTGAAGCCCCTCCACAATTAATCTGTTGGTTTTGCCATTATGGGCTAAGTGAAAGCTGGTGTGGGCAGACAACTGAGGTAGTGCCTCAGGGTATATATCCAAGATATATGTCTGTGAGAAGTATGCATACATCTTAGACAAGGATAGAAGAAACTCTTCTCCTTCCTTTCCCTCAGAAACCATGCATCTCTGCTATCCTGCTGACTCCTGCTTTATTCTTAATAAAGCACTTAGATATCTGTCTAAGTTTAAAGCACCATCTTAAACAAGCCCAGGAACAGACTGACTATGATTCTTCACTGATTCACTTCGTACAGTCACCTAGGTCAAGCTTAACAAGGAACTCAATCCATTGCTTTTCTTGCATTTGAGCCTCAAGGAGCTCTAATCCTCGCTGGGTGTTGTTCTCTAGCAGACCTTTCCTGGAGAGCTTGCATCCAAGTGTAAGACAAGACACAGAGGGGTGAGCACAGGTAAGCAATGAACCCTATAGATTAATCCAGTGAGCAATGGCCTCAGCACCTTCACAGCCTGTCTCTGAGACACCACAGCACACAGTCTGAAGGAGGTAGCAAGTGGAAGTTTGTAGGTACATGAGGAGAAATCCTTATCAGCCGAGAGGCAGCATGGAAACACACGGCCGCGCACTTAGTGGAAGCATGCATAGGTGGGAAAACAAAGATGCTGATGGTTAAGCCTGAAGTCAGTGCAACTCTCTGCATGCCTAAAGTTAGGCAGTGGCTGACGAGCTTTGGCAAGGCAGTTGCCTATCGCTGTACAACCCGGAGTAAAAACTGCCATTGAGATCTCGCAACATTTCAGTTTTCAGCTTCCAAGCATACTTATGCTCTTCTCTATTTTTATACAGAGTTGAGGATTCTCACTGACTTGGGATCTTCGGTCTCCACTGACCATGGTTTGACTCTGCCAGGCCTAAGCACTCTGCCCTGACACAGCAAAGCACTTCTGCATCTTTATTTTTAAGCAGGCAAGCAGTCCCATTACATTCATAATTCTTGCATGATCCATTCTTTAATGGATCTACTGTTACCACAGTTATCACTGTTATTTTTCACCTTGTTTATTTTCCCTTCACTTCCTGGTCTTTTCCCTCCAAGCCTCTCAGTTTTCTGATAACATCTATACTTTTAAGTATTACATCTTTTTGCTTCTCCAAGTCTGAGTTTTCATAGACCTTTAATCCACAGTGAAAGGGTATCCAAGAAGTAACCGATGTTACCACAGCATCATTTCCTTCTTTCTTATTAAGGGAAGATAGATCTGTTTCATAAACCTACACCATCGTTATGGTACTCCAGAATGTACTCATTAAGAAGAATTATACAGACAGTTAAAGATTCTCGTTTAATTTCTCCCTTTTATTCATGGTTAAGAACGTGAATGAACTAAACACGTAAGTTACTGACACGGTTCTGTATGGATGTTTTGTCTGGCATATTTTGCCAGACAGCTTCCCTGTTGCAAGAAAATACTAAAATTAATTATCTTATTTTTCTCATTAGTTATCACAGATTAATAATTTCTAGATATTTAACAGATCTGGTATGGATAGAGCAGCTAAATTTCATACCCAGCATGACACTATTCAGCAGAGATACTGTTTGGTGAGAGGACGTTTACGTTCGTGCATTCAGCCTTGCCTCCACTGATCTAAAATTAGATCTCTGGACTTCACTGCCACTGCTGTATAAAACCTGGGCTGCAAATAGGAGCTAGTATCTCTTTGGTGTCTAGCAACTGCCCCTGGGCCAGGCTTTCTGACAACATGTTGAGCTCCCTTCCTATCACAGACTAAGTGTCCACATCCATCCTTCTCTCCCATTTTTATTTCTAATCCTGAGCTGCGCCAGATGTTCCATAGGTCCCTGAATGCATCACAGCAGGGTAAGAACAGCCCTGCTTTGTCAGACCGGAGGTTCACCTGGCCTAACATCTGGCCTCCAACAGCTACTGACAGCAGTGGCCTAGGAAAAACTAGAAGAACGATTCACTTCTTCAGCCTACCTGAGCAAGACGGTGGCTGAGAAACTTTCTTTGGTGCCAAAGTCACCAAAAGCGGTGACTTTGCAGGTACTTACCCCAGTATATTCTTCTTCCATGTAGTTGTTCAGTCGGCTTTTTGAACCAACCCTTGCAAACTTCTAGCAACTGCAACAGTGAAGTTTGTAAACTCTCCTAGTGTACTGCAGCATGCAAAGAAATATCTTTTTTTTCCTTGGATTTATCAGGTGCTCACGCTTGTCCATTAAACAGAACTGAAAGAATAGGTTTGCTTATAACATCAAATAATCAGACCTGCTACATGTGGGAGTAACGGTGGGATGGTTTGTGCCCATAAGCCCATGCATGGAGCCCATCAGCCTGGCTAACGACAGGATGTAAGGGGCCCAGAAAACGTGGTTGCTGGGGTTCAAACTGTTGAAAAGCTCTGTAGTTTGGCCAGATAGCAAACTTGCACACTTCTGTGGATCAGGAACAGAGGTGACAGTAATAAATCCCTTAAAACCACTCTGAGTCAAATCTAGTGGCTGTTTTGTTCTTTTATTTTAAATTAAAACTTCATTTCCCTGCAAGAGCAACACCAATTTTTTGTTCTGTAGGAGTTCACTTTCTTTTAGGTTGTGCTGTGCAGATGAATGATGGGAACCCTGGAGCGTGGATTTTCTGGCATTATATTTTACAACAAAGTACTAATGACCAGATCAGTTTCTAGGCTGATATCATTATTTACTTGATCCATACACCATTTCTGCATTCAGATATTTTCCTACCCACACACTTTTATGAATATTCTGTCAGCGTAAGTATAAGTAACTCAGAGCTGAACTTGGGCTTTTGTAAGTGCCTCCACAGCACAGCATGTCAGGAGTGTCATGCAGACGAGCATCCTTCAGTCTTGACCGTAGTCACCACCGTAGCAGTAACATTTAATATAGGTAATCACAGTAGGTGGTGTAGCGATGGCCAAAAGCTATTCTGAACCTACGGGATTTTGCAGCTTTCAAGCCAAGAGGTGACAAAGACAGAGGAGAAGTTTGTATGGGAATGACTCCATCAGTGTGGACAGTAACAAGCCAGGGCTGGATGCAGACACAACAGGGGTTAGCAAGAAATCGCTCCCTAGCCATACTGCATGAAGCAGGCATACAGGGTCGAGAAGTGTTAGTTGGGGGGCAACTATGTGCCTTTCTCAGCCGACTCATTAAACCTACCCTTCTAAAATTGCTTATGGACAGTTTTTCCAGGAGCACCCAGTGAGAGGTCTGGAATAGATGGTTTTAAGCACTGGGTTTGCTTGGTCGGTGCTTCCTGCCTGACACTCAGCTGTGTTGAGAAGCAGCAGAGGTGACTCAGAGGTTTGGAGAAGGCTTGTGGTTTCACTTCACACGACCCACAGACACATGACTTTTTTTCCACATTATTACTGAGTTATGCTACAGTGAATGTTAATGGCCCGCAATGAAATGATTCCCTACACCAAGCAAGGCAGACCGCTATCCACAAATTCCCCATTTTCTTTCTCTTGCCTCTATTAAAATAATTAATCACACTGGGGGAAAGCCCACACAGCCCTGCTGTGAGGTCGCAGTGAAATGATACATCACAAAGGGTATAAAAACATTATAAACACAAAATTACCAGCAGCATTTAAAAAAATAAAAAAAGAAAAAGAAACCACTCTGGAAAATAAACCAGAGAAAAAGTGAGAAGCTCGTTGCCCAGCTTTAAAATCAGTAGAACCCCCACTGACACGCAGTATTAATATTTGCCAAATGAGGGACTTCAGCAGGGAACACAAGGGCTGTGCAGAAGGTTTGTTGCTGGTTAGGAGGCAAGCAGCAGGTGATGCTGGAGGGAGGGAAAGGCTGTGTCCCAACGCATGTTGAGAGAAGGCATGTTGCAGCCTCACCGCGGCTGGCACGGTTACTGACGTCCTCCACCAAATGGTGGGTGGCACTGCAAGTGACTGCTGTGCACGTCTCGGCCAGGACGGTCCTCAAGGACATAACCAGGCAAGCCGATGCCTGATGCTCACGTTATTTCTCAGCTTAAAGCCCCCACGCACTAGTAAGCAAACGTTTCTGCTAGGCTAGCGCAGAATTACAGCACCCAGGCTTCGTGAGTACGAGTGCCTGTTGTTGAAGTAGGTCAGTGAAGAGCAAGCAGCCAGGCTGGACACGCTGTGCCAGCGCGGGTGAAATCTGTTTCGCTCCCGGCTCCCGCTGTTCCAAGGAACGGCACAGAGGGTGAGCTTTTGATGGTGCCGCGCTGCTGCCAAATGATCTCCCTCCACAAGCAGAGGCAAGCAATAAATCCCTTCCCAAGGGTCGGAAGGGTGGCGGTGGTTGCCCGGAGCAGAGCCTGTGGCACCACGGCTCTTTCGGGAGAGCAGCGCCTGCAGAGAGCGACTGGAGGGGCTGGCTGCGGTGGTTGCCGGTGGTGCTCGCAGGCACTGGCCTGGGGCTCCTAAAAGAGGAGGCTGAGACCGGGGGATGGACGCTGCACTGCGCACCGGGGGGAGGATTTGTCCGTTTGTCAGCAGTCAAGGCCACGTCCACTTGCCGGTGGTGGGTGGCGGTGCAGGAGGAGACCGGCCGCCCCTGCCCGCCTGCTGAGTCCCAGTGCCCCACGCGAGGCACAGCTCTGGTGTGGAAGCTGCCTGCGTTAGCACTGTGGTGGAACTGGACCGGCAGCCTGCAAAAGAGAGTATGCTACACCACTGCAGTGAGAACACGTTCAAATATCCACGCTCAGATAGGACAACATTTTGTTTGCTGGTGGCAATACCTTTTTGTTCTGTACACTAGGCCTGTCTCACATAATACAGAGGTTAAGATGGGAAAAATCCAGGGGACTGGCATAGGCTAGTACTACTAGAGCCAGAGATAGGATTTCATGCATGGAAAAAGAAATTGATTTTATCTAAATGCATTTCTCCGAATAAACCTGATTCTTCTTTAGTGGGCCTTGAGGAAAGCAGAAATAATACTGGAGCAAATCTATCTGTTGCAAGTGCTAACTCAAGGTGCCAGGTCAGAAATATTTACTAACATAATCTTTAAAGCATTAAAGTGCACAGCAACTTAAAATCTATAGTAAGCAACAGGACACCATGTTTGCAAGCCTTTCTTTATAACATCGTGTTTCATCGTTTGCTCTAATTGAGTTTTGCTGAGAAACAACGCTTTTGATCATGTCTGCTTTCTAATTTCCCCCTCTCGTCAGTCAAGAAAAAAGGATGATATGGTATCAAGGATAAAATTAAGATTCTGTGGCTATGCAAATATCTGGAAATTAGCATGGACTAAGTTCCAAATAAATACACACATGTATGATTTACAGGAAAGAGAAAATGTGCTCAGAATGCAAAATGCAGCATAATTTCTGTTCACAGTATAACCCTGGAGTGTTATAAAAGTAAGTGTGGTACTCTTTAACATGAAAAGGCAACAAGGTTCACTCTGTAGTCAGAGTTTTAATTGAAGAAATACAGAAGTAGAAAAGAAACTGCTGATGAAATGATGGTGCATCCCCAAAGGAACCTCTACTGGGGATAAACTAAAAGGAGTTAATTGTTTGGATAGAATCCAAATAAACTTTATGTTTCATATTACTTGTTTCTTTTTGCACCAGAAAAAAAAAAAAACAACCCAACCTATGTTTGCACCTTATTAATGGAAATCAATTAGAAACAGTCCAAAAATCAAATAGAAGCCAAGTGAAATGCAGAGCTGACTAAAGGCTCTGAAGGAAATGTGCTTTGTGTTAACTAGGCTATTAGAGAAAACAAAATATAAAAGCAGTAGGAGCTTCAAAGAAATGCAATGGACCAGGTCCAAATTCCCAGCAACACACTGGGCTGGAAAAGATTCACTGGACCGTCTAATTTATTTAACACTTTCAATTCCTAAAAGTGCATCAGTTATAAAAAAGACAGCATATATTAAAAACCACATTACATTTCTTTGAAATTAATGAACGGCTGCTGGATTTGAGCTCCTATTTTCCACTTTAAAAACACTTATAACCAGAAGCTAAATAGTTTGGGATATGCAAAACAGAGGAATGCAAACAAAAGAAATCTTGGGCACTGAAAGATTAGGAATAATAAAGACTATTGAAAAAAAAAATTGACTCATACAATTTCATGTTTTATTGCCTCTGCAGATTTCTTTGTTTCTTACGAATGTAAGTTTTGCCCTGGTTTTAAGGGCATGATGCTGAAGTTAAGGCGCGCTCCCTCTGCGTGACAGTGCTACAGTCGCTCTGTGCCCCATGCTGTAGTAGAGCCAGCTTCACTAAGCGGGCTATCAGTGCGAATCCCGAGATGGGGGTGTGAAAAAGAAGGAAGAAATACTTCAGCTTCCCTGCAAAGCCTCCACACGTCCAAAGGCGATAGAGAAGATGTCTTCTCTCCCATCCCTCAGTGACTTTTCCTGCCTCCCTCCTCTTGCGTCCTCTGCCCCCACAGGCAGGTGGCTTCTGGTACCTTGAGGTTCAAAGCCATACCCCGCTAAGAAGGAAATCAAGAGCAAATTCTCCGTCACTGTAAACTGGCTTGGGTGCATGGGCTTCGCTGGAGTTACACAAACTCACCCCACAAACTGCAGGGGATTCAGAGCATTTAAAATCCTAGAAAATATTTTGAGAAGGTAGTAAACCGATAGGCGTGTGTGATATGTGTGAAAAGGTTGAAGTCTTGGGTGAATCAATGGGAAAAAAGCCCACTGACTGGTGGGGTCGAGGACACACACCCTGTGCATACGCACGGCGATGTACCCAGATGTCCACACGCGCCCGCTTTCTGTGTTTCTGGCAGCCCCAGGTCTGCTTTGAGCTCAGGCTGGGGTATGAGCTCGAGTGACCTTCATTCCCCCGAGGGAAGAGGACTTTGTACCACAATCCCCAAATCAGCGAGATGGCTTTTGAACCTGCATGTTGGACTTTACCCAGCAACCTGGAAATCTGTGATGGGCTCTCATGGCCCCGACTGATGGCCAACGGGACAGAGGGAAGGGGGAACTTGTACTCTCTGCAGATGAGCAGGACACTTTCCTCTCTATTGCTGCCAAGCCAGCGCTTTTCATCAGCATCCAATCAGTGCCAGAAATGCCTTAAAAGAAAGAAAGAAGCTCTTTGGAGCAGAGTCCTTTTGTGTATCATCCCAGAGCACAAAGGGGCCCCTGGCTCTAAGGAGGGCCTCTTAGGTACTGACTCAGTATAACAAATTGTAATAATAAAAACAATTTATACTATTATTTTTGTAGGTAGGGATTTTCCCCGTCTTTCTCTCCCTCTGAAACTTGCCAAGGTAGAGATTAAGACAATAGCTTCTTTGTTACCTCTGGAAAAGCAAGGAAGGAGAAAAGAATTTTTTTTTGTTATTATTGGAGGAGATACCAAAAAAATGAAAAAGAATATTTATATTCCCATAGGCCTTTGTGTAGCTGTGAGCATCTCAAAGGCAGGACAAGAGCCTGGAGAATACCGAGAGATGTAAAATCTGGGTTCTGCTTTAACCTCTCTGCTGTGCACGGAGACAAGGCACCAGTCAAAATATCTGTGTCAGCGAGTGTTTGCATGTACAAGTGAAAGTAAGAGAGATAAGAAGATACAGAGAAATAGGAAAAGAGAGAGGAAGAAAATGGCTGGCTGGTTAGGGAGGGACTAGAAAAGGGAAAAAAAGATGAGATATATTTAGTCACCAGAAATATTAACAAATTTTGTTACAACTGGTGTAAATATTTCACTTAAAATACTTTGGTTGAAAAATGATATTAAAATAAATGTTTAGAAAAATGGAATTTTAGCATTTTCTTTCTTTTTAATGAAGCCTAACCCCCCCAAGCTTATCTTGGAATTTGAATTTTATCTCTTTTACAGGCTAGAGTAGAAACCAGGAAAAAAGTCTAACACAGGGAGAATGAAATGAAGGAGAAAAGAAACAGAGAAATAAATGAAGGGGGGAAATTGCAAATGTGAACATTTTGATAATTGTTATTTCTGACAAAATGTATATATCGTTGAGCAAAAAAGTGTTCCTATTAAAAACTAACATTATTCTCAATTATTCTGCACAGTACCAGGCTCATTTTTCAATGACATCTTGTTATTATTATATATTACATTCATTATAGGAGAGCCCAGAGGTTCTCAAGCTGCTGTCATGCTGAGTAAGTACAATATTTAGGAAAGATTATCCTCATCTTAAAGAACTGACAAGTTAACCAGGGACAAGATGCAACAAGTGTGCAAAGAACATAAGATGGAGAGGAGG
Organism: Mycteria americana; assembly: GCF_035582795.1. Classification (NCBI taxonomy): domain Eukaryota; kingdom Metazoa; phylum Chordata; class Aves; order Ciconiiformes; family Ciconiidae; genus Mycteria; species Mycteria americana. Next base: position 193,775,600 of record NC_134365.1, read on the forward strand.
AATAAGACGAGGGACCATGGTGAGAACACAAGGAGCAGAGCTGGAAGGATTTACGACGTGTTTCACAAGCACCTTCTCCTTTGACTTGTATACAAACAAGCCATGGGCTTGTTTTGTCCTTTGTATGTCCCTCTGAAGTCACCTTCTCCATGATCAGTGAGTACAGCAGGACTGAAAAGGGAGCTGATGGGCTGGGTGGCAGGCTCTCAGTTGATGCAAGAGGTGTGTTGGAGGCACACCAAATGGCACACAAGCTACTGCCAGGAGACAGGTCAACACTGAAGCGATCACACGCTAGAGAAAGGCAGGAGGATGGATTAAGCAGAGGTACTACATAATTTGTCCTTGCACATGAGTACATTTCTAAAGCATCCAATGAATCAGGGGACGTAGCAACTTGCAGGCACAAGAGTGACACCTCTAAGGCCACAGGAAGTTCAGGATTGCCCTCCATTAGCCACAGCCTCCTGCTTCCCTACTCATGCATGCATGTCGCTTATGTTAGAAGCACAGCTATCACGGACAGAAGGACTCTAAAGTCTGTCATCATGGTTGTGCCAAGCTCTCAGTTGGTCTGTGGTAGGTGGTTCAGTGGTTCCATCACTGGGTGGTGGGAGACTTTTACTCCAATTTGTCTATATAACTTTCCATGGTGGGAGGAAGAGAGACTCAGTTTCCCTGTCTACACCAGGGCTTTTTTCATCCAAATGGTCACAAACCGAGACCCTCCATTTGTGTCCATTTTCCTTGTATTGACCTGTGAAGTATCACCTATTGAGTACAAAACTGCTACTTGTTGCTCCCCAAGGTTGGGGTCATGCTTCACTTGTTTATAGAAATCCATGCCTGCTCCTCATCCCGAGTGCCATGAAGGGCTGAGGACTCTTCTTTCTGCAAACTCAGACCAGCGGTGCCCCTGCACCACCAGGCACTGCCATGCCTAGCACATGTCAGGGACCATCATCTCATGCACTGAGAAAGAAGAATGGTGGGAGGTCTCACCACCGTTTACCAGGATTGAACCTTTGCTATCTCCCTACGGGTAGAGGACAACCACTGCCAGCTACTTTGGAAGCAGTACTGCGTTTCTTGTCTGCTAACAGCGAAGAACTTACAGCTGCATATAGCAAATGCACTGCTATCCTCTATTCGGAGACAGCTCTTTTACAGAAGGGAAATTCTATTACTTACTGCTCTGGGCTATTTGCAGGAAAATATCTGCTGGGGAACTTTCCACCATGAGTAAAAGGTCTCAAAAATGTCTCCCCAACCTCTTTTATTTGTATTAAACTGTGCTAACACATGCTCTTGTGACTTTCCCAAGACTTGAGAAAGACAAAATTAGAAAGAAAATATATAAGGATTTAACTTTTCTTTTTTTTTTAACAATGACTCAGAGTATGTGTGAAACAAAAAGTTTTTGTGGCATTTGTTTGAGATTTCCCATGGTTGGTGAAACACCCCCAGTAACAACTGTTTAGAGTATCACTGGCCAGAAACTTCAGCATTAGCAGATTTATGCCTTTTCTATTACCTGCAGCAATAAACTGCCTTAAAGAAATCCTCTTGTTCCCTAACTACAAATTGAATTTCAATAAATGTATGTCATATAGCCACAAGAAAGCACAAGGCAGAGTGTGTGCAGCCTTAAAATTTTACACGCAGCTCTCGTTGCCTCGGAAGTTTGGATGAGATATTGTCCAACCTTAATCTATCTGCACTCCCTGGGCTAGGCAAAGCAAAATACACCTGAGTCAAAACCTTCTGCTGCAGTCAGATTAAAGGCATAAAAACATGGAGTGCCTTTTGCAGACAAGGGGAAGCACTACAATGGGCTTGTGACCTTCAAATTCCCTGGCTGGCTAGATATAGGAGAACCTTGGCCTAAACTGGAATATCTTTAGGGTTGTCATAAATTCGAAGAAGGATCTCTGGGAGCCTTGTGCTACACTGACATAGCTGGCACATTTCTAATTTCTTCAGCCTTGTATTATGGGGTTATACAACCTTGTCTCATGACAGCCTGTATCTCCTGCGTCTGGAGAATTTGCTGCTCCAAAGAAAAGATGACTCAGTGGCTTTCTGCTCCCTTTACACCTGCAGGGTAGTATAAAGCAGCCCAAGGGAACAAGGCTTTTAATGCCCAATGCTTGAATGCCATTCGATTAGCTACATTGCGGCTGTGCCCATTAAATTCCATAGCCTTACCTTTGGCAATTGCTCACCTTTGAAAGGTTACTATTATTCTCATTATTATCTGTATCCTGGTAGTGCCTGAATAACCACATAGCTTGAGCAGTTTTTTAACACAGATCAATCTTCAGTGTGTTACAGAAAGTTCTATCAAAATTTCTCTAAAGGGTCAATGAAAGCCCACTTACAGGCACAGTCCTACTGATGTCCGTGAGTCTATGCTGGTTAAGTAAGAGAAGGATTTGCGTGTCCAGCATCAAGACCTGTCCCTAGCTAAAGCTGTAGCCTAGTACTTCAGAGGTGTGGGCTCAGTGCTATCCCACTGTCTTCTTGTTTTGCTCTTCTTCCCATACTGGCATGTCGCTACAGAGCATATTCTCTGTAAAGCTTAGGCAAGAGGTTCCCAACATGTGGTTTGTGCTGAGGGATTATCAGCTGGGCTGTGAAATGATACTACACAGTAAAATGTTTTAAACTTATGAATTCCCTCTGGCTTCATGGGTGGTCTGTGAAAAAGAAAGTTTAGACTGTCTGAGATGTTTGGGAACTGGTGGTTTAGGCACCAAACTCCCACTGACATCAGAACAGGCTGTGGTTAGGAACCAAGCACAAGTACAGCCGTGCACAAAGGTCCTGTGAATGCACTCAGCTTTTATTTTGTCAGGACTCATTATCCTGCTACTAAAATGGAGATCACGGTCCTGCATGCATCATGCAAAAAATATACAAGCAATATCGTTGGACAGTGCAGCTTTCTGCACATCTACGTATTTCCAGTCACAGCTCTTCTGGGAATTTGGCTGTGCCAGAGGCAGCACTGAAGTCCACAGGACAAACTAACCACTTCTCATGCTGAATACAATGGTAAACCATAGTGGCTGCGATAACTTTTCTTGCCAAAAGCGAGCATGCAAACAGTTGTGTGTGCCTGCAGCCGTGTTTGTGGACAAGGCTCATTCACTTCACCATCTGCAACATCACGTCCACCTTGGAAACAGTAAGCTGGCAGCAACTGGCAGCAGAAGGTGCTTATGGCAGCCCCTGCTCCTTCACTGGACAGCATTTCACTGGCTCCTGGGGAGCAAGAATAGCAATGACACCATTGTCACCATGAGATGACATAAAGAGAATCATACTTAAGGTAACATTTAGCACTTCAGTACTAGCTTTTTACTGGTGACCATGAAATCTTTGATGTCAGCCTATAGTATTGAAATGTGGCGAGGTATCTCAGACTCCACAACTTGTAGGTAAATACTGGCTTTTAATGGTTGTTATTACATACAGCGCTTTCAAAATGATTTATAGACGATAACCCAATAAGTTCCCCATTGGATTTTCAAAGGATATGATGACAACTTTTCCCCTTGATTCACACCCAGTTCTGGTATTTCTTTGGTGAAAGAAAGATAAATTTGCCTCAGTTGTGACTAACCGACTTGAATTTCTCAAATAATAGGAGCTCATGCATTAAACCCCAAAGGTCACAGGTTCAGTCCCCACTGGCTGAATCTCTCTTGACACATGGTCTTCAATTTCTTATATGTACAAGGCAAGGATATTAAGTAACTTGTCAAGCTAGAGTAGATGCCACTACTGAAGCTAGGGTCATAACTCAAGAGCTTCTAGGTGGCAGGATGTCTTCATGACATAACTGAGAACAAAAGAGACTGACCTACGAATTTGAGATAAATGAGATATGCCTGGTCACATTATCACACAAAGCAGCCAATAATGACTAGAAACATAAATGGAGATTGACCTTGGAGAAATATATAGTTTAATACAACAAACATATTTTGAATAGAAAATATAATGCTGAAAATGACGCAGGGTGGAGAGGGAATAAAAAATTAGGCAAATCTGTAGCATGATAGAGTAAAACTAAATATCACAGAAAATCTCAGTACCATGTATGAAAATAGCTCTAATATCATGCAATGGTACGTTAGGAAAACCCTGTACACCAAAGAAAGTTCTGGCAGGCCAGGTTTGGCCAGGGGAATTCCTGTTTATCAGACAAGGTGGCCAAAGCAGATCATACTGTATGACTGTACTCAATAAAAAATTGTACTCATAAATAAATAAAATTGTACTCAACAGTGCTGCCATAGCATGAAGTACTGAAGAGGGCGTGCTGCCCCAGATGGAGCACCGCGTGGTGGCAGCCGCACCGCTCTGAGGCCTCAACGCCACAACAAGGCACCACAATTAGGTACAAAATGCAGTGTAGACATAAACTCGATAGAGGAGGGGAACTGGAGAAAAGACGTGCATTAACACACAGTATGTTTCCCTTGATGTCCATGTTGCTCGTGCCATACCTGCTTAGGTGCTAATCCATGCCACAGCCTAAACTCAGCCCCAGGCTTTCAGGCAGGCACGGTTCTTGACTGAGAGCTGGCAACTCGGTGGTCATGAGACCAAGTGCAGCTTTCGATAGCCCTCCTCAGCTACGACTGACAGCCTGAAGAGCGCTTCAGGCCCCTTCCATTGCAGCCATGCGTCAGCCCCCAGCGCCTCCAGCAATGCCACGTGCTCACCCCGTTGGCGCTGCCTTGCAGTGGACTGGAAGCACCTGCCGGTCACTTACAAAGGCAGTAATGCTCCCTGAGCACCACATCGCTGCTCTCCGTGGCCTGAGGGGTGAACACAGATGCAAGGGGAGACCTGGGATTTCTCTTCTCCTGCCCCTGGCAAGGTGGAGAGTAGGGAGGACCCTCACCCATGGCAGCAGCTCTTGCCCCAAGTGCTCTGATCCATCCTTCATGCGCAGCAGCAGAAGCAGCCCGCTCTGGTGTAGGCAAAGTTGCCAACGTGGCCACAGGTTCTTTCTGCCTCCAAGACCCTATTGCCCTGGGGAACTTCTGTCTGCAGTTGTCCCTAGTGCCAGCATGGCAGACAGAAAAGAAAACGAGACAATTTAAAAGCTTTCCAGCTAGGGCTAAACTTTCGTGCATTGCAATTTAAAACTGAATAATCTAGGTCTGTAAGTGACAGTTTGGTGTGATTTTTAAGAGGGGCAAATTAAGATTTGCAAACCCTTGGTTGTATTCAGGTAGTTTTCACAAGCAGTTGTAAGTCCAGAAAGGCAAATAACATGCCAACCAAGTCAGGGCAGGCTTTGTAGTAAAATAAACTACACTTTGATTATTGCTGATGATGAAAATGCAACTTGGTTTGGTTTTAGTGAGGAGATGGAATCTTTAATACATTCTTACAGTCTTCTGCAATTATTGCTGCTTCTGCCAGAGCCAGGCAATTAAATCTGCAGCCCAGCTTTTGCCTTACTAAGCACTGTCACATTTTCTAGAGGCTCTGGGGAAAGGAGCCTGCAAAGAGGAATTCCAGACTTCTGCCAGTCAATCTTGCATAGAATTACTCTGCCCAGGGTCCTCCTGATTCTATAAAATTAAAAGCATTTATCCCATCCTTGATTTGTTGCCTATAGACAGATGAGATCCCTGGCTCCAGCGTGTTTCTGAGCTGCAACCATGTACCACCTGACATGATGATAACATTAAAGAAGAGCTGATAGATATGAGCCCTGTCAGCTGCATTGTTTACTCTGTTCTCCTGAAGTCATTGCAGATTCACAGTTGAGATTTACACTTAGCTTCCCTTGTATTATCTATGGCAGCCTTAACTATCTGTCAACAGAAATTTCATGACCATGGTGGGGAAAAAAAGGCATAGCCTGGAATAGTAATACATCAGATATCTAGTAGTAACAATCAACAGTAGCTGTTGTGCAATAACTAATGACTAATCAACTTGGCTGTGTTGTGCATTCCTTAATATGTTACCATAGCCCCCATTTTCTGAGATGGACTATAAAACACTTATTTAGGATCATACTCAAGGAGGTTGTGTTTGCACCTTTTCTTGTTCTGGTTATTGCTAGTGTCATTAGATGAGATTCATTTGATGCCATTACTTGTGCTCGTTACAATCTTTGTGACTAGAATATGGTACAGTATCAGAATTTTAATGCCTCATATATTCTCTGAGAGATGATGGCAATAAATGCTACTGCTTTGACCTTCTCTGTGTTTTATCATTTGATTCACTGGTCAGCTCCATTCGTTCATCTCTTTTTGTGCCCATATATAGACTGAAGAGCCAGAGAAGAAAAACTACAGTTACCGACAGATAAGAATATTTACAGAATTGAATGTCTCCTATTTGTAAGCATATTAACAGTTTATAGCCTTTCATCATCTGCATTAAACATTAGTATTCTGCCTTTTCCTTGAGACAGGGATTGCTGTGAGCAGGTGGAATGGCAGTGCGTGGATCCTTTAGCGTTATAAGAACACTACAAATAAGCCCAGTAACTCTACACGATTGTGACAATATTTGGGGTGGGGAATGGAAACAAGGGCTTCTTGTTTGGTACTATTTCCAAGAGTGACCTTAAAAGAATTTCTAGGGAGCTATATTTTGGGTAATGTGAATAATAGGTGTAGCAGTGACCAATTAACGCCTTCAGTGCCAAGCTCTCCTCAAGCTTTCTTTATGGCTGGCACCCTATTACTGTACCCAGTCAATAGGATATAAACAGGTCCTCAGAGTAGGGATATCCAGGTGAAGAAGAGGTGTTATACAGAATCACAGAATCACAGAATCGTATAGGTTGGAAAAGACCTTTAAGATCATCAAGTCCAACTGTAAACCTAACACTACCAAGACCACCACTACACCATGTCTCTAAGCACCTCATCCAAAAGTCCTTTAAATACTTCCAGGGATGGCGACTCAACCACTTCCCTGGGCAGCCTGTTCCAATGCTTGATAACCCTTTCAGTGAAGAAATTGTTCCTAATATCCAATCTAAACCTCCCGTGGCACAACTTGAGGCCATTTTCTCTCGTCCTATCACTTGTTACTTGGGAGAAGAGACCGACCCCCACCTCTCTACAACCTCCTTTCAGGTAGTTGTAGAGAGCGATAAGGTCTCCCCTCAGCCTCCTTTTCTCCAGGCTAAACAATCCCAGCTCCCTCAGCCGCTCCTCATCAGACTTGTGCTCCAGACCCTTCACCAGCTTCGTTGCCCTTCTCTGGACTCGCTCCAGCACCTCAGTGTCTCTCTTGTAGTGAGGGGCCCAAAACTGAACACAGGATTCGAGCTGCGGCCTTACCAGTGCTGAGTACAGGGGCACGATCACTTCCCTAGTCCTGCTGGCCACACTATTCCTGATATGAGCCAGGATGCCATTGGCTTTCTTGGCCACCTGGGCACACTGCTGGCTCATATTCAGGCCGCTGTCAATCAGCACCCCCAGGTCCTTTTCCGCCAGGCAGCTTTCCAGCCACTCTTCCCCAAGCCTGTAGCGTTGCATGGGGTTGCTGTGGCCCAAGTGCAGGACCTTGCACTTGGCCTTGTTAAACCTCATACAATTGACCTCGGCCCATCCATCCAGCCTGTCCAGGTCCCTCTGTAGAGCCTTCCTAGCCTCCAGCAGATCAACACTCCCACACAACTTGGTGTCATCTGCAAACTTACTGAGGGTGCACTCGATCCCTTCGTCCAGATCATTGATAAAGATATTAAACAGAACTGGCCCCAACACAGAGCCCTGGGGAACACCGCTTGTGACCGGCCGCCAACTGCATTTAACTCCATTCACCACCACTCTTTGGGCCCGGCCATCCAGCCAGTTCTTTACCCAGCGAAGAGTACGCTTGTCCAAGCCATGAGCAGCCAGTTTCTCCAGGAGAATGCTGTGGGAAACTGTGTCAAAGGCTTTGCTGAAGTCTAGATAGACAACACCCACAGCCTTCCTCTCATCTACTAGGCGGGTCACCTTGTCGTAGAAGGAGATCAGGTTGGTCAAGCAGGACCTGCCTTTCCTGAACCCATGCTGGCTGGGCTTGATCCCTTGGTTATCCTCTACATGCTGTGTGATGGCACTCAGGATGATCTGCTCCATCAGCTTCCCCAGCACTGAGGTCAGGCTGACAGGCCTGTAGTTCCCTGGGTCCTCCTTCCGGCCCTTCTTGAGGATGGGCGTCACATTTGCTAATCTCCAGTCAGCAGGGACCTCCCCAGTTAGCCAGGACTGCTGGTAAATGATGGAAAGGGGCTTGGTGAGCTCTTCTGCCAGCTCCTTCAACACTCTCGGGTGGATCTCATCAGGCCCCATAGACTTGTGAGTGTCTAAGTGGTGCAGCAGGTCACTCACCATTTCCCCCTGGATTATGGGGGCTCCAGTCTGGTCCCCATCCCTATCTTCCAGCTCCAGGGGCTGGGTACCCAGAGAACAACTGGCCCTGCTATTAAAGACTGAGGCAAAGAAGGCATTAAGTACCTCAGCCTTTTCCTCATCCTTGGTCACTGTGTTTCCTCCCCCGTCTACTAGGGGCTGGAGATTCTCCTTAGCTCTCCTTTTGCTGCTAATGTTTGCTGCTGTGTAATATCCCCACAGCTCCCTGGATAGTCAATAAAAGAAACAGAAAATTTTAGGACTCATCTGGCCTGTTTTAGACATCATCCTAAATTTTCCTTATAGGCAATGGGCAGAAGGAGCTCTTTCCGAGCATGACCTATAGCACCTTAATTAGACATCTACTCTGGATTACTGGCTGGAAGAACCTCTCTCTCTCCCTTCGCTGTTGAGGGAGAGCAACCCTTCAATTTAGGCTTCTAAATTGGGTGCTTAAAAACAGGCAGCATGATTGCCTCCCCTCCTGAAAACACTTGACCTGGATACTCCTGGGTGGTGAAAATGGAGTGTTCTCTGGTGCACACCCCCTGCAACAGCAACTCATGATTTGAGGAAGTGTTTCTTTCACAGGCTCACTGACTTGAGGGAGCTCACCTGATTTATAGCACAGATTGGGGTGTGGTGCTTTGAAACTGAATTGCTTGAGCTTGTCCATAAAGAACAAGAACATTTCAGTGGGAAGTGTGACAGAACCATTTATTTTTTACCTATTTCCTCTCACAAACATCTACTTTTTAACAGGCAGATTATGAAATAAGGCCACATCTGCTCCTGCACTGTGCTGTGCCTTGGTACAGGGGAAGGACTATACAAGGGGGTTCATTACTCCATGAAGCTCCAATGACTTCCAGCACTATATATAAAGTTGCCATGAAAGACCAACTTTTTTTTTACCTGTCACAAGAATTTACTTACCTAGCTTTGGGCAGGAATTTTTACAGGTCTCCAGTACATCAAGAATATACCAGCAGTAAAACATGGTCAATTTAGCCTCATCACCCAAGCCAGAGCTCTTCTGGGAACAGGCAAAGCAGGTAGCTGCCCAGAGCAGCAGCCTGCTGCGGGGAAGCAAAACACCCATGACTGCTGTTGGCTTTGTCGTTGACAGAGTATGGGAGAGCCAGACTGGCTGCTGTCTTCCTCCAGGGTCACTGTGAAGGGCTGCGGCTGGTGGCTACTGTTGTCAGGCGATGCAATGGACTGGTGGTCACCACCCTACACTCCCAGCTCTGTGGCTGCAGGAGCAGAGATCCCAGCTCCTCTGCAGCCCCCCCCCCCCGCCCCACTCCCCTTGTTCCTGCCTTCCTCTTCAGGTAAGGAATGTGCCCCAACCAGCCTCCAGCCCCTCAGCTGTGGGGTGACAACACTCACTTCTGAGAAGCCTTTGTAAGCTCTGGCCACAGCTTTAGAGAAAGCATTTAGAGATGGTCTATTAATGTCATTTAGCAGCTCTCATATTATACTCAGCAGGGGACCTGGTACAGAGGCAGTCAGAGCATCCCAGACACATACATCACCATGGTACGTTAGGCAACATGGTGGCTCAAAAGCAGTCCACAGGTTTTGCTTGTCTGGTTTTTACCTCTGCAGCCAGGCAATGCAGGCTGTGGAGGTAGTTGACTGATGGCATGTGGGAGCAGGGTACACCACAGAATCACTGCTGTGGTCTCCGATACCCTGAAACCTCCCCAGAGCACAAGGGAGCTCACCTGCAATGGCAACAGGCTGGCAAGGATGTGGCCTGGCCGACACCAAAAGGGTTAAATTGCTGGGTGTGAAACAAAGTAAATTGGGGAGAGAGCATAAGAACACATGTGATCAAAAATGATTGCTAAGAAGGGATAATTAGAGAAACTCCTTCTTCTCTTTAGAAGAGCAGCGGTGAAACCAGTGAAACCAAGGATGCAGATTGATCCGTGTGAGACAGATCCACAGACAGGTTAGGAAGGACCAGGCAGCGGGATACTCTGTGCAAGGAGTTGCCAGTTGTGGCAGAAGCAGATTGGTCCCTAAGCAATTTCAGGGTGGTATGACGGGTTGAAGCACCAATGTGGAGATAAACATAATTTCACACTGAAAGATATTTACCAGCTACTGTCCAGAAATATATCTAATTTGAATCCTTGTGAAGTAGCAAGAGCACAGCCATCGTTTACTTTCCATGAGGACATAATTACATCCTAATTGGGCCAAACCTAGGCTAAGCATGGTTGACAGAAATTTAAAACCTTGTGAGGACAGGAAAAAAACAAGGGGTACTCTGTCCATTCAGAGATGCTAAATCTACAGTATCCAAGCCAAATATATCAGGTTAGGCATTTTTCTACTGTTGTTTTTTTTTTTTAATTCTGTACGTGCACAAGCAACTACAAGAACAGGTGTTGCCTTGTTTTACGGCAATATCTCAGAATTGCAATTCTTTACATGTTTACTTTACCCAAATATCTTCTTGTTTAGAAGGAAAGAGCTGAGATTCTTTTTCTCCCTTCTGTTGGAAAGGAGATATTAAATGAGAGGGCATTTCAGTAACTTCTCTGGTTGTATTTCATAAGTGCAAATTTATTCTTATGTCAATGGCAATACTTAATTTCCTATATATCTTATACTACATATATAGCATATTCCAGACATTATTCCACTGCTGAGCAGTAGGTGGGGAGCTCTGAAGTCAGATGCTTTTTTTGACTCACTAGCTGGAGGAAAACAAGGATGTGAGAGGTCCCCAAGCAAGCACTCCTGCTTCAGCTTGAGGTATGAGACTGGAGGACCTGACAAAAAGAGAAAACATCTCAGCTTTAATTCTGGGCAATGGGTGAAGTCAAATAAGAGGACAGAATTTTGACCTTTCTTGCCTGGGAGGACTTCAGTTGACTTGGCTGGCAGTGAGTGATCATTCAGCATGGAAGAAGTAAACTTGAGTAGCCTGCAGAAAGATTATTTGAGAACGACTATCTAAAAGCCTGAAAACCAAGGTCGAACTCTCTTCAGACATACACTGGTGTGAATCCAGAGGTGCTCTACTTGAGCAAACTGAGTTATGCACTGATGTAAATGAGATCAGACATAACTTGCTGTCAACACAGTCAAATTTTAAGTTGATCGAAGAACAAAATCTTCCCTTGTGTATATTCAGAATTCATTTGATGACTGTAGACAGATTTAGATGGAAATATTTTCTCCAAAGAACTCAGTAAGTCCAAGTAACTTCTCAGTGTGAGAAGGAACAAGTCAGCTTTTATAAAGGGAACACTAAATCAGAAAATATGCGGGCTTTTTTAAAATCATAGAACAGCTCCTTTGCAGCCTGTTGAGTTGTGTATCACCTCCAGTGACTACATTTTCAGTCACCAGTGATGTATTGAATGCACTATGGCTACAGCATAGCTTATTTTAAAAGAGCTGGAACGCTGGACAGGATGGAGGAGAATTTTGTGCCAACACTGGCTAGAATGGGAGCTGTCAAAAACCGTCTTTTTATTCTCCCTTGATCTCATTCAAATACATCAACTCCGTTTATTTCATATTAAAGGCAGAGTAAAGAATAAAGATTTTATTCTCATTAAACATTGGCATTAATACTGGAAATCCAATCTGCTGCCATAGCTGGAAGTGCCAACACAAGCTAATCATTTAATGCCTCTGTGGTCCTTTGCTTCCAGCTTTTCCTTTTAAACTCCAGCGAGCTGCTTTCAGATCCTGGCATCCCAGAGGTCTTGTTCAAACCCAGATGAAAACACAGCACAGGTACCTCCTGCCTGCCACAAGAGTACTGAAATGCTATACGGTGTTCACAGTGCTTCCCCACGCTGGTTTGCCATTGTTCCCCAGTCTGCTGAGAGGGCTCATCTATGGAGGTGAGAAGGTTCTCTGGTTTTCAAATCCAGCTGATGCTGTTTGCTAGGCAGGAGTATGGGTGATTACCGCATCTACCAGCTGTCTTGACAGCTAACGCTGCTGGTGAAGGTTGTCTCAAGTTGGCCCACTTCTCCTATTGAAAGACACCAGTCTGTAATGGGGGAACCCAACTGTTGCCTAGGCAACATCTGGATGAAGCAGTGCTGTTGTAGACCCTACACATTGTGGCTGGTATCCAAATAACATTGCCAAAGGCCAGTTCCAGAACATCTCACTCTCCCTATCCCAACTGTCTCATAAACAGTGCCTCAACACTACCAAGCCTCTGCAACCTTGTGCTTTTTGTCAGAATGTCACCTCACCACAGCACTTTGAATTTCTTGATTAGCTCTTCTGAGGGACATCATGGCAGTAAGCCAGCAATACAAGCTTAGTGAAAGGATTTCTTTACTGTCCATACATCTGTTCTCAAGACAGCAGCAGATGTGTGTACAGCTTTCCAGCACAACACCGTCCTTGAGCATGCCCCACATATTTAGTCTGATCTCACCTTCTTGGTGAGTCAGAGGTCTAGGGGCATCTTAAGTTATCCTGTCTCTTCTTTCTGCAGCTTTCTCTTCTGTAATATGGTCCACAGCAGCCCTTGCTTAGATATGCACATTATTTTTATGTTAGACAGTTATTAGAATAAAGTCCAGGAACAGCTGTAAGAACATAAAGCAGAAACCAGGACCTTCCTTTTCAGCCAAGCGCCCAAACTACAGACTGATTCTTGCACCCCTTCTCTCTTCACTTGGCTTAGTGATTCTCAAATACTTCTTCGGATAGTTACTCGGCCCCAAGGAGATATTTAGGGAGTGCTGGCACTAAGCTAAGTTAGAAACCTTGTAAAATAAATCATACTGGTAGTAGGACAGAAGTTGTGGATTTGAATCTGCTCAAACAGAAATTGAACCTAGGTCTGCCATTTCCTGAGGAGTGCTCTAGCTCCTACCTAAACCACCCCCAAGTTAAGTAATCATATCCAAAAAAACTTCTCCCAAAAAACGCAAGACCTACTTTTGAGATGTCGGAAGATGAGACCTGCATTTGGGACGTTATAGAAGATGCCCGGGGCTATTTTCAGGACACCAGCTTTAAATGCTTATTTTAGTAGCTTCTCAAAGTAACAGTGAAGAGAGCAATGAGCAACTTGGAGAGCTTGTTGTCAGACCATGATGCCCCTTTCAGTCAATTTGGAAAGAAGTTATAATGCCTAAATTAAGTGTCTGTAACAAATGACCTACTTAGCAGGCTGTGTAGAAACTACCTACTGTAACATGCCATGGCATACCCTTGGGTGATGCTGCTCCTTGTACCTCTTGTACCCTGGTTTCCTTTGCATGGAAAATGGGTCATGTAGGGTTTAGGAAGATAGTGTATTCCCAGTTCTTGCTCCAAAATTGAACTGGGATGTGATTAGGATACATAAAACCCAGGAGCAAGGAAATTCTCCCCCTGTTCTAGAAATGAAGCCTTTGACTACAATGTCTATTTATATTCATAGTTTATATAGCAAGGGAGGCTGGTCTGAGTAGCTCATCAGAATTAATTACAGACATACGTATGCAGTTAGGTCACTGCAGCTGTTAGTCTTCATATAGCCCCCGGGTCCTAGGCTGAGGGGCAATATACAACCCAAAATACAGATTTCTACAGGAGATACTGTATTTGCATTTTTCCATTCATTAGCCTCTGCCTTCTTCACTGGCCGAAACACTGCGATATCAAAATCACACATTCATGACTAATTTGGGTTATCAGGGAATGTGTTGGAAAGGAGACCGAGTGCCCGTCGTGGCAGGTCTAGTAGATTTGATAATAATTGGGATGGTTTTTGCAACAGAGGCTGAGAGCATCTTGTGCCTGCTGTGGGCTGTGCCTACAAGGCATGATTAGGTGTGTGGGTGCGACTGTAATTGTTCACAGCTGCATGCATAACGAAGACCAGCCTTGGGCAGGCTTCATTTCTCACTCATCCCTTTCTGCCAGATTTTTTTTTCACTTCTGACAACTCTTCCTGCTTTTGAGAACAAGAAAAGGGGCTCAGGGTGCTTCTCAGCTGCTCTCAGGAGCAGGAGGTGAAAGCTCTACACCCCAGGGAAGGGCACTGAGCTCTACTGAATAGCTCCTTGACTGTAGGAGAGCCCTGTCAGGAGGTGGGACAGGATTTGAGTGAGGTCCATGTCTCCTGTCCTGGGCCAGCAGAGAAACAGAAAACCACAGCTATGGCTACTCTGGAACCCAGGAAGACTATGCCCTTCTGGCTTAACAGACACTTAGCCTCCTCATGGATGTGCACCATCCTTCATCCTGAAAGATGACATGAAGCTAAAATGCTAGAGCTGAGCTTTCCCCAGATGCCCAGGCTTCAGCCTCTCTGAGAAGATCACGTAGCATATCGCTAACTTATGCTAACCCTTATCAACATTAGTACATGATCTGGAAACCTTTTCTTCTAGGACTGACTCGGCAGGCACACCCACAGAGCACCGAATGGTCCTCACCTCATAATAATTACAAGCTTTCTCTACTCACTTTCCAAGAAATGAACAATTCTATATCCCATTATAAAGCCCACTAACAATCTGTTCCCTTCAGCCCCCCCAGCCCGTGTCTCATCTCTACCTATCTTCGTGTAGCACATCTCACCTGCTCCTCTGTGAGCTACCCTTCTGGGTGAGGAGAAGGATCCCCACACAAAGGCCATCAGGAGACGTCTTTGAAAACTTGCGCAATGTATTGGTATTTTTCCGTACAGGAAAAACACAGAATGGCAGCATGTCTTCACCTGACACTTCAAGAATTCAAAGACTCTCAGAAATGTTGGTTAAAAGGGATATCTGGAGGTCATCTAGTCCAAACCCCTGTTTACAGCAGGACTGTTGCCAATACTAGATCAAGTCAGCTGTGACTATTGATCTGCTTCTCCACTTCCCTATAGTCTGCATTAAGCTCAAGCTTAAGCTTTTTTTTCTCCTCCAGACCTTCAACTTTTCTAATACAACCACCACGGTTGCCACTCTATATTCTCCAGGCTTCTGCTGCTTCTGTGCTCCTTCTGCAGTCTCCTTTTATGTTGTCTTGCCGCTATCAGCTTTTTTCCCATTACAGTCAGGACACCGTTTGAACCGATGCACATCTTTGTTCCTTGAAAAACAAAGCATGGTGTTTCCTGCTCTCTTACAGACCACAGGACACTGTAAGCGTGTGCCCAGAGAGTATCCACTGAATCTTTGATGAAAGCTTTTTTGAACAGACATATATGACTTAATGGAAAGGTTTCTCCTCTTCTTCTGCTTTCTTTAATGAACACGTTTAAGCAAAGAAAAAACAGTCAGTTACAACTTGCCCAGAACCTTAGAGGCTATGTACAAAGGTTCCTCCCCAGTATGTCTTAAATAGTTTATAGAGAACATAAAGATGTGAATAACATATTAACCACTACACAGACTGATTCTGCTTCAGGGAAATCACTGGGAATACAAGCAGCAGAAGACACACCTATATTATCTCTGAAACTAAATTTAGACAGAGCTGCATCTCTGCCTAATTGTTCAACTCATTTTCCCCTCTTGCAGGAGAACAAGGATTCCTCCTGGAGCAGATGGATGCTGCTCTGTGTTCTCTGTTTAACTTCCCTCCTATGAAATCCAGCTTTTACAGTCACTAGCCTTCTGGCTGAGGACACCTATAGATATGACTGTCAGAACAGAACAGCAGAGAGTTTTGCTGTGTTACACTGCAGTCTATGACACCCAGTTGTTCAGTTTTACATTGGAGGGATCCCAAGAGTGACCAGTCCCTCTGTACCATCTCAAAACCAAGCCTGGCTTTTTAACATGGCTTCAAAAGGGATATGAGAGATTCCCTCTTAGATGAAATAGGATGCAAAACAGAGGAAGATTTCAGGTGCAATGTCCTAACTGGACAGCCTGTGAGTTCTTTTGGGAACAACACATAGTATAACAGTATCCAGCATACCTGACCAAGATGCTTGGTCTCACCATCAGCATACTGATAGGAGAAGTAAAAATAAACATCTGATTGATAAGTAGCAGGCTTTCAAAAATGAAAATTACTCCACTTAAATAACTAATCAAAGTTTGCAACTTGGGTTGAAATAGCACTGCTGCTAAGGTAGCTGATTAACCCCATTAATAAGGAATGGGATTAGACCATACAGCTGAGCCGAGTTGAACTGATGGCTGCTTGTCCCTGAAAGGAGCAGTCTAGATCTCATCTCTCTTCTTTCTTCTTTTTCCCCCTCACCAAGACTTCTTAACCTGCTCCCTTCCTTATATTGGCCCTAGTGCTCTTCTGACTGCATGCTGAGCAAGTTCAGCCCACTGACCTAGTTGAAAACTAATTCAAGGGGAAAAAAAACCCCCAAGCACAGTTTTCTGACCATTTTGAAGTTGAATGGATTCAGTACAGGGTCAGAAGATAGTGACAGCCACATCGACAGAAAGGAAGTATAGCAAAGTTGGAAGGAGACATACAGGGAGAGATGCAAGGGGAAGGAAAAAAGGGGAGCAAGACAATCCCTTTCGCTCGCAATGAGGTGTTAGATTGGTTCAGCTGCTTTGTCTAATCATATCACCAGTGGGCAGCTCCGTTACAGCTTTTCACCCCCCAGTAGGCTTTGTACAATGTTACTAAATACAGTTATCAAATTGCTTAATCCTCATTATAATTTAAAACAAAATCTGTTAACCTGAGTTAGTGAACTATATTAAATATGCATTTTCTTTCACCTTTTCTGCTGTTACTGCTGTGTGGCTCTATCCTCAAAACTTCTCCATAGCTCTGTTAGGAAGAAGAAATTACTAACTCTGGAGATCCCTGTGAAGACCCAATAGAGCTATTGGAGAAGGAGGCTCTGGCTCCCACCAGGCCATTGCTAGTCCCAGTATCAAAGCAGCTCTCAGATCTGCCAAGGACAGCAGAACTGAAGATCCAAAGTGGAAGATTGTTTCAAGTTTTTTCTTTTAATCTGCAAATTAAATCTAGAAACATTTTTCACCAGCCATCCTCAAGAAATAGTAACATGCTTGGGGTCCTCTTTTGGCAATTATTCTCCCTGGTACCATAACAGAAAGCATTGGGCCATTGGCTGCATACACAGGACATAAGGTGTGGGCTAGTTCTGTGTGCCACAGTGATATTAGCTATCCAAGCTAATTTTGAACTAGTACAGCTGCTTAGTCTAATATAATCTGGTAGTAACAAAGCTATACTGCTTCCAGTACTCTGGTGATTTTTTTTAAATATACCCAGCATTGCTGATGTCTTATTCTGAATAATGAGTACTGCTATCTCATTTTGACAAATAAGTACTCATTCTGATAAATAAGAATGACAGGAAACACTTTTCTCTCTTGGGACTGGAAGCATTTTCATTGCATTTCTCCAGCATTCTGGCTGTAGAAAGCTAGTATTAACTGCTGGCAAAGATTTCTGAGAAAAACTATGTACAAAATTCTCATCTAATATACTCGCAAGCCATGTACAAAAAAAGGAAAGAAAAATAGGGTGAAAGGTGATCACGTAGTCTTTTATGGCATCACACTCATTCCTAGAAATTCTTCAATGCCTTCCATGGCTGTGAAACATCATTAAATGATACTTGTGTAAAAGTGTGCAAATTATTTCTTCTTATCTTCTTGTCTGATCCCAAACTATGCATCTGCATAAGTGCTTTTAGGTAAAAGGAAATGGAAAAAACGAGGACAATTTTATTTTCTTTTGATTTGAAGTATTTATTTATTTTGTCTGTTGTACGATAGCCTGAATTTGGATATAAACAGCTATGTGCCACTTACCATACACAGCTGTGTTTATATTAGCAGACAACCCATTCTCTGTTCTCTTACTGAGTTTCTTGCATACAATGTATCTATGAATTTGGCTCCCAGGGGAACTGAGCCATGAATTTCAAAAACTGAAAGCTGCAAGTGAGATGAAAAATGTTAGGAGCAGAAAGGACAGAGAGGGCTAATCCTCTTTGATTGAGTCTGGATTTGCTTTCAGGGAGTGTACTAGTAAATGGCTTTAGAAGCCAGAATATTCACTGAGGTGACTGTCCGTGTAAGAAAATACTGAAAGAAAGAGAATTTTCAGATACTGAAATTATGCCTTGAACACTTGATACTTGCGGAGATGTTCTTCTAAGCCAGGGAACAGAAATGATCCTGCTGGATCTGCATGAACAACTGTGGTGAAGCAACATGCCTCAGGTTTCAAAGATAAAGTCCTTTCAGCAAACTCATCTTAAAGAATCCCCAGACCAATAATTAGTGAGAATTGCACCAGATTAATTTTAGCTTTAAACTGCTAAAATTAAGCCAGAGAAAACCTTTTTATAGGTATCTTCCAAAATAGAAAATGCAGGTACATGCCTCTGTGTTTACTTAAATTATAGCTGTGTGTATATAGATGAGGTAAAAATGTAGGTTGGATACCCATGAAAGAAAACCTGAATTAACAGACATAGCTGACCACATGTTCAGAAATTATTTGTACAGAATGTGTCCCTGGAGAGAGCTGTGATTATCAGACAATGGAGAAGTGCATCACTTTCCACGAGCAAAACATTAGCATTGAAGCATTTTTGAGTGAAGGAAATCCAGAAGTGTTTCCTACACAGAGAGCAAAAATGTTCACTGTTTCCCTCACTGTTTCCCAATTCCCTCCATAGTGAACGGCCCTGAATGGCTCTTAAAACAGGCTATTTAGCCCAGATATCTAGAAGATATCTGAGATATCTGAGAAGGTAGGATGAATCTCTTTCTTAAGGTACCTTTCTGTCTCCAGTAACTACAAGGGAAGCTTGCACAGCCAGCTTAGCCTAAGTGTCTGACTGTCAGTTAGTAAACCAATGCCTGTCAAAGTCTCTGAGATTTTGAAGAATCAGTAATTATTAAATCCTTACATTTTCCATCTCACTAAGAGATACAATTGACTTGGTCTACAAATATTTCCCATTGCCATGACCCTGAAGACAAATCCTAAAGCCTTTGTTTAGTATTTACCATATCCTTGTTTCAGCAAGTTCCTTCTAAAATATCGTTCAACAATATACCTGGAAATTGGTAGAAATTTGCTTAGAAATGGGGAAAAAAAAACCCCAAAACAGTGAAGGAGACATGGATTTTGTTGATGGGTGTCATCCAGGTTTTCCAAGGCTAGCTGAAAAAATTCTGTTAAAACTCAAAATTAAGATCCTTTTTTATTTTTCCTGAAAGGGCAGGCTTTCCCACACATAATATATATTTTCCTTTAGAAAAGTGAGAACTTAAGAGTGAAAGCTTGGAATGAAGACTTGGCCAAGAACCCAGTGTTTCAGGGTACGTGTAACTAGTGTGCCTCAGTGGTGCTGCAGAACAGATGCCCCATGTCCTTATACTTTTCCATTTCCAGAGTATTCAGGTACACTTTACATTTCCTGAAATATGCCTGTGGCCATACAATCCTTCCTGAGTTTCTTGAGCCATTTTCCTCTCCAAAATGTGACACTGTGGGAAATATGACCCAGTGCAAAGAAAAAAATTGAGTGCATTTGGCCAATGAACCACAGCTCACATAAATCATCACCGTAACATTTAACAACGGATTTTTCTCTCGGTTGAAATATTTGAGACATTCTTTTCTTTGAAAAGTCAAGATTTTTCATGTGACACAGGAAGCCATTTTCCCACCACTGGTAACTTTTATCCTGTTCCCCGTACTGCAGTTTTATTCCAACTTAGTTAATCATTTCTAGGTGCCAGCTTTGCTATTTTACTCATGCTATAAATGACTTCTCAGGGACCTGCCTCCTGGAACCACATGAATACCTCAGCATTTTAGCTCCTATGTATGAAAAAGGAAGCTTCTGGATCACATATTATTGGAGCAAAATATGAAATCAAGATCTGATTTTGTCCTAACAGCCTGAAAGACAGAAGATAAAGAGAAAATTTCATAAAACGCTAGAAAGTGATGGAAGAATGCTGGCTCATTACGTATTTTTGCAGTTTCTTCAGTGGGATTTCTGACCAAGGACAAAATTTCAGTATTAACCTAAGGTAGCTAAGAATTACTTTTATCAGTGGTAACCAAGAAGTTACTTACATGAGTAATGACCCATTGCTGGAGCTATTGGACAAGAGAAGTCAAATCCTGTGGTGGGTACTTTACTAATGGGTATAACATTCCCTTTTTAAAAGAGACAGTTCTCAGATTGTTGGGTGATTGATGACATCTGTGAAAAGTGTTTTTCTAATTAGTATCTAAATTTAGACCATGGTGCCTCAGATGCTCTTGCAGCATTCCTGCTGCACAAAAATATCCCTTTAAATGATGGCTTTGTCCCATGCCTATTTGTGCTGTGATTATCAAGTAAGAATAAAACTCTTCTGGCAGGTGTTTTTGTTTCATGACAAAGAGTTGATAGCCTTGTGAATTGAGTATTTTTTTATGGTCCCATAACTCATTCAAACCTACACTGCAGGATGACTTTGTGGTTGCGCGCGTACAGAAAAACGCAGATGAATTCTTGCGATGCTCTTGCTTCACCAATTCTGCAATTAAACCACATGCTGTTGAGAAACAGGAACACACTGAAACTAATAGACCCACCTGCAAGGCTCTCAGTGCTGTGCTACGCAGTCAGCACCTCAGACAGTATCAGGGATCTGAAGGGACACACATTAAATATGACATTTGAAAGTAATACAATCCATTACAGCAGACAGTGCTGGCTTTGGAGGGGACTTGACAGACAATGAAGTGATCAAAGGTGCTTTGATATGCCTAATTTTGGCTTACACAGCTGAGTTCTTCTGCAGCTGACAGAGGTGATGAGAATAGTGGTCTCTTTTGTATCTTCCTAAGGGAGGGATCAACAAATAGCAATAGCTTATGCAAGTGACACACTGATGTAGCATTTCCTTTTTTCTCTGTTTCTAACTCAAATTAAATGAAAGAACAAATAGTTGCAGATTGGGAAATAAATTTAACTGAATGCGCTTTTTTAAATTCTAAACACTGAATTTTTCTAAAAATTCTGAGAGAATTAATATTACCCGACAAATGTTAACCCTTCAGCAGACTACTTGCCAGTATATCTTTCAGTACACTATACAGTTTTCCTATTTGCTGCCGGGGAAATGTGTGCCATTCTGTATTCTCACAGCACAGGTGTGCTTAACTGGGAAGGGAAAGGACTTTTACATCAATAAGAAATAATTTATGAACGTATTATATTTGCAGCGTTTCTGTGAAGCATCGTAAGAGAGTTATATTGTCTCTGCCAACTACACAGGGTAGTAATAAATCAAATCTATTATATGTATGTTTCTTACAAAATATGTAATAGAATTATGAGTTAAATTGGACTGAGACACAGATGTGTAAAAGCAACAGTTGAAATTTAAAATCTCAGTGAAAAAACAAGCCATTTTCTACCACACAGAGACTTAATGCCTAATGTTCTACCGATGTTCAATAACTTAAATGTCTATAGCAACTTCCATCACTCAGCACTAGACATTTGCAAATTAAACAGCACATTTGAAACTTTATTACCCACCACAGGAATGATCAGCATAAGGCAATGGGGTATAGCAGCCACATCAGTCCAGACTCCCTAAGAGCGTTTTGGAAAATCTTTGAAATAATTTGAGATACTCCAAATGCTAACCAGATCTTTTTTTTTTTTCCCATGACTTTTAGTGTGTTCTTCACAATGATACAGGAGATAACTGACGATGCTATTAAAAACTGTTACTGCTCAGATGAATAGTGGCATGAGTGTGCAAGCTTGTTGGTTACCCCTGGATCTATCAGCATGACCCTGAAGCCATCCCAGGGACAGGGGCAGGGGCAGAGGGAGAGATAAAACAAGGCAAGACTCAGGGAGCCACGTGGAGGGGCTCTTGGCTGCAGCCCACACAGTTCACATCCCAGGCTCTGTGAGCATCCCCTCTGCCAAAATACTTCACTGAGGAAACCGGGGTTGTGAGAGAGTCCTGGAAGGGTGGAAAGCCAGAAATAAAAGTTTTACAGCTGTTTCTTGGCTCTACTCCTGTTAGCTCCTTGCCTGAGCTAACTTAAAACAAGCCTGCTTTTAGGAGATGAATAGATGGTTTACTGGGACCTGGGCCTGGTGGAGACCTAGACCTCTGACTGTTAAGTGGCATAGCTCATTCTGTGAAAGTATATTCACCCACCCAGCTGTTTTCCATTACATTTTTCTTTTTCCTCTTTTTTCTTTTTTCATGAAGAGCTAAAGAGAAAAATTATTTGGCTCATGTAATTTTTGTCTCTTCCTACTCTCTGTATCTTTTCTCTGTGGAAAGACTAAAGATGAGAGAGGATCCGATACTGCCTTTCATGTATTTTTGGTCTTTTTCCTTAAGACATGGCTGAATCAAGGAGTCACTTTCCAGCTGAATGTCTTCTAGAAAAGTTTTCAGTCAGAAACAGTATACAACCATCTAACGCAATGCTATTCCCCACCTTACTTCAGACCTTCAATGTGCTTTTACTGTTTGACTCTACGCTTTCTGTCTCAAACCTCTTTCATGCCTGCAAGTTTGCTAGCACAATCCGGCGTGGGGTCCTCCATGGGCTGCAGGTGGATATCTGCTCCACCATTAATCTCCATGGGCTGCACGGAGACAACCTGCCTCACCATGGTCTTCACCACAGGCTGCAGGGGAATCTCTGCTCTGGTGCCTGAAGCACCTCCTCCCCCTTCTTCACTGACCCTGGTGTCTGCAGAGTTGTTTCTCTCACATTTTCGCACTACTCCTTCTCATCTTTTTTTACCTTTTCTTAAATATGTTATCACAGAGGCACTGCCAATGTCGCTGATGGGCTCAGCTTTAGCCAGTGGCAGGTCCATCTTAGAGCCAGCTGGAAATGGCTCCATCCAGCACGGGGACAGCTTCTGGCATCTTCTCACAGAATCCACCCCTGCAGCCTCCCAAAACCTTGCCACGTAAACCATATACAACTGGACAGCTTTGCTGGGATACTCTCTCACAATACTAATGTGAAGGAATTCCTTCATATTGGTCCTTATACATTACAAGAAGTGGCTGTTCAAAAATGGACACAAAAACAGCTGAGGAAGAATTGTGAATATGCTGACTACCAGCTTTTTGATGTCTGCCAAAGACAGGAGATTGGGTTGTTCCTGTCCTTATGAAAGCAAAATAACTGGTACCCGAAACAGTCATAGAGACCATAAGTAGGGGAAGACAATTCCTAGCCTCTTAACTGCAGACTTCAGGGATGAATGTTAAATCATCATCAAATCATCTATTGAAAAAGTGGAACTGTGGGAAACTGCTTTGCACCAGGAGCTGCTGATCTGTTATGACCCCAGTAGGAAAGGCACCCAGACTCTGTAAAATACCACGTCAATGCTGTTTATTAGAGCTAACAGTATAAAGATGTAATTGCCAGTACGGAGTGGGAGCTGCCTGCGGGCTCCTCCGTGACCATCGCCCGGCTGAGTCTGTCCGGCACCGAGGGAGAGGTGCGGCACGGCACAGGTCTGAAGGCGACGCTGTACGTGCAGCACAGCACAGCACAGACCTGGGTCTATGCAGGTTCGCTGCTGTGTGGATCACTGACTCCTCGATGTACAATGGTCTTCCGGTCAGCATCACTACATTCCCCCTTTGATCCACATACAGTTGAACTGTCTTAAAGATATTAAAAGTTACTGATTATATTAGTAAGCTGTTTGGCTACTAGAGAGATTCTTATATACAAAGAGATTCTGTGAAGAATAATATTACAAGCATAATGACAAGTAAAACAAATACTACTTGAGAGAGAGACAAAGTGCAGAAAAGCAACAATAGTAGGTCTAGGACCACCAAAGATGTCCTGCCATTGGATTCCACCCCTCATCCCCTCTCCCGTAAGACAGTGGTGGTGCAAATTTCACCACATAGTCCAGATGCTTGAGCGATGTAGTTGACAAGGAGCTTTGGTGCAGCAGGAGGGCAGGGGCATCCAGCACTTCATATTTGTCGATATAGAGCGAGCGAAAGCAGTAGTGCGGGGCTTCATATAGAGGTTCTGCATGAAATAAAACAAAGGCATTCTTTTTAGTTACAACTCAGGCGTCTGGGTCTCCTCTATTATCATTAATACAGCCATTAATTCTGCATACTGACCACTATCTTCCTCCTACCTTGCTTAGCTGGATTAAAGACAGCAACCTTCTACCACCTCTCCCTCTTAATGTATTTGGCTGATCCGTCTGTGAACCAGGCACACTGTCTCTGCTCAGAGGTGAGATGTTCATCTGTTGGGGCTTCCTGAGCCCAGGCAGGGCTTAACGGCTCCAGGTGAGGTTGAGTTGCATTTGATAGTCCTATTTGAGCTATTTTTTCCTGCAAGACACTGATTTTGCAGGGACCTGGCTTTGCCTGCATGGAAATACCACATTCCCATTGTACAGTGTGGGATTGTTGTGCTCTCCATGGACTAATTTTGCAGCCATGCTCTCTCATAGTGTCCACAACACTCCCCCGTGCCTCTCCAACATCCTGCTTGGTAGGTGCAGTCACCAGAGCATCACCAGTGTAACAGGACATCCCACACTTTGGGGACAGGCTGCCCTCCTCCAAGGGCTGTGCCACAGTCCCCTGACAAGGCGTGGGGCTGCGCCTGCCTCCCTGAGGCACCACCGATGGCCCTCCCAGGAGAAGGCGGACTGGCCCTGGATCTCCCCAGCACTAGGGATGCTGAAGGAGGCACTCGCCAAGTCAGTGACAGCAAGCAAGTGCTCACCCCAGCCTCTGACCACTGTGGCAGGGTGACACTACCAGGAGCAATTGCAGCCCCAGGGGAGGCTGTGTTACAAAGCCAGTAACCCACATTCCCCTGCCAGGACCCAGACCTTCTTTATAGGCCAAATAGGACTATTAAAGGCAAATGTCTCCACTGGAGACACCCTGCTTCTGACAGCTGTTTAATAGTCTGAGAGGAGCAGGGCTAACAGAGGCAGCCAGAAGATGCAGCAGTTTGTGCAGCAGTGTCTGGGCTCTGCTTCTTTGAGACCTTCTTGAGATCTTCTTGAGCTTCTGGGCACTTTGCCTGGGAACTCCTGGGAACCCACAGAGGAACCTGAGGGTGCCTGCCGCTGCTAGGTGAGGGTAAGGACAAGGTAAGGGTGGCTCCAGAAGCTTCTAACAAACTCTGCCACCAGTCCTTGATGAAAGGGTGCCTCCAGCCTATGTTCTAGCTGACCCCTGACTTGGGATGGTCAAGCCCTCTTTCAGCTGGTGTTAGGCAGGTGCCTATATAAAAGCCATGCCAAGAGTGCAGCTAACAGAGACAGCAGCATGTGCAAAAGGGTACAAAGAAGGGGGCCTCATCTGAGTTCAAACCAGCGTAAACAGTCTCAGGTGTGGTGGTGGCACATCACATGGCACTTTGCCCAGCAGGTGTTGAAGCAGCTGCCCCTGTGAGGACAGAGGCTTCAAGTCAGGTGGAGCTTCGGGTGGTGGATGCAGCCCTCCAAGTCCCAGGCTGTGGGGAGTGCCTGGGGCCTCTCCCTGAGGCCGGGAGAGATGGCCCTGTGTCCTTGTGACTGTTCCCTCAACTCCTGCTTAGATTTTGGCTAACCCAGCTCATGCTAAGGCCTGATGTATGCTGGGGGCAACGCCATTAGGTCAAACCGAGAGCACCACATAGGCAGGACAGGTGGCAAGAAAGAGCTAAAGGGCCATTATGCAGCCATTATGACCTGCAAACTGCTGTCTCCCGCAGCCATTATCTTTTATCTGGCAGTTTCCTCAGAATCCACTAACTTATGGAAATTGTATAGACCAAACCTGCAAGCTGGAGACTATAAAACATCAGCTTACCCCAAAAAGCTTTTGAAGCGGATCCAACAGCAGCTGGACTGCTGAGGCTTTCATGCTTCCTGGTGTGATACAGGAGACACCGGTACCGTGAGGGAGGAGGAAGGATCATAGGATCATAGAATCATAGAATCATAGAATGCTTTGGATTGGAAGGGACCTTTACAGGTCATCTAGTCCAACCCCCCTGCAAGAGCAGGGACATCTTCAACTAGATCAGGTTGCTCAGAGCCCCGTCCAACCTGACCTTGAATGTTTCCAGGGACGGGGCCTCCACTACCTCTCTGGGCAACTTGTTCCACTGCCTCACCACCCTCATTGTAAAAAATTTCTTTCTTAAATCCAGTCTAAATGGATGAGCACTCTCACCTTCAGCTAGGTAACTATTTTCTTTTGCTCATACGTGCACAATATTAAGAGTTATGGGTTATAAGTTATGAAACCTTATGACTTGAATGGTGAATAAGTGAATTCATGTGATAGACTAGTCTGGGCAAAAGGGGATTGAGACCCTGTTTGTCGTGTCTGTTTACTATAATTATTAATGAGCTCATGAAATAAAAGTTGAAATCACAGAGTACGTTTTCCTGTAAATTTGAGAGATATGAACCATGACAGTCCTGCAGGAGGTGTGCCGCTGTCAAGAAGCTGTGCTGCCAACTGGAGGAATTACAGGAGGAAGTGAGTAGGCTGCACAGCATCAGAGAAGAGGAAGGGGAGACAGACAGGATCTTCTCTGAGACTCAGCACCTTGAAGACCCTCAGACCCCATCTGCAATAGAGAAGCAGGCAGTGTCTACCCCCCATTGTCAAGGTAATCAAAACCTCTGGAGAAGGGAAAGGCTGGAAGCTGGTGACTTCTGGCACCAGGAGGAGGGCTCCTGCCCCACCTGAAGGCTTGCATCTACAGAACAGGTTCACTGCCCTCAAAGCTGAGGAGCCAGAGTTGCTTTCAAGCAAAGTGTATGGGCTGACTGATCCTGAGCCATGCAGGAGCACCAGAAGGAACCAGTGAGTGATCATAGAGGGTGACACCCTCCTGGAGGGGATGGAGGCACCCATCTGCCCATCTGACCTGTCCTCTAGTGAAGTTTGCTGCTTGCCAGGAGCTTGGATCCATGATATTGAGGAGGAACTGCTGAAGCTCAACCAACCCTCTTACTACTGCCCCCAGCTGTTCTTCCATGTGGGCACCAGTGATACTGCCAGGGCAACTCCTTACTGGAATTGAAATGATATCAGGCTTAGGGAAAGCTTTCCCTTGCCAGAGAGTTGATGGTCTTGCCACCTTGGCAGGGTTTAATCGATGATTTCCTGATACTCCTATGCCCTCCACTGTGCAATCTGACAACGGCACTCACTTTAAAAATAAAATTGTCCAAGGATGGTGTGAACACCATGGAGTCACCTGGGTATTTCACCTATCCTATAGACCTCAAAGTAATGGTATGGTTGAGAGGTGGAATGGTCTTTTAAAACAAACTCAAGGACAAAATTTATATACAGGAAATGGGGTAAAGTCTTACCTGAGGCCATTTGACACCTAAGTAACTAACAAATACCCACTGGATGCCCACTGGAATGAGCTCATTTTCCCACTATCCATTCCACAAAACCTCCACAGACCCCACTGTCAACCTGTCATTTTTCTCAGAGTCACACTGTTCTTATTGACCACCCTTCAGTGGGCAAAATGTCTGTCACTTTACTGTCTGCCCGAGAAAAAGGCATATGGGCAGCCATTTCCAAATGGGAAGTCTCTTCAACTATCACTGAGCCTTGGATAACCTCCAAGACCGGATAATCTCTTATCTCTTTCAGGTAATGAATTGCATCTGGATGGATCCTTTGGCCTGGAAAAGGCTAGAGTGTGCCCAGGAAATCATAACTTTAAGACGACCGTGACATCTGTTGTACTGTGCCTATTCTTATTTGTAACTTGTTTTTCCTTATCCCAAGAACAGAACAATAATCGTATCATTCAATTTATGAATACAATTTCTCAGTTAGGTCGAGTACCGGCTTGTTGGTATTACTGTGGCTGGTTTTGGCTGGGATAGAGTTAATTTTCTTCATAGTAGCTAGTATGGGGCTATGTTTTGGATTTGTTCTGAGGGCAATGTTGATAATACAGAGATGTTTTGGTTGTTGCTAAGTAGCACTTACACAGAGTCAAGGCCTTTTCTGCTTCTCACCCCACCCCACCAGTGAGGAGGCTGGGGGTGCACAAGAAGCTGGGAGGGGACACAGCTGGGACAGCTGACCCCAACTGACCAAAGGGCTATTCCATACCATATGATGTCATACTCAGCATAGAAAGCCGGGGGAAGAAGAAGGAAGGAGGGGACATTCAGAGTGATGGCATTTGTCTTCCCAAGTAACCGTTAGGCGTGATGGAGCCCTGCTTTCCTGGAGATGGCTGAACACCTGCCTGCCCATGGGAAGTAGTGAATGAATTCCTTGTTTTGCTTTGCCTGTGTGTGCGGCTTTTGCTTTATCTATTAAACTGTCTTTATCTCGACCCATGAGTTTTCTCACTTTTACTCTTCTGATTCTCTCCCCCATCCCAGTGTGGGGGGAGTGAGTGAGCAGCTGTGTGGTGCTTAGTTGCCAGCTGGGGTTAAACCATGACAATTGCCTACACCACCCTCAACCTTTAGATGCTGAATTTGGGTGGTTAGCTGAACCTGTTTCTGAAGCATCTTGGTAT
Source organism: Mycteria americana (assembly GCF_035582795.1). Lineage (NCBI taxonomy): Eukaryota > Metazoa > Chordata > Aves > Ciconiiformes > Ciconiidae > Mycteria > Mycteria americana. The sequence continues at coordinate 193,804,498 of NC_134365.1, forward strand.
CAGCCTAACTTGGCATACTTACTCCCCAACATTCCAAATTATCAACACCGACCTTTTAAGGCACATTCTTACGACAGAGCCCCATGGTGCATTAGAATGCCCCAGAGCACAATCAAACCTGGGTATCAAAAACAAGCAATTGTAATTACACTCTGTATCAAAGCCAAGGACCCCTAAAAAGAACCAGCCTGTCGCCGTGCATCACATAGCGTCGAGTGACAGGGCAATAGTCAGGGGCATGGGGGCTGTACTGGGTCTTCCATGGGATGCAGTCTGGATGGGATGCAGTTAACTTTCTTCACAGCAGCCCATATGGTGCTGTGCTTCGCATTTGTGGCTAAAACACTGCGGATAACACAGCAATGTTTGGGCTATTGCTGAACAGGGCTTGCACAGCATCAAGGCTGTTTTTCTAACTACCCCGCACCCCCAAGGCCAGTAGGCTCGGGGTAGGCAAGATGTTGGGTGGGGATACAGCCAGGACAGCTGACCCAAACTGACCAAATGGATATCCCATATCATATGATGTCATGCTCAGCAATAAAAGCTCACAGAAAGGGAGAGGAACGGGGAACGTTTGTGGTTACAGCATTTGTCTTCCTAAGTAACCGTTATGCGTGCTGAGGCTCTGCTTTCCTGGCAGTGGCTGGACACCTGCCTGCCGATGGGAAGTAGTAAATTAATTCCTTGTTTTGCTTTGCTTGTGTGCGTGGCTTTTGCTTTCCTTTTTAAACTGTCATTATCTTGATCCATGAGACTCGCTTAGCCTCACTGAGTGGGGCAAAGGCATCTTTGCCAGCAGGATGGCTGACCTAGTAAGGAGGGCTTTAAACTAGGAATGCTGGGGAAGGCAGAGAGCAACTGGTAGCAAATGTGAGGCAGTGATGGACAGTGTTGACAAGCAAAGGGCCTGGGTAATGTGAACAAAAGGGAACACAAAAATCAAGAAAACAGGGCTTAAGTAGGGTCATCTTAATTTGCACTCTCATGTAAGCAAGGAATTGCCTACTAGAGCACAGCTAACAGAGGCAGCCAACAGATGCAGCAGTCTCTGGGTTCTGCTTTGGGAGCTTCTGGAGACAAGGTCCAGGAGCATCAGGGAATGCCTGGGAACCCTCTGAGAAACTTGAGGGTGCCTGTTGCTGCTAGGTGAGGATGAGGTAAGGGGAGCAATGAGAGTGCATGCCCAAGGAAGCTCTAGCAGCTTGTGTTCAGCTGCCCTTGACCCAGGGAGCCTGGAGCCTTTGTTGCACCTGCCCCCTATTTAGGGAGGGTGCTCAGGAGAGGCCCATATAAGAGCCAGGCCCAGAGCACAGCTGCAAGGGTACAGCCAGCAGCTACAGCAGTTTGTGCAGGAGGGTGTGAAGAAGGGGGCCTTTGCTGAATTTATACCACTGTGACAGTCCTAGACATGGTGGTGACATGCCACAGTGCATTTCTCCAGCATGTGTTGGACACAGACTGACCTGCTGATGGCAGATGCAGCCCTCCAAGTCCCAGACAGCCCCCGGGGCCTGTCTCTGATGCCAGGAGAGATGTCCCTCTGTCCTGCAGGAGGTATGCTGCTTGAAAAGCAGTATGAAGGACACAGAAGCATCAATAAACTGATAGCAGAACACTGCCATTTAAAAAGGCCAAACAAATAAGTGATAAGTGGAGAGGACTGCTGAAAAGTCTGTTGAGAAAAAAAGGAGAAGATCTGGAATGGAAGAAAAAATTATATGAAGAAGGGGAAGATCATGATGATGTTGGGCCACATAGAGAAGGGGGATTAAAACCCCAATACAGAAGGAACATCTCAGAATGGTTAGCTTCCGGTAAACTTACCATTCTTGAAAGGGCTTATAAGGTGATTGACGGCTGTGAAGATCTAACATTAGGAGTTGCTGATGTCTCTGAGGGCTGCTCTACATGCCTGTTTGCCCAAACCATCATGGCAAAGGTCAGCCAATTGTGAAAGCACCAGGAAAATGCATGTCCTTCTGGTCCACAGACAAAGTGGGTGAAGAACCCACCACTTCAGCGAAGCCACCGAGGCGAAGGGCTCCGGAATGAAGGATCGCGCCGGGGGGTCCTTCCTAAGGTGGCAAAACCGCGAGGGCAGAAGCGCAGGGAGCGAGAGGGTACCCCAGCTGCCCCCAGAGCGGGAAAGAGTGAGCTCCTGACGGACAGCAGCTCTGACTCAGCGCGGGCTGGGACAAGAGTGACGGCAGCAAAACCCCCTCGCATACAAGAGCACGAGCGAACAGGGCGTAGTACGTCAGAAGGGTGTGGCACGTCAGTTTGTGTGGCAGTTCGAGCAGGCAGGGCGCGGTCCCCCTCCTGGCTCTAAAGGGCAACTCAACTAGTGGTCATCGCCCTCCCAGGAGAGGACCTAGTTATGGTTTCCACTCGCCTGAAAGCCATCGCCAGAAGGAATGTGGCGACCCAGATGGAGGTCCCACACGAACATACAGCAGTCCAGGTCTCCAGCTGCAGGGAGTGCCTGAGCCTGTCACTCATACCGGAGGGCAGCAGAGACAACAACTGTTTTCAGTGTGACCAGGTGGATGGTCTGCTCAGCCTGGTGGCAGAGCTGAAAGAGGAAGTGGAAAGGCTAAGGAGTTTCAGGGAGTGTGAGAGGGAGATAGATTGGTGGAGCCACACCCTGCCATCCCTGAGGCCATGGCAGCAGATGGAGGCTCCACAAGAAGCAAAGGATAGCCTACCCTCTTGCCACCAAGCAGAAGGAGGGGACCTAGGAGGTGGGGGGAATGGAAGCAGGTCCCTGCTCAGGGCGGCAGGTGGGCTCCCTGGCCTCCCTCACCTTCCCAGTCGCCCTTACACAACAGATGGGGCTCTGGAACTTGAGGGCCAGGCAAATGAGGATGTAGGTGAAGGTCCATCCAGGGGGTTGCCTAGGGTAAGCCAGCCAGCCCCACGTATAATGACTGCCTGTGTTAAGAAAAAAAGGAGGGTAATTGTTGTAGGCGATTCCCTTCTGAGGGGAACAGAGGGCCCAATATGCTGACCAGACCCATCCCACAGGAAGTCTGCTGTCTCCCTGGGGCCCAGGTTAGAGACGTTACTAGGAAACTCCCCGGTCTGGTATGGTCCTCTGATTATTACCCACTATTGGTTATGCAGGTTGGCAATGATCAAGTTGTGGAGACAAGTCCAAAAGCGATAAAAATGGACTTCAGGGCACTGGGGTGATTAGTTGAGGGATCAGGAGCACAGGTAGTGTTTTCCTCAATCCCATCAGTGGCAGGAAAGAATACTGAAAGGAGCAAGGAAACTCACCTGCTCAACACGTGGCTCAGAGGCTGGTGCCATCGGTGGAATTTTGTTTTTTTTTATCATGGGGACGTTTACAGGGCACCAGGCCTGCTGGCGACGGATGGAGTTCAGCTATCTCAAAGGGGGAAAAGGATTCTTGCCCATGAGTTGGCGGGACTCATCAAGAGGGCTTTAAGAAGGGGGAAGGGGATGTAACCAGGCTCCCTAGAGAGGAGCCTGAGGGTGGCATGCCAATGTTGGGAATGAAATCGATAGCCCAGCTCAAGTGCATCTACACCAATGCATGCAGCATGGGCAACAAACAGAAGGAGCTGGAAGCCATTGTGCAGCAGGATAGCTATGACTTAGTCACCATCACAGAAACGTGGTGGGATGACTCTCATGACTGGAGTGCTGCAGTGGATGGCTATAAGCTCTTCAGAAGGGATAGGCAAGGAAAGAGAGGTGGTGGGGTGGCTCTGTATGTTAGGGAGTGTTTCAATTTTGTAGAACTCAGCGATTATATGATAAGGTTGAGAGCTTATGGGTGAGGATGAGGGGGAAGACCAACAAGGCAGATATCCTGGTGGGAGTGTGTTATAGACCACCCAACCAGGATGAAGAGATAGATGAAGCATTCTATAAGCAGCTGGCAGAAGTCTCACAATCACTAGCCCTTGTTCTCATGGGGGACTTCAGCTGACTGGATGTCTGCTGGAAATACAACACAGCAGAGAGGAAACAGTCTAGGAGGTTCCTGGAATGTGTGGAAGGTAACTTCCTGACACAGCTGGGAAGTGAGCCTACCAGGGGAGGTGCCTCGCTTGACCTGCTGTTTACAAACAGAGAAGGACTGGTGGGAGATGTGGTGGTTGGAGGCCGTCTTGGGCTTAGTGACCATGATATGATTGAGTTCTTGATTTGTGGCGAAGTAAGGAGGGAGGTGAGCAAAACCACTACCATGGACTTCCAGAGGGCAGACTTTGACCTGTTCAGGACACTGGTTGAGACAGTCCCTTGGGAGGCAGTCCTGAAGGGCAAAGGGGTCCAGGAAGGCTGGGCATTCTTCAAGAAGGAAGTCTTAAAGGTGCAGGAGCAGGCCGTCCCCATGTGCCATGAGATGAACCGGAGGGAAAGATGACCAGCCTGGCTGAGCAGGGAGCTTTTGCTGGAACTCAGGAAAAAAAGGAGAGTTTACCACTTTTGGAAGAAGGGGCAGGCAACTCAAGAAGAGTACAGGGATCTCGTCAAGTCATGCAGGGAGAAAATTAGAAAGGCAAAAGCCCAGCTAGAACTCAATCTGGCCACTGTTGTAAGAGATAATAAAAAATGTTTTTACAAATACATTAACAACAAAAAGAGAGAACAGGAGAATCTCCCTCCTTTACTGGATGCGGGGGGGGAACATTGCCACCAAGGATGAGGAAAAGGCTGAGGTACTTAATTCCATCTTTGCCTCAGTCTTTAATAGTCAGACCAGTTATGCCCAGGGAATTCAGCCTCCTGAGCTGGAAAACAGGGACAGGGAGCAGAATAAACCCCTCATAATTGAGGAGGAAGCAGTTAATGACCTGCTACACCACCTGGACACTCACAAGTCTATGGGGCTGGATGGGATCCACCTGAGAGTACTGAGGGAGCTGGAGGAGGAGCTTGCCAAGCCACTCTCCTTCATTTATCAGCAGTCCTGGTTAACAGGGGTGGTCCCAGATGACTGGAGGCTTGCCAATGTGATGTCCATCTACAAGAAGGGCTGGAAGAAGAATCTGGGGAACTACAGGCCTGTCAGCCTGACCTCGGTACTGGGGAAAATTATGGAGTGGTTCATCTTGAGTGTGCTCAACAGGCATGTGCAGGCCAACCAGGAGATCAGGCCCAGCCAGCATGGGTTCCTGAAAGGCAGGTCCTGCTTGACCAACCTGATCTCCTTCTATGACAAGGTGACCCGCCTAGTGGATGAGGGAAAGACTGTAGATGTTATCTACCTGGACTTTAGTAAAGCCTTTGACACGGTTTCCCACAGCATTCTCCTGGAGAAACTGGCTGCTCATGGCTTAGGCAGGTATACTCTTCGCTGGGTAAAGAACTGGCTGGATGACCAAGCCCAGAGAGTTGTGGTGAACAGAGTTAAATCCAGTTGGTGGCCAGTCACAAGTGGTGTTCCCCAGGGCTCAGTTTTGGGGCCAGTTCTGTTTAACATCTTTATCAATGATCTGGACAAGGGGATCGAGTGCACCCTCAGAAAGTTTGCAGATGACACCAAATTGGGTGGAAGTGTTGATCTGCTGGAGGGGAGGAAGGCTCTGCAGAGGGATCTGGACAGGCTGCATCGATGGGCCGAGGTCAATTGTATGAGGTTCAACAAGGCCAAGTGCTGGCTCCTGCACTTGGGTCACAACAACCCCTTGCAACGCTACAGGCTTGGGGAAGAGTGGCTGGGAAGCTGCCCGGTGGAAAAGGACCTGGGGGTGCTGATTGACAACTGGCTGAACATGAGCTGGCAGTGTGCCCAGGTGGCCAAGAAAGCCAATGGCATCCTGGCTCGTATCAGAAATAGTGTGGCCAGCAGGACTAGGGAAGTGATCGTGCCCCTGTACTCGGCACTGGTGAGGCCACACCTCGAATCCTGTGTTCAGTTTTGGGCCCTGCAGTACAAGAAAGACATTGAGGTGCTGGAGCATGTCCAGAGAAGGGCAATGAAGCTGGTGAAGGGTCTGGAGCACAAGTCATATGAGGATTGGCTGACGGAGCTGGGACTGTTTAGCCTGGAGAAAAGGAGGCTGAGGGGAGACCTTATCGCTCTCTACAACTACCTGAAAGGAGGTTATAGAGAGGTGGGGGTCGGTCTCTTCTCCCAAGTAACAAGTGATAGGACGAGAGAAAATGGCCTCAAGTTGTGCCAGGGGAGGTTTAGATTGGATATTAGGAAACATTTCTTCACCGAAAGGGTTGTCAAGCATTGGAACAGGCTGCCCAGAGAGGCGGTGGAGTCACCATCCCTGGAGGACTTAAAAAAACATGTAGACGTGGCACTTCAGGACATGATTTAGTAGGCGTGCAGGTGTTGGGTTGATGGTTGGACTCGATGATCTTAAAGGTCTTTTCCAACCTTAATGATTCTATGATTCTATGAAGAAGAGAGAGGTGCACCAGGTACAGTGTTTCCAGCGACTGTTACGCGTGGATAGGGGGCAGCTGGCTGGTATCATTCTGGATAATGTTGTGTCCCTGAGGTGTGGTCTCCCCGTGGACATGGTGCACGCAGTCCAGGTGGGAGTCACCTGGTACTTTCAGAGGCCTGGGTGCTTTCAAGACCGTTGGCCTCGCAGACAACTCAGCATTTGACGCCATGATTACAGCAAAGGAAATACCTAAGAACATCAGAACAATGAGCAAGAGCTCAGTGCCAGGCCCTGACCACCTAAATCTGAGGGATTTGATTGAAACAGATCCCCAGCATGTCCAACTAATGGAACTTTTTAACCTGTGGCTGGTGTCCAGTATAATTTCAGACGTGATGAAAGAGTGCTGTACAGTATTAATATCAAAATCATCAATAATTGGCAGCCCATTATGATCAGATTGACTATCCTGAGGCTGTTCTCAAGAAGTCTTGCAGCCTGCCTGAACACCAGCTCCGCAGTATAGTCTTTGTAGACTTGGCTAAGGCGTTCAACTCAGTGAGCCATTCTGGGTATTAATATGAAAATCTGCATTGCCAGAATGACAAAATAACATCAATAACTAGTGGCCATTATGATTGGGTTGCTTATCCTGAGGCTGTTCTCAGGAACCCTTACAGCCCTGTTGATCAAGGTATGCCCAATCAATTTGTGACAGAGGGGCTTTATAAGATCACCTGGGTGTTCCAAAAAGCTAAAACTATTACAACTACTCATTCATTGTGCCAAGAGGGAACACCAGGCCCTCTGTGTAGCCTCTGTGGACTTGGCTAAGGCCTTCAACTCAGTGAGCCATTCTCATATTCTAATGTCTCTTGGCTTGATGTCTATCAAGCCAAGTAAAGGTTCTTATATGATCATCAACTGTCCAGCATGGACACTCAATGGCACACCCCTCAATATCAATCCTGGCAGTTCAGAGAAATACCTGGGTATATTGGGTCTGGCTGAGATGGAGTTAATTTTCCCCATAACAGCCCTCATAGTGCTGTGCTTTGTATTGGTAGCTAGAAAGGTGTTTGATAACACGCCAGTGTTTTGGCTACTGCTGAGCAGTGCTCACACGGCATCAAGGCTGTCACTCCAACATTTCCCCCCCCTCAACAGTAGGCTGGGAGAGGGCAAGATCTTGGGAGGGGACACAGCCAGGACAGCTGACCCAAACTGGCCAAAGGGATATTCCACACCATATGACATCCACTCAGCAATAAAAGCTAAGGGAAAGGAGAAGGAAGGTGCAGCATTTGTTATTTACAACATTTGTCTTCCAGAGCAACTGCTACGCGTACTGAAGCCCTGGTTCCCAGGAAGTGGCTGGACATTGCCTGCTGATGGGAAGTAGAGAATAAATCTTTTGTTTTCCTTTTGCTTCTGCACGTGGCCTTTGCTTTTGCTTTTATTAAACCACCCTTATCTTGACCCACAAGCCTTTCATTGTATTTTCTCCCCCCTGTCGTACTGGGTCTGCATGGCAAGGTTTTGGTAGCAGAGGGGCTACAGGGCTGGCTTCTGTGAGAAGTTGCTAGAAGTTTCCCCTATATTCAACAGAGCCAATGCCAGCTGGCTCCTAGACAGACCTGCCACTGGCCAAGCCCAAGCCCATCAGCGATGGTGGCAGCACCTCTGGGATAACATATTTAAGAAGAGGAAAAAAAAAAACCTGCACAACTGCAGCTGAAGAATATGTGAGAGAAACAGCTCTGCAGACACCAAGGTCAGTGAAGAAGGAGGGGGAGGAGGCACTCCAGGTGCCAGAGCAGAGATTCCCCTGCAGCCCCTGGTGAAGACCATGTTGAGGCAGGCTGTCTCCCTGCAGCCCATGGAGGTTAACGGTGGAGCAGGTATCCAGCTGCAGCCCATGGAGGACCCCATGCAAGAGCAGATGGATGTGCCCGAAGGAGGCACATTAGGGAAGTGATTAGGGAAGTGATTGTGCCCCTGTACTCGGCACTGGTGAGGCCGCACCTCGAATCCTGTGTTCAGTTTTGGGCCCCCCACTACAAGAGAGACATTGAGGTACTGGAGCATGTGCAGAGAAGGGCAACGAAGCTGGTGAAGGGTCTGGAGCAGAAGTCTTATGAGGAGCGGCTGAGGGAGCTGGGACTGTTTAGCCTGGAGAAAAGGAGGCTGAGGGGAGACCTTATCGCTCTCTACAACTACCTGAAAGGAGGTTGTAGAGAGGTGGGGGTCGGTCTCTTCTCCCAGGTAACAAGTGATAGGACAAGAGGAAATGGCCTCAAGTTGCGCCAGGGGAGGTTTAGACTGGATATTAGGAAATTTTTCTTCACCGAGAGAGTTATCAAGCATTGGAACAGGCTGCCCAGGGAAGTGGTTGAGTCGCCATCCCTGGAGGTATTTAAAGGACGTTTGGATGAGGTGCTTAGAGACATGGTGTAGTGGTGGTCTTGGTAGTGTTAGGTTTATGGTTGGACTCGATGATCTTAAAGGTCTTTTCCAACCTATATGATTCTGTGATTCTGAGGCTGTGACCCCTTGGGAAGCCCATGCTGGAGCAGGCTCCTGGCAGGACCTGTGGACCCATGGAGAGAGGAGCCCATGCTGGAGCAGGTTTGTTGGCAGGACTTGTGACCTTGTGGGGAACCCACGCTGGAGCACTCTGTTCCTGAAGGACTGCACCCCATGGAAGGGACCCACGTTGGAGCAGTTCGTGAAGAACTGCAGCCCATGGGAAGGACTCATGCTGGAGAAGGTCATGGAGAACTGTCTGCTGTGGGAGGGACCCCATGCTGGAGCAGGGGGAGAGTGTGAGGAGTCCTCCCCCTGAGGAGGAAGGAGCAGCAGAGACAACATGTGATGAACTGACCACAACCCCCAATCCCCGTTCCGCTGTGCCACTCAGGGGGAGGAGGTAGAGAAATCGGGAGCGAAGTTGAGCCCAGGAAGAAGGTGGGGGGAAGGTGTTTTAGGATTTGGTTTTATTTCTCATTATCCTGCTCTGATTTGATTGGTAATAAATTAAATTAATTTTCCCCAAGTCAGGTCTGTTTTGCCTGTGACAGTAATTGATGAGTGATCTCTCCCTGTCCTTATCTTGACCCACGAGCCTTTCGTCGTTTTCTTTCCCCTGTCCATCTGAGGAGGGGAGTGATAGGGCGGCTTTGGTGGACACCTGGCGTCCAGCCAGGGTCAACCCACCACAGCCCTTTTTGGCGCCCAACGTGGGGCACGAGACAACGGCAGTTTTGTATTATGTGTGCTATAGCTATAGTAGTTATTTAGTGGCAAGCTTCTGTGCGGGTCATGGAGTTTGTTGGCTGCACTGCTTATCTCTTTTGCTGAGCTTGGGAACATGCTAGTACAAACAATGGCTATGTGCTTTGCCCTGGCATTAATAGCCTTGCTGTGCTGGGGGAGCTATCTTGTGGAGAAGATGAGGGAAGACATCTCCCTTTCCCTACCCAGGACTGATGTGGATGGTTTTATTATGCAGGCTCCTGAGGTCCTTGTTCACCCTTACGTGAGCTGTTTAATACTACTAATTACTACTGTTGGCATATTATGGGTTTTGTGGAATCTGGTCTCATCCTGGTGCAAGACAAGACAACTTTTAGGTGAGGTAATATTGAAATGTTCCCTGAGAGGGCTGGTTCCTGGGTGGCAGGGTTTGTGGAAGGATTTGGGCAGATTCCTTGGATGGTTATCACCTCCCATAACCTGAGACTTTACACCTGAACAGGCAAGCAATCCTGGCAAATTGATGCGCCACCTGATAGAAGGGTGCGTTGTCTACCCCAATGAAAACCAACAGCTTCTAGCACTGTACTGAGGCCTGGCCTGTGCCTATCAAGCCACTGTTCAGTACTCTCAGAGGACTGTGGTTGAAGCAGGGACCCAAACTGCACCTGAGGACACCATGGTTGAGATAGGGACCCAAACAACAACAACCACAGTAATTGCCCCAGTAGCGAAAAAGAAACAGTGGACAAGGAGAACAATGGGTCCATATCATTGATTAGTAAGGGAGGAGGAAGAAGAGGAAAGGTTTGATCAAGAAGCCAGTCCTTTGACGAAGAGATTGGAGGAAGGAGTGAGAGAATTCAAACAGGAAGCAGAAACTACCTGGTCCCTGACCTCATCAGAACTTCAAGACATGCGGAAAGACTGCAGCTGCCAGCCAGGTGAGCAGATTGCTGCCTGGCTGCTCCGATGCTGGGATAACAGGGCCAACAGTCAGCAATTGGAAGGCAAGGAAGCCAAACAGCTGGGATCCCATGCTAGAAACCAGGGAATTGAGAGAGGAATTGGAAAAAAGGTAGCAGTTTGCAGTCTCTGGAGATGGCTGCTCTCAAGTATGAATGCAAGGTATCCATTCAAGGAAGATCTTGTGAACTCCCCAGGAAAGTGGACTACCACAGATGAAGGCATCCAGTACCTGAGAGAATTAGTGGTGCTGGAAGTAATCTACAGTGATCTAGATGATTATGAGGTGTCCAAAGATCCAGAGAATGTCCTGTGCACATGGGCCATGTGGAGGAAGGTGATTCAAAGTGTCCCAGCGTCATATTCTAATAGCTTGGCCGTGATGTATTGCCCAGATATGGATACACCAGCTGTGGAGCGAGTGTCTTGTTGGCTCCAAAACTTTGAAGAAAATCTCTGTACCTCCTCATTCCTATGGGCCAGCACCTTGGCTGTCAGGGGCGCCCCAAGAAATCAGTCCTCTCCTGCCCTGGTCAGAGGGAAAGGGAACCCCACACGCATGCCACGTGGCGCACTCTGGTTCTTCCTGCATGACCAGGGGGAGGACATGAGGAAGTGGGACAGTGAACCCACCTTTAAGCTGGAAGCCCGTGTACACAAACTGAGAGGGAAGACAGCTGTTAAGAAGGGGCCACCCAAGAAGGCTGTCAGCTTAGTTGCTGTAGAGACACAAGAAGGCAATCAACGATCTCCCAGACATAGAAGAACTGAAATCACCTCCCTTAATCCTAGTGAGGGGACTTCTGGTCTGGCACTGCAAGGGTCAGACGGTGAATACTCTGATGAGGAACCGGAATAGAGGGTCCCTGCCTTCGGCCAGGAGGAGGGAAGGGATGACCGGATATACTGGATCGTGTGGATTCAATGGCCTGGCACATCAGACCCACAGAAGTATAAGGCACAGAAGTACATGGCTTTGGTAGACACTGGTGCACAGTGTATGCTGGTGCCATCAAGGTATAGGGGCACAGAACCCATCTGGATCTCTGGAGTGACGGGCGATGCCAAGAATTGTCTGTATTGGAGGCTGAGGTGAGCTTAACAGGGGACAAGTGGGAAAAGCACCCCATTGTGACCAGCCCAGAGGCCCCTTGTATCCTTGGCATAGACTACCTCAGGAGAGAGTACTTCAAGGACCCAAAGGAGTACCAATGAGCTTTTGGTGTAGCCACTGTGAACTGGAACTCCAATATGAACTGGAGTCGAAGGCAGCCAAGTGGTATGCTACAACTGACATTGCCAATGCATTTTTCTCAATTCCTTTGGCAGCAGAGTGCAGGCCACAGTTTGCTTTCGCATGGAGGGGTGTCCAATACACCAAGTATCGACTGCCCCAGGGGTGGAAGCACAGTCCCACCATTTGTCATGGACTAATCCAAACTGCACTGGAAAAGGGTGATGCCCCTGAACATCTACAGTACATTGATTACATCATCATGTGGGGAAACAAGGCAGAAGAAATGTTTGAGAAGGGAAAAAGAGTAATTCAGATTCTTCTGAAAGCTGGTTTCGCCATAAAGAAAAGCAAGGTCAGGGGACCCATACAGGAGATTCAGTTCTTGGGAATAAAATGGCAGGATGGACACCATCATGTGCCTGTGGAGGTGGTCAACAAGATAACAACTATGTCTCCACCCGCTAACAAGAAGGAAACACAAGCTTTCCTAAGCCTTGTGGGGTTCTGGAGAATGCATATTCCAGGTTATAGTCAGCCTGTGAGCCCTCTCCATTGAGTAACCCGAAAGAAGAACTATTTTGAGTGGGATCTTGAGCAACAACAAGCCTTTGAGCATATCGAACAGGAAATAGCTCGTGCGGTAGCTCTTGGGCCTATCTGGAGATGACCAGCTGTGCAAAATGTACTCTACACTGCAGCTGGGGAGCATGGTCTCACCTACAGCCTCTGGCAGAAAACATCAGGAGAAACCCGAGGTCGACCATTAGGGTCTTGGAGCCAGGGGTATTGAGGATCAGAAGCCCACTACACCCCGACTGAAAAAGAGAGAGAGATATTAGCAGCATATGAGGGGGTTCGAGGTGCTTCAAAAGTTGTTCATACAGAAGCACATCTCCTCTTGGCACCGCGATTGCCCATGCTACACTGGATGTTCAAAGGAAACATTCCCTCTACACATCATGCAACCAGCGCTACACAGAGTAAGTGGGTAGCGTTGATCACACAATGAGCTCAACTAGGGAAACACAACCACCCACAAACACAATCCTGGAAGAGATCATGGACTGGTCAGAAGGCAGAGATTTTGGAGCATTGCCTGAGGAGGTGGCTCATGCCCAAGTGGCACCACCATATAATAAGTTATAAGAAGATAAAAGGCATTATGTTTTGTTTACTGATGGAACCTGTCATGTGGTAGGAAACCGTCAGAAGTGAAAAGCTGCTGTGTGGAGTCCCACACGACAAGTCATTGAGACCACTGAAGGAGAAGGTGAGTCAAGTCAGTTTGCAGAAATGAAAGCCATCCAACTAGCCCTAGGGATTGCTGAACGAGAAAAGTGGCGAGTACTCTATCTCTATACTGACTCCTGGATGGCGGCTAATGCCCTGTGGGGGTGGCTACAGCAGTGGAAGAAGACCAGCTGGCAGCTCAGGGGTAAACCTATCTGGGCTGCTGCATTGTGGCAGGACATCACTGCCCAGGTAGAAAGCATGGCTCTCGAGGTACATCATGTAGATGCTCACATGCCCAAAAGCTGCGCCACGGAAGAACATCAAAACAATGAACAGGTAGACAAGGCTGCCAAAGCTGATGTAGGTCAGGTGGACCTGGATTGGGAGCATGGGTGAGCTTCTTGTAGTTTGATGGCCCACGAAACATTGGGATATCTAGGGAGAGATGCAATGTACAGATGGGCTCGTGATGGAGGAGTGGACCTGACCATGGAGGCCATCACACAGATCACTCATGAATGTGAAACGTGCTGCAATCAAGTGAGCCACACGAGTAAAATCTCCCTGGAACAGAGGGCGGTGGCTGTTTTCAATATGGCAAGGGCTGGCAAATTGACTATATTGGACCACTGCCACAAACATGCCAAGGCAAGAACTACCTACTCACCATGGTGGAAGCAACTACTGGTTGGCTAGAAACATACCCTGTAAACCATGCCACTGCCCGAAACACCATCTTAGGCCTTGAAAGGCAAATTTTGTGGCTACATGGTACCCCAGAAAGAATTGAATCAGACAATGGGACTCATTTCCGAAATAACCTCATAAACTCCTGGGCAAAGAAACATGGCATTGAGTAGGAGTATCACATCCCCTATCACCCACAAGCCTCTGGAAAGATTGAGAGATATAATAGACTGTTAAAGACTATGTTGAGAGTGTTGGGCAATGGGGCATGGAAGAACTGGGATACAAATTTAGCAGAAGCCACTTGGCTGGTTAACACCAGAGGATCTGCTAACCATCCTGGTTCTGCCCAAACAAACCCCTATATACTGTGGGAGGAGATAAGGTTCCTGTAGTGCACATAGGGAAGTGGCTGGGGAAGGCGGTGTGGATTGCTCCTCCCACGGGAAAAGGCAGACCCATTCGTGGGATTGTCTTTGCTCAAGGACCTGGGTGTACTTGGTGGGTAATGTGGAAGGATGGGGAGACCTGGTGTGTACCTCAAGGAGATTTAACCTTGGGGGAAAAATAATCTGTGATGTGAGTTGTATGTTGTAGGAAGTAATGTAGCAGGAATAACCTGAACCGATGAAGAGTGAGTTTTGCAAGGAACCAGACAAGTGCAACGATCACTCAAACCAAGCCAGTGTTGGTGCCCAGCAATCGAACATAATGCTTCTCCTGTCCTGAACACCCATCTTGACAGATAGGGCCCAAGTCATAGCCTGCTTGTGAACATCTGGAGGAGTGGAGGAAACCCATGGAACAGGAGAGTAATATCTCTCTGTTAAAGGACAGGGGAGAGTAGTTAATGAGAATGTATACATCTGTATGTTGGGTATAAAGATGTTTTAAGTATGTAGTTTAAGTTGTAAGTGATGGTAAGAAGGAATTTCAGTAATGAAAATTGAATACAATGAAGTGGTTAGAAGATATATATATATACACACATATACCTATGTATGTGTTAAATTATGTGGGACCTGAGCATGACGCAAATGGTATGGAATAAGGGGTGAAGGTTGTATTGGGTCTGGCTGAGATGGAGTTAATTTTCCCCATAACAGCCCTCATAGTGCTGTGCTTTGTATTGGTAGCTAGAAAGGTGTTTGATAACACACCGGTGTTTTGGCTACTGCTGAGCAGTGCTCACACAGCATCAAGGCTGTCACTCCAACATTCTCCCCCTCAACAGTAGGCTGGGAGTGGGCAAGATCTTAGGAGGACACATAGCCAGGACAGCTGACCCAAACTGACCAAAGCAATATTCCACACCATATGACATCCACTCAGCAATAAAAGCTAAAGGAAAGGAGGAGGAAGGGGGGGGCATTCGTTATTTACAATGTTTGTCTTCTGGAGCAACTGCTATGCGTACTGAAGCCCTGCTTCCTGGGAAGTGGCTGGACATTGCCTGCTGATGGGAATTAGAGAATAAATCTTTTGTTTTCCTTTTGCTTCTGCACGTGGCCTTTGCTTTTGCTTTTATTAAACCACCCTTATCTTGACCCACAAGCCTTTCATTGTATTTTCTCTCCCCTGTCCAGCTGAGGAAGAAGAGTGATAGAGCGACTTTGGTGGGCACCTGATGTTCAGCCAGGGTCAACCCACCATACTGGGCTGTGCTGGTTTTGGCTGGGATAGAGTTAATTTTCTTTATAGTAGCTAGTATGGGGCTATGTTTTGGATTTGTGCTGAGGGCAATATTGATAATACAGAGGTGTTTTGGTTGTTGCTAAGTAGTGCTTATACTAAATCAAGGACTTTTCGGCTTCCCATGCTCTGCCAGGTGCACAAGAAGTTGGGAGGGGGCACAGCTGGGACAGCTGACCCCAACTGACCAAAGGGCTATTCCATACCATACAACGTCATGCTCAGTATATAAAGCTGGGGAAGAAAAGGAAGGAGAGGACATTCGGAGTGATGGCGTTTGTCTTCCCAAGTCACCGTTAGGCATGATGGAGCCCTGCTTTCCTGGACATGGCTGAACTCCTGCCTGCCCATGGGAAGTACTGAATGAATTCCTTGCTTTGCTTTGCTTGTGTGTGCGGCTTTTGCTTTCCCTATTAAACTGTCTTTATCTCAACCCACGAGTTTTCTCACTTTTACCCTTCTGATTCTCTCCCCCATCCCAGTGTGGGGGGAGTGAGTGAGCAGCTGTGTGGTGCTTAGTTGCCAGCTGGGGTTAAACCATGGCATGGGCCTACATGTAGACCGATGGGTTGGACTATCAAAACTTGAACTGTCAGAGAAACTACAAGAATGGCTGAGGCAGATTGAGTAGGTTTCACTGAAGTCTTTTCAGAAAGTAAGTATCTTGAAAGGATTTACCATGCCACTGTTGATTTATCTGGTAGACCATGCCAACATGAAGGCCTTGTACCTCCAAACCCTTCACTTGGCAATTCGATCTGCTGTCAAGGAGTGGTTACATCTTCCTGCCTGTACCTGCGATGCCATCCTATATTCCAGTGTGCAGAACGGCAGTACTATCCAGCATGTGGGATTAATCCCAAGTGTGCAAGCCTGTTGGCTGCATCAGCTCTCCCACTCCCATGATGATGTTATAAAATCAGTAGTTCATCAAGATGGTATTGAAGGTGGATTCAGAAAATTATGGATTGCTGTGGAAGGAAGGGAAGAGAAAGTACCATAAATTTGGGATGTTAATGCAGTCATGGTAATCCTAGAAGTTGCAAGCAGTGGGGCCCCAGCCTCTGAATGGGAGATCCCCGCTCCAATGGTCAACTTTCTGAGACCTAGTAATTGGAGGAAAGAGGATTTTTTGAACTGGACCAGGCTGCCATGCCAGGGCTGTGGTATTGTCAGCTTTGAGAAGGATAAGATCAGCAACAACTGGATTGAGTGCTATAGGGTCATTCCCAATAGGAAACTTACCACAGCACTACAACTAAGACCAAATGTTAACACCACAAGTGAATTTTTAGCACGGGATAGACAAGAATATCAAGTTAAGACCTGCTGGCATTGTCAGGCTGAAAGTGAGACTTGCTCACCTATTATTGGGTACTTCCCTGCCTTTTAATCCTGACTCCAGGATTAAAAGACATGATCAACTTTGTTCCTGCTGGCAGAGGAAGCTCAAAAGAAACCAGTAACGAGTGGTGTGCCTCAAGGGTCTGTACTGGTTCCAGTACTGTTTAATGTCTTCATCAATGACATAGCAGGATTGAGTGCACCCTCAGCAAGTTTGCAGATGACACCAAGCTGAATGGTGCCACTGATTTGCTAGAGAGAAGGGATGCCATCCAGAGGAACCTTGGCAGGCTTGAGGAGTCCTGCACCTGAGTTGGGGCAAACCCCAGTATCAATACAGACTGGGGGAAAAACGGATTGAGAGCAGCCCTCTGGAGAAGGACCTGGGAATGCTGGTGGATGAAAAATTGGACAGGAACCGGCACTGTGTGCTTGCAGCCTAGAAAGCCAACCGTATCCTGGGCTGCATCAAAAGAAGCGTGACCAGCAGGTCGAGGGAGGTGATTCTGCCCCTCTACTCTGCTCTGGTGAGACCCCACCTGCAGTACTGCATCCAGCCCTGGGGTCCACAGCACAGGAAAGACATGGACCTGTTGGAGCGGGTCCAGAGGAGGGCCATGAAAATGATCAGAGGGCTGGAACACCTCTCCTATGAAGAAAGGTTGAGAGAGTTGAGAGAGAAGAGAAGGCTCCGGGGAGACCTTGTTGCTGCCTTAAGGGTCCCTTCCAACCCAAACTGTTCTGTGATTCTACGATTCTTCCCTCCCGCCAGCCCCAATGCATTCATATTTGTCCATTCATTCCTGGGGTAATGGGGCGGGTTTCCATGAATTAGGGTTACCCCTGCCCCGCTGCCTGGCAGAGCCATAACCCATTGCTTATTTTGCCAGCCCCAGTGTATTACAAGTGGTCCCCGCCATGTGTGCCGTGTGGGAAGGGGCTGCCTGGGCCCGGCTGGCAGGCGATGGGTCGCTGAGGGAAGGCCCGGGGTCCCGGCGGCGGTGGGGCGTGGGCCCCCTTCGCCCCTTCCCCTCACCTTGGCAGTCACCGGTGGCCGGACCCCCTACCTCTCCGTCCCCTCCTCGTCAGCAGAGCCCCGAGGCCTCCGTCCCACTGGCCCCGCCACGCCAGACGTCCGGTGCCTGCATGGTGCCCTCCCTGCCCCGCCACTCGCTGCCTGCCGGCTGTGGGGCTGTCCGGGGTGGCACAAGCAAGCACAGTGCCCGCTTTTCCTGGCTTTCCCTTTCCCTGCCGCATGATTTCTGAGACACGCCAGTGCTTCAGCCGGGGTGAGGTGTCCAGGCGCTCCCTCCCTGCTTTCCCAAGCCACCGCGGGAGCCACCGGGGCTACCCGCCTTGCAGCTCCCGCACCCACAGCCAGGCAGGCACCCGGTCTCCCTCTCCCTCGGTATCCTTCCTCCAGAAAGGTGTTTCTCGCTGGCACCTGCTGACTGCAATAAATGTTTTGCACCAAGAGGTTATGATCCCAGTGAGAAAGGCACCCAGATTCTGTAAAGTATAATTTCAAATACTACTTATTAGAGCTAGCAGTATAAAGAAAGAGAATAGTATAGTAAACTTTACGTCCCTTTAGATGCTGGGAACCCCGAGTTGTGTAGCACAGACGGGCCTCCCATCTACGCGCAGCGTACCGTGCAGACCCCATCGGTAGGAAGGATTAGCCCATTTTGGTCATCCGGGCTCTTACAGGCTTTCTTACAAGAAAACAACTCTATTCATCATTTCTACTGTCAAACAGAGAGGATGTTCACATGAGAACTTGTTGCTGCCCTGTTAGATGAAGGCAAGGCCTCACAGGTGTGTAATCGCTGGTGCCGGGTGGGAGCTGCCTGCGGCTCCTCCGTGACCATCGCCCGGCTGAATCTGTCCGGCACCGAGGGAGAGGTGCGGCACGGCACAGGTCTGAAGGCGACCCTGTACGTGCAGCACAGCACAGCACAGACCTGGGTCTATGCAGGTTCACTGTTACATGGATCACTGACTCTTCGATGTGCAATGGTCTTCCGGTTAGGATCACTGCAGGAACCCATAAAAGTAGTCTGAGGTCTCCATCAGTCTGGATACATTTTGAAAGAGCCTCACATTAAGAGCAGTTGTTCTCTGTAGAGGAGGATTTAGGATATTAGTATGGAGTGTGTTGCTCATGCTGCAAAGGTAAAAGTCTGTGAGGAGTCCCTACACTGACATTTTGACAGTATAGATGGATGGATCAATCAAAGTTTTATTATCTAAGAGAAGGGGATTGTACGGAGACAGGCTGAATGAAGACCAGTCAGCAAGTTTTAATGTTCAAAACGTCAGTTGGAGCTCAGCTGGAACATGATCGATACCTGCCATGAAGGAGTCTTTGGCCTACCAGGCTGCATCCAGCTTCAAAATGAAAGAATCACTAAGATTTATCTGTCATGCACAGTATCTTCTTCCAGAGGTTCTTAGTTACCAGACATCCTTTGATAACAAGATTGCTATAGTCTGACTACTAATTCCACTAACGTCTATTATAAACTTCAGAACGATGCTGAAGTTTATTGAAATTCTCCACTGGCTACATAATAATTGTCTTCATTTATCAACAACAAAAATGTCTCTGTCTTTTAATTTTCTCGTCCATGGATATTCCTCATCTTAGTGTCCTTGCCATTTCACTAGTTGCTTTGTAAAAGTTACTTTCTCTAATGAATGGAGCTGTAGCAAAGAGTCACTTGTGTAGTGTTTGGGCTAATTTAAAGCTCCACTGAGATGGTCAGGGGTCAACTCACAGGCCTCACTGCAGAGCAGACCTCTCTCAGCACTACCCTTATGTCCCCCACCTCCTCCTGTCCCACAGGACCTTGGGATGCTAGCATTGGCTTACACAAAGCTCTTCTGCAAACATAGCAAGCAAGTTAATGTCTTCAGAAAATAGGAGAAATAAACAAGGAAAGACAAGAAAAACTTTTCATGGAAAGTTCAGGAATCATGCTTACTCCATATAGCAACATTCAAAGCCATTGCTTTCTGAGGACAGCAAACATGACCTCTTACTTCATCAGCGCTGTGCTCTAAGAAGGATCTTTTTGACTGTTCTGCTACCCTTGAAGTAAACATGACAGAAATTGTCATTCCCCTTGTCAGTCAGAAGGACCATCTGGCACTACATTAGAACAGTCTTCTATTAAATTCACCAGCATGCTAATTATAGGATGACTAGCGAATGGTTAAACTGCCAGATGCTATGAAGATATATCACTGTCTTTTTACATGGTTAGGCAACATTTAATTAAACCTGCAGCTGCTGTGTCTGCTTTACCTATGAACATATCTAAATTGCATTCACCTGTGGGAAAGATGGAGCTGCTGTTGTCTTTCAAGAAGAAAAGCAGCTTAAACGCAACTTTGCTGAAACATACAGCATGTATACACGTGATTTAATTACGCAGGCTGGTAATTTCATCAAAACCAGTTCCAGACTCTTCCACTTCAGTTCTCTGGATTGTGCTCCCTGATCCTTGAATAATCTTTTAGCACTCTTGCAAGCTTTGAAAGCTGAGTTGTTTTAGAGGCTTCAACAAAGCCACATTAGAAATGGCAAGATACAGCCACAGTTAGTAGGATGTCTAACAGATGATCCTGCTACTGCTTCTTATTTTGAAATCCCTGAATATGTGGAAACAGTCTACAGCCTTTTACTTTTCCTCATTCTAAGGAGTCTTTCATTCAGAAGATACCGAAGAGGCTAAGTGACCTTCCAACATGACACAATAACCAATACTGATCCCAGAGTGTTTAGCATTCCCGTGAGGCTGCTTCTTTACTGAAATGCTGAAAGGCAGGACCCCACAGTTCTCCTCATTTGGGATGTGGCCGTGGCTGAAGCCTGCAGAGGATGATGTTCAGACAGAGTGTAATTCCTTTGTTTCTGAAAGTGTTTGCACTTGGCTCTACTTGGTATTGTAAGATCTAGAGATTACATCTGAAAAAATGGTATTTAGGGATCTAGCTAAAGTCTAGCCTCCATTCAGTCAGGTTTCTATTACCCTTCCCTTTTTAGTGTTTAGGAACCAGATTTCAGAAGGGTGTTTTATTCCCATTTAATACTGGGCCCGTTGTCTGCTTGGGCTCTTCTTAGAGTCCATCCCAAGGCACAGCCATCGAGGTGACCAAAGATGCAGATGGGCAACAAGCCCAGATTCAGCTGCAGAGCTCGAGACCCCACAGGAGCTGTGTTGGATGGGCAGCACCCTTGGCTGGACATGGCCTGTTGCTCTGTGTTGATTGCAGAAGGTGCTTCATGCAACTGAAATTGCCTAATGTGCTGAATTTTTGCAGAGTCCTTGGCATGGTTTTGGCCTGGGCCCACAAGCACTTTTCCAGACAATTAGTGAGCACGGGAGTTACTACATGTCAAAGAACAGTGCCAATAGGCAGACTGGACGTGGCCATGTGTTTTGGAGGGTAAAGGATTTGAACAGTATGAGCGTAGGTCATTTTGTGCCAGTTGACCATTTTGCCACAGCGCTGTCAAGAGTAGAAAGAAATTGGATACTGGGAGGTTATTTAGGAGATACCAGGGACATGGGCTTTAGGGGACAAAGCGGGAGTTTAGATCTTCTACAGAGGAAGTCATAGTTTAAATAATTTCGCTGGTTTTAAAATCTGCTTTATTTATAACTTTCTTCTTCCTTTGCTAGCATCCTCTTTAGCCAGTTTTCATCACATGTGTCTCATTAGGCACATATGGCCTTCCTTCTTGGGCACAAACACTGACAATGTCATCCACATGATGGTTACCTCAGGGTTAGATGCTGGTAACACACCTCATGCAGCTAACAGCTGAAATCCGTGCAGAATATTCGGGAGTATAAGATATTGGTGTCTCAGGAGCTTTGTTCAGTGCCTCAGAATCTGCTTGGAGTTTATGGTGTTTGCCTGGAAAAGCAGAGAGACTGTATCTGTGGTCTTCCTTTGCAGTTTTACTTATTCTCCGTGTTCGTTAATTTGGATTAAGAGTGTCCTGTCCCCTCACATACTCAGTTTTGTGTGCACAGTAAAGTCCTCTGTGGACTGGGCCTGAAACACCAAGAAATGTCCTCTCTTCAGAAGCTCTAGGACCTAGAAACTGGGGAAAGCACAGCACTTGCAAAGTGTTATATTTGATGGCTCTGGAAATGGTTCCTCTTTTCCTTTTGGAGGCAACAAATTTGCTGACTTTCCAGGCACACTGCAAAAGACATTTATGTGAGAGGGTTTTCAGAGGTGGCAGAGACATGCTTTCCAGCTGACAATGGAGGTATATAGCTGGCTGACTGAACAGCTGAGGTTTAACTTAATGGTATTTTTGCATAATTTATTATGGCAGGTCCATAGAGCCTTGGGAACCTATGTTGATTATTTTAATTTTAAATAAATAAATAAATGATGGATCATTGAACAAACTGGCACTCAATTTCAGGAGATGAACCTGAGGCACATCAAAGGCAGGCTCTCAGTGCCAGAATCAACTGCAGTTTTACAACTACGCTAAGCTATGCAATTATCTTAAACCGCAGCAATCCTGTTGGATTTGCAGGGGGAAATTTAGCATCAATCTCCTTACGCAAAACAAACAAACAAAATCAGCACTGCATTTTCATATTAACACAGCACAAGGCAGTGCCAGAAGTGAATTATCATCTATGTTCAGAAACGCCGCTGCTGTGCTGGTTGCCTCACAGATAAATAAAAATGTATATTTGTTGGTCTGAGGAGTTGGGTCTACGCAGCACAACAATGGCCTGTAGAGATTGTGACCAGTAAGGTAACTTGGAAGAAACTTTGATTCTCTAAAGCAGTGCTGGTTAAGTCAGCATTTTACCCTGCTGCGGTATGCAGCCCTCCTGCTTTCATTCATTGTTGGCCCCAGTTTTCTGTCCATTCACCTACCCCTAAGGAAAAAGGACTGGAAGAGCTAACCGTAAGACAGATAAAGGATGATGAAGGCAGAAAACTGTCCCCAGGGCTAGAAGACAGGAGACATCAGCAACAACAAAAAAAGAGGTGGATGGCAAAAGCACTGGGAGAAAAAAAAAAAAACAACCCAAAGTGTAACATTCCTTTTAAACCAATGGGGAGACACAGCAGGCAGCAATGCAACAGAGATTAACGATGGCAAATCAATAAATAAATAAATAATGATATTGCCATTACACATCGCTCAACAGCATTGATCATTGTCAGAGAGAGCAGAACTTCTCTGGAGTTTCCTTCTCTCTTAGCTGGGCTGGAATCCAGTGGGAGAACAGAGTTAGAGGCAGCTTTCATTTGAAAGGCAATTTATTTATTAGCCAGGCAGAAAATCCTATTAAAAAGAGAAGAATTTCCATGATTGTACTGCAGTATTCATTTTCAACTATTCTGCCAAAAAATTAGTGCATAAGATGAAACTATAGTTTTGGATGGGACCTTGAGCAGGAGGTGGGGCATACGCTGAGTTCCCCGGGAGAAGTCCCAGGAGGCACTTTGACTTGAGAGACATAAGATTCCTTCCCTGCCAGATATATGTATATATATAATTTTTTTTTTCTGGATTAAACTAACAGCATCTGATGGGAATGTCTGCTTCCTGGCAGGGAGCGAGTGTGTGCAGTGTTGGATATGATTTGTGTTACTCCCTTTCTGCTCATTTGGTGACACTGTTCTGGCTCAAAAAAGGTGCTGACTCCTGGTATGCCAGTACTGCTAAATAAACATGGGGCAGGGAGTGAGCCTGAGCACTGGACTGAATTTTTTGTTTGCTCACAGGCTGGCCTGACCACTCCAATGAGGTTTTTCCAAGACAAAGCCCAGGCGTGCTTCTGGGGAGAGTTTTTCCCAGCAACTCCTCCCAGAAGGCACCATATGGGTGGACTTGACCCTCCATCATTGACATATGTCCTCATGCCACACACTGGTGTGAATAAAACAACCACTCGCAAGTTCATGGTGTTCAAGAGCTGCAGAGCAAACTTGGATTATTTCAGACATTTTAAATGAGCAAAAAGAAAAGAAGACACCCCCCCCAGATCATGATTCTGTCACTGGAGGGGCACCAGCAGGGTCCCAAAGGACATCCAGGGAGAGGATGGGGTGGATGTGCTACAGAAGGGACATGCCCTGGGCAGAGTGGATGTGAGACAGTCTGTGTCATTCAGGGAGAGGGACCAAAACCTCTGTTGGTTTTGTTATTTTTAACAGTGTGGACATAGCCTTTGCCATCTAGCCTTTCAAGCTGAAACAGTGGAATTCAGACCCTCCTCCAGGTGCCCAAAGGAAAAAGCAAATATTGTTTTCCCATGGAGAGCATCAGACAGGTATAAATCAGGGCAGCTGCCAGGAGCTGCACATCCCAGGTCAGCACCATCTCGCAGGCAGAGGCACGCTGCCCTGCCTGCCCCTAGCCACGTCTGGCAGGAGGGTTTTGCAAGAAAAATAGCTGACAGATCGATCTATTAGACCCTTGCCGGCACAACGCGGTAGATGAGAGATCTCATCTGGAAGCTCTCCCCATGGAGAGGCTTTCTGTGTTGCAACACGCAGCATTCACCCGAGCAGGAGGGCTCAGTTTTGCAATGTAAATGGAACAAACTTTTTAGCCTTGAGCACCTTGCAGGGCCACAGCATGGCAGAACCCCTACAAATGTGTACCTCCACGATCTGTTAGCCTCTCCCATTTTGATTTGTACCTTCCTTTGCACCAGACGTGCTGTCAGTTACTGCATCTCAGCTGCAGGGTGGAAAATTCCAGCCAAAGGGGACATATCTTCTATAAATTGCTTCATTCAATCATAAAGCACTCATATGACCATCTCACAAGATATTTTAACTGGAACAAACCCAGCAAGAATGTAGAGATGATGAGGTTTTAACTCTGTAGTGCCATGACCTTTTAGCTGATGGGAAAGTGCTCAGAAAGATTTTCTTGGGAATTTATTTTCCTCTTTAATGTTGCTAATAGCAGATGTTGATAATAAAGATTAACCTAGGTATCTCTAAATAAAAATGGCATGCCCCTACTTGTGATTGACTTGCAGGAAAACTGGTCCAAATACCTTTCTAGATCTAAGGACTAAAAGAGAAATACAATATGCAAAATAATTATTATAATCCATCAATTTCACAGAAACAAAGGAGAACAACAAACTATTATGATAGTAAATTGAATCATAAAATGGCAATATGCCAAACTGTATATCAGCTGGGTCTTTTTACTTGTCTGTTGGCAAAATAAAGAGGATTAGGGGAATGACTCATCTGTTGATTGGAAAAATCTACTTTAAAGTTGCAATGAAATTCGAACAACAACATTTAATAAGCAATAACTCACTGTGCAAAAGCTTCTGTTCGCTTACAGCTCCGCTCCCCAGCTTGTAAACTGTGGATGCTCTGGAGCAGCAGAACCAACCCAGTTCTGATGCCAATCCCTCGTCACCAGGTTGTGTCTGCTTGTGTTTGCCACGGTCCTAGTAAGTGGGGTCATATTAGCAACAACCAATAAGTGTGGTGTATTTGCATAGGGGGAAATCCTGTTTCTGCTGTAGCTGTCAGTGACAATTTTATTCCTGGCTGCAGTGCAGTCAGGGTTTTAATCTTTCCTACAAGCGTTTTCTCCCCCTATATGAAGTCTGGATTCCTCCTATACCGAGTTTGGATTCATAACGCATCTGAAGTTGTGGTTTTAAAACTATCCGCGGCCACCAAAGTGATGCCTGAGCTGTAGCAAAGGCAGTGGGAAAGATCATGCTGTTCAAACTCAGACTTCAAAACCCCTGTTATCGGAGCAGCCAGCAGCTCCCTGCCCCGCAGGTGCTGGTGGGGGCTCCAAACCGTGCAGCAGTTCTGGGCAAAGCCATCAGTGCCAGGGAGCTCCTGGCAAACTGCCCTTCCATCATCTCATCTCTACCCTGGGCTCATTCAGCCCAAGCTGCTGCTTTGTCTTCATCTTGCAAAACCCCGATGTCACCAGACACCGTAGCAAAACTCAAACTTCACTCTGCTCAGCAGTCTGGTGAGGATCTAGGTAACAGGTTTGTATACGTGCTATGTGGTTCTGCCTCCAGTATGCATAATTGCCCTGTGTTGGTGTTTGGCAAGTGCCATCTGGTTTTCATTTTCTTTCACAGTATAATTCATCACCTCCACCCCCACAGATTTACAGTGCAACTGCCTTTCTGCTTTCAAGACAATTTCAGCTACACTGAGTGTGTTTTGATTTATTTTAACTGAACCCAGCAGACACTACCATCAAATCATTCTCCTTTGAATTAAAAGGAATTTGATTTGCAAATTTTAGCAAGATAGGACTACTCATAAAATCTTAACTGATAAAGTAATAAGATGCTAAGGAGATGAAAGGACTAACCATAAAATAACTCTGCTCACCAGAATCTAGGAAAATACTCTGGAGAAACATCTTAAGCACAGTAAAACCCATCAAAGCTGTATAAGCAATAATAATAGTGACTGATTAGAAGAGGTGTAGAGAGGAGAACACCTATTGTAGCTCAGTACAGGAAATTATTTGTTTAATACTTCTTGTTGTGACTCAAATTACTATTTCTGTTTGCAAAAGACTGGAAGCATCTTTCATTAAAAGCTATTTTTTGAATCTGGCACTGTGAGAGGGGACACTGACCCGTTCTGTATGTGTATCTGTGTACAGGCAAGGCAAGAAAAAGAAACTTTAAAGCTAAGAAGGAGCAAAAGATAGAGCTGGTTACAGGAGTAACAAAACCGCATAACTGACAAACCAGGAAGAATGTTTTTATTGTAGGTTCTTGAGACTTCCAGTGAACAGTTTTCTCCCCGCCACTTAAGCACATACACTGGAAACACCATCGGACATAGCTATAAGGAAAAGTGTAAAGAGAGAGTAAGATCCAAAGAAGCAGCCCACCTCTGGTGACACTGATTATTTTCTTTCTCAGTAACACCAAAAGCCCGCTCTGCATTGTAATTTTATGTGCTCCTCAGCTATGTCTTAGGGTTCACTTTGCACAACAGTTATTTTCATTGCGTGATATTGTGTGCCGAGGTATTATGAATTATGAACAGGATTGCCAGGTTGAAGGGACATTGTCAAAAAACATTACTTTGCATGCACATACACACATTAAAAACCTTATTAAGTCTACTAACTCAAGCAGGCAAAAACCTAGGAAGTGTCAGAATTAATGCTGTGTTACCCTAAATCTGTCCTTTCCCTGCATGCATCATGGCTACAATCTTTAATAACATGATCGCCAATTTATTGTCTCCCCAGGGGCTCCTGTCCTATTCTGTGTCCTCTGCTGGATGCTCCTCCTCCAGCTCCCCATTCCTCGGACATCTGCAGGCTCACTGCACTGCCAAATATCCACATATTTTCCACAGGAACAACAAGTGGAAATTATCTCATGCAGAGGACATGCCCTTTGCTGAATTTAAAGCCATATTTAGTAGGAAGGCATTACAGCTTCTCCATGTTTTACAATTCTTCTAAGTAAGTGGAAAACAATATACTTTCTTAGAAGTCACTGATTCCAGCAGAATATAAAACAAATCCATTGCATGGATGACCTCAGCCTGGATAGTTCAACTTCAGAGGTCAAAAGCAAACAAAAAGAGCGTCTAATAAAGGCACATGTTGGAAACTTTCAGCTTGGTGACGCGATTGGCTTTACCTATCACACAGCTCGTATTTTCATAAGCCCACCGTAGTCCCTGGGAGTTTCTTCAGCAGCCTATTTGAAGAAGAGGAACAGGACACCAGAAGCTAGGGCCTAACACTTGTCCCCAAATAAGACACCTGCATAAAACTGGGAGTAGAAGTTGTCCAGGGTTGGTGCTGTCCCCTTGGGGTAGTCCGTGGGTGAGTGGGGTTGCTGCAAAGCAAAACCACCCGTGTTGAGCACCTGGAGGCCTCTCCAACAACTCCGATGTACCCCTGGGCAGGTACAGGAGCAGTGGCCAGCTTCCCGTTTTGTTTCATTCCTTTCCTTTGTGGAGTGAGCAGGAAAACAAAAAGTAAAGGACCAACACAAGGCTCCAGGTTTGCTTTCACCCACTTAAAAAACTAAGGCCAGGCACTTAAACCAACTGCAGCAGATAAAATAGTCTTATCCCATAACAAGAATGAAGCAACCCAATCCTATTTGTCCCCCAGTTTCTGGGTTGCCAGCGTTGCTTCAATTTTACCCTTCATCCCTCCCCCACTGCATTTGATTATCTATATAAAAGGCTAATAAATTCTCTGCTGAATTTAAAAAAGCGGCAGCATTTGCATTTTGAACACTCGACCGTTCAGGATTCAGCCCATTTAATTATTACGCTTCAGAGGATGTATCCAGTTTTGCCACTCGCCCTCGCTGAGGAGGCACGGGCTAGCGAGGGATGAGCAGTGGGATTACCGGCCACTCAGCCTGCTGGCGTTTATTTAAATATCACCGATTGCCATTCCTGCTTTGGAGCCTAATCTACACTTCAGATTTGAAACCGCTGTCCCAGGGATAGCTCTATCCCCGCACTGGCTCTTTAAATATAAGCACTGGTAATCACATTTAATTTGACTAGGCTTGCATAAAGCTTTGTCTAAGAAAAAGGATACGTTTCCAGCCTGTCTCATGGACTCATACTTTCATTAAATGCCACTGTGGTCTACTTAAATTTTCAATGTTTTGTTTACTTGGATTCACCTCTAACCACATTACAGTGAAAAATAAATCCTTCCACAGGCTAACAAGTATGTTTATAATAGAACTTTTTGGAAGGTGCTCAGAATTTCCTATCTCTTTATTTTTCCAGTGTTTCCATTATCTGTAATGTGCTTATGTCAAGCTCTCTTGGCAAGGCACAGGCTTTCATCTCATGTATTGTATAGTGCCAAGCATTTTTTTTTTCTTTTGAAATAATTATGGGGTTTGAGATTTTTAGATCAAGCTGCAAATGCTTCTTCTCTGATAAAGATTTTGGGTCAAGCAGCTATTATTCCTATCTTATCCCAGATGAAATTTCCCCGAAGCAAAACAGTGAGAACTGAGGATGTCATAAAATCCATTAAAACTCATACACTGGAATTAATGCGGTGAGTTAGATGGGTGCAATAGCACTTCTTGGGACACCTGAGCTGATCTAATGGATCCCTCACATCAAAGTGAACCTCCGTTTGAAAGCACGGAGGTTTCAGGTTGGCTCATTTGTCTTACCGAATCATGTATTGTTTTTCTTTTACACCGGCCCATTTCCTTGGCAATGGCCTCCAGGGCAAGGGCTGTCTTTGTTGCCCATATGTACAGTGCAAACACCACAGGGAACTACTGCTGATATTGGGTGGCTTAGGCAGTTTCATCGCAGAAGCATTTGTTACCACTCTTCTCTCCCGGCATACCTGTGACCCAGACTACATCAATAAAAATTAAATAAAAATAATATACACATATATGAATGTTAGAGTATATATATATACTGCATCTGCTACATATACCTCTCCTGATATGTCTATCTATATACATAATTGTATGTGCTTGCGTTTAGGAGATGCAATACATACAATCTAGAATTTGTAACAAGACTTCTGTTTCTTGAGCAAGTCGAGATTTGCTGGGGGAGATGATATCCTTTATTATACCTAGTGAGATAGCTGTTAAAAAAAAAAAATTACACAAGACTTGCATACCCAAAAGCTCATCTCCCATTTTAAACTGCCACAACTGCGCTAACGAGAGATACTATTTTTTCCTTGCAAATGTTGCCGTGCTTGTGTCTGCAGATCATTATGGGTTTTACAACGGCAACGTGATTGCTTCCTCTGTTGGAGAAGGAAGGTGGTGCTCAGAGAGCAGCCGTCATGACTGAAGGGCCCTTGGGTTCGGGGCAGAACAAGAAGGGCACAGGGAGAAGCAGACGTGATGCATGAGACCTTACACAACTGCTCCACGGGGCTGCACGGGTTTCAAAGCATCTGGCAGCCTTCCTAGGACAGCCTGGTGGCCAGCTCTGCTTTAGAGGTGGCCTCTCCAAGACTGCCAGCAAGTCCACCTTTTCGGGTAAGCTGCAACTTTATTTGCAATGGTTGGTTAGGAAAAGAGACTTTTTTAACATGAGCCACTCCAGTGCTGTCAGGGTTTCCTGACTTAAGATCTGTCCTCCTCTCCCATGCACTGCCAAGGAGCTGTGTGCAGGGGTGAAGACTTGTGCATTGCTAAAAACTGCATGGGAATGGAGAAACAGTGACCAGAAAGCAGCAGGCCAGAGAGAAGGTACGTACATGCTGGGGGCTGTGTGTGGCAGCCCTCTGCAGCTGGCTGAGCTCCAGAGGTAGATCCACACGGGGTGGCTGGGCTCAGGCCCTGCTGGCCATGCTGGCCAAAAGCAGTGGCCATGCAGTTTGGCTGCGTCCAGGGAGGCAGTGGCTGCCGTGTGCGCACAGAGACCACAGGGTTATGTAGGCACTGCATGAAGCACTGGACCCCCCGAGGGGCTTCCTCCTCACCAGCAGCCAGGGTGACCCTCTGCTCCTGGGAGAGCTGGGGTGGGCTTCCCCAATGGTGCGCCGGCTGGGCAGCTGCATGCCTGAGCGCTTGGAGCAAGGAGGTGGAGGCACTGTGAAAGAGTTATCTGCTACTAAGAACAACAGCTTGACTCTATTAATAGCAACAGCTTAATTAATAAAAGGTGTTTAATAAATATTGGCTGTGACCTGTGTTTCCTCCTGACTCAATTGTCTATAAGAAAGAAGGAAATTTACAACAAGGAGATTGGGCAAAATGAAAATCAGGAGCTCTCTGCTGGGCCATGCATCCCCATAAGAACATAGGCCAGCATTTCAAAGGTGCCACCTTAAGTTACCCCAAATATTTTTAATTCCTCCACCTTGTTATCTGTCTTGCTTCAGATTCAAACTTTCTTTCTCCTGTTTTTGTCTGGTAGCGTCATCCATCAAAAAGCCCTGTTAAGGCACCATCCTGGAGGCATGTCATGGTAACCCTTAGGTATAGTATAATCTCCCACTCTTGTAACATTTTTCTATAGTTTTTATTCCTAAAAGCTCTGAAATTAGACTGGGCATGAAGTAAGAAGCTGCAAGCCTTATTACAGAGCTAGTGTGGAATATACTAGGTAGAACCACTCCCTCCTCTTCCCCCAACCTCCACGTCTCCTGCTTAATTGATTAAATACACATTTCCCCTATAAGATTGATACACATGTTGAAGCACATGCCCCTAATATGATGATATCTTCCTTCCTTTCTCTTTTACAGCATCCCTGTAGAGATGAATATGGGTATTTGCTTGCAGACCAATCACCCACTGATATGAACGTTGCAGCTGGGACGTATAAGGAGGCCCCATTTGGGAGCTAACGGTCATCTTCTGCCTGCTGGTTCCAGCTGCACCCATGCACATGAGAAAGAACCAGCACAGCTGTCAGCATTGTGTCTTGGCTGGAAGTTAGTAAAATGTTTGAAGAAGCACCTTCATGTTAATTCCAAGATTTTTCAAGTGCTCCGATCTTTGAACAAAAATTAGCCTACGCTTGTGTTACCTCACATTTATGTCAGACCATGGGTGATGATATGTTACAGAAAAATCCAATATTTTTTGCAATTTTGTTACCTGATCCAGCAAGTATAGTGCTTTTCATCTCTGGGACAGTAGAACAGACAGTAGGTCCCACAGGCAGCCAGGGCATGTACCTCAGGGAGAACATCAAAGCTGTCCAGACTGAAGCAAGGGCAACTCCGGCCTCCTTTGCCAAAACTTTTGATTTTTGGTAAGACCAATGAACTGACTTTGGGACTGTATGTTCTATTAAAAAGTACCGTCAACACTAAAACCTTAGGATATTTGCAAACTCTTACCTTCCTTTCAAGCTAACTTGTCCTGCATAATGGACACTGCACCTTTATTCTCCACCCCACCTTTGTACACCAGCAGATTGTACGTCCTCACCAAGTTCTGAAGCCAAACTAGTTCAGAGCAGCAGTTATAGGGGAAAAAGGCACGTTCATGCAGATACCTTAAATGATGAAATGCTGATGATACCAAAGATGGTGGCTGGATACAGTCAAGGACATTTAACAGACTCTTCTTCCCCTTCTCTCTACTATTTCTAGTTCCACTGTAGCCTTCCTGAGATTAGAAGGGGGAAGAAGAGCCAGAATTGCCTGCAGTTTTCAAAATGAGCATGCACCAGGAATTCACATAATTACATTGCAATGCTTTCTGTTTGATCATCTGGTACTTTCCTAGTACCTCCCATTATTCTCTTTGTTTTCTGACTGCTGCTGTGAGTTTGGAAGCTGATATTTTCATAGAACCATCTTTTACAAGCCTGGGATCATTTCCTAAAGGGCAGTACATATCAAAGCTATCGTATCTATAAAAAGAGATTTCTTTGTACTAATTGTACCTGATTTTGTATTTATCAATGTTATATTCCATTTGCCATTTTATTGCCCAGTCATTCAATCTCATGATACCCTTCTGCAGCTCTTTGCAGCTTTTGTTTTTACTAGCCTGAGTAGCTCGGTGTTGGCAGTAAATTCTGTCCCTGGCTTCCCAAGTCCATTTCCCGATCATTTATCAATATATTGAGCAGCACAGAACTAGTTTTTAATATAATTCATTTATAATCTTTTAATTAATAATCCATAATTATCCCTTCTTTCTTATTCCACACAATTTCTTTATGGACGCTTGGCAAGAGATGCTGTTGAAAATTTAAGCAGACTTTATTAGTCAGATCATCCTGACATACATGCTCAGAGATTCTTCCAAAGACCTGTAACAGATTTCCTGGTTGTGTATCCAATACATATATTTTTTCATTATGTCAATTGGCAAGGTACAGCCATCAGTTTTATTGGATCTCTCCAGAATCCTCACACACAGGTGTGGGTTTAGCTTTTTTTCTTTCTTTAAACCATATTTGCCATTTTTTCTTTCCTCTGGTACTGACAAGAGGAAATGGCCTCAAGTTGCACCAGGGGAGGTTTAGATTGGGTATTAGGAACAATTTCTTCACCAAAAGTGTTGTCAAGCATTGGAACAGGCTGCCCAGGGAAGTGGTTGAGTCACCATCCCTGGAGGTATTTAAAAGACGTGTAGATGTGGTGCTTAGGGACATGGTTTAGTGGTGGACTTGGCAGTGCTAGGTTAACAGTTGGACTCAATGATCTTAAAGGTCTTTTCCAACCTAAACAATTCTATGATTCTAAGGCAGTTCTAAGCAAAAGTTAGTATTTCAGAAGCCTTCTGAAAATACTGAATGATCTTAATGAAATGAACACCTGCTAGCAACTTACCAGTTTGTTTTAATAAGCCGTTTACTGACCCTTCAATTTCAGCCGGATCTTTTGATTAAGACACTGTCAAAAAATGTTAACAGCATGGAAAGTTTCCTAAGGACTTCAACAGCAAGCACAGATAAAAACCCCAATATCTATTCTGGTCTGTTCTTCCAGGAGGGTTCCTTTACACCTTGGCCACTTAGTCACCCAAATCCTTTGACAACTGTCACAGTACTGTACTGAGAGCTAGGAGCAGAAACAAATTCAGCCACATCAAATCATGGGGAGATAGTATTATTCCTGTACAGCACATAGATAGGTTTAGTGCTGGCAGTTCTGATATCCAGACTTCCTGTCATGCAGTGAACATTCTTTTGGATTTGTTTGTTTTTAATAATAAATGCTATGAAAACATTTTGAAATTAAAGCCTTACCAGTTTTCCATTGCAAGGCAAGTTTTCTGATCTCTACAGTTTAGACAAGGAGTGGAGCAAGAGATGACTCAGTCATCATCTGTAAATGACTCCATGGGGGATACAAAAAAAATTTCCCACATTAGACAGATCTCTAAGCTAGCTGAAAACAGAAAACATGAGGTTGAAGACAAACGAATCCAGACTAAACGTAAAGCCTTCCCTTTATCATTATGTTTATTGACTACTAGGAAGGATTAAAATATATAGATCTTAGTTATTCAGGAGTTAGGTTTCTTAAGTATTAATTTGTTTATAAGAGATCCCATCATAGCTCAGACAGAATTAATAGGTTCATTCCTGATGTAACTGGGCAAAGGTTTTTACCTCTGTTTTGCAGATCCAGTTACACAATCATATTTGGTTTCCTCAGCCTCAAAATGTGATCTTATGATAAAGTATGTCTATTCATATCTCATTTGTATCAGTGTTACTTTGGCTTTAATGCAGTAACAAATCATCCTGTATGCATAAATTAAGATGCTCCTACTTTCAAATTCCATACAAGCAACATGACTTTGATGCTTTATGAACACTGAAAGACTCAAATATTTTGAATCATTTACCTGAAGAAGAGTCCGTGTTCAAACTTTTTGATGACAACTGCTGGCAAATACAATTTTTGCAGATGCAATCCCCAAAAAAGTAGAATAAAATAATAATATGAAATCAGAGCAAGGTTTTTAGACAAAGGCTGAGAAAGGAGAGGTAGAATAAAATTGGTGAATCAGATTCAGTAAGCTTAGATCTAATCTCACTCAGGGTCACCTCTGTAGGGAAATAAAATGACATTACTCTTTTGGTATAATTATGCTGCTACAGTTATACTATTACAGATTATTATGTTTCCAAAGCAACATATCAGGAGTAATTCCATTGAAATCAATGACATAAGGAATAGAAGAATCAATTCACCATACCCAGTTGTCTCTGGACACTGAATTACTGATTTTTTCCTAGGAAAAACAATGGAAATAAATAAAAGATGGCCATAAATCTAGTAGCAATAAGCCAAAATGACTATAATACAATTATCTGCTTATGTTTAAAGCAATCTATTTTGAAAAGAGAAAGGAAGTCTGGAGCAATTAATTATCTTTGTTGACTTACTCCAAATGCGCAGAAATTACCAGCTGTTTACATTTGCTAGTACAGAGCCACACTGAGTGTGCCAAGCATCAGCAAGGGTTTGGTGCCCTCTTACGTTTTATACAAGCAACTTCAGTGATTGCAAACACTTCTTGGCGATAGATCACTTGTGAAAGCTTCTCAGGTTACAAATTGTTAAGAAAGTGTCAACTAAGATAACTAACTACTTAATGCTTCAAAAAGGTTAATAACCACTTCAAGGTGGTGAACTTACTAACAGTAAAGAGCAGACCCACAGACATACCGGTGCACCTTCCCCCTCAGCTTTTATTGAGACAGCTCAGCCTCACTAAACTGATCTTGTATGGCACAAACCTCATTCAGGCTTCTTTGGTTTTGGCCATACAGATATTGTTAATCAATTGCTGACTACGGTAACACAAAAAAAAAGGTTTGTTAGCATCACAGAAAAATCAAGATGAACTGTATTAACAGACCTGGTCTTACCTCCTGGGAATGTCATCCAGTTAACAATCGAGGTACTTACCCCAATAAAAGGATCAATTAAAACAAAACCAAAACAAAACAAAGACATCTGCAAAGTTGGAGACATCAAAACATGGAATATTCCTATTTCCTTTACTTGGATACTCCAGTGATTACTTCTCACACTTAAAAGTTGACACCTATTAACTAAAATTAGATTTTTGGGGGGTTCTAGCAATCACCTTATGTTTTCTTTCTTGTCTCGTTAACACTGTTAGTATGTTATTTTTCTTCTTATGCAAGTACTTCTAACCCATCGAGAAATCCCTTCTTTATCTTCTAAAAACTAAACAGATTGCTCGGTAAATCTTTACTGGAAATAAAACCTGATTCTATATTAAGAATTGTTTTGTTAGTTTGTTTTTAATTTCCCTATTAGCATCAAAAGGGTATACAGTTTAAATTTTTTTTATACTTGGCACTTATGTAACTCATCAACCCATTTTACTAATTACTCAGAGGAAAACATCTGGGAGAGATTTATGTGCCTTTTTTGATACATAAATTAGAATGCATAAGAGATGGGCCACAGAAATAGTAATGTATAAAGATAACATGAAATTTTAGATTATGTTTGAATGTTGGTATCAGAAATTATTAAATCCTTATTAAAGTGCTGAAGACCCCATATTTAGAAAAATAATCCATTGCAACGGAATGTATTGATATTAGTACAGAAATAAAACACCCAAGTCTTTCATAATGGGAAATTCTCAATTTATTTTATCAAATTATCGTAGTATGCAATTTTTCAGAAATCAGTTTCAAGATGATACATAAGAAAACCTTCAGAGAATTAGCAAGTTAGTGCACAAATCAATAATCTTCTCAGTCTGGTCACAGACAGAGAGGTAAAAAGGAGTCCAAGCATCTCATATTAGTTAATAATGAGCATTCCTTCTTATCACAGATACCCAAATGCCTAGAGGAGGCAAGGCACATTTTGGCACCATGGCCTACTTCAGTAAAGCCAGACAAAACTGGATGAATGCTTCCCATTTCCAGGGGCTGCAAAAGCCCATGTAAAAAGAGAGTTGAGAGCAGATCCATGCAGCAAACAGAACCTTGTAGAAATAACTTATTCATCAACATCCAAAAGTGCACTACTCCTTTACTGACCACAGAAGCATGCTCCCAGAGAGCTTCGAGTCCAGTTTCAAATGGATGTGACAAAGGAAAAATAAATAAGGAGAGGATGTGATGAGGAAGGATGGATATGCCTGGACCCCTTACACCACCAAGATACTACAATATTATTAACTATATTTGAATGTAATATTTTTAAAAAGAAATCCACCTTGTGTAGGTGAGAAATAGCTAAATTGCACACAGAGCAGAGATCCCTGAGCTAGTGGAGACCTAGTTAGAAACACACTGCAAAGCAATGTGGATGTATCCATCTAGGTCTAGAAGAAGCACTGCTACTTTTTCAGCTAATAAATATTGCTTACTAGCTCCCATTCAAGACCACGTGAATGATGGATCGTATTTGCTAGTGTATAACCCTGAAGTTCTGGTTCTAAGGCTTGCATGAGGGCAGCCAGGTTCGATCTGCTTTTGTTATTTGGATGTAGCCAACAACAAAGCATTCATATTTAGTGCATTAATCTCACATAGTACTGAAATGAGGCCATCAGGCCCCACAGCTGAGTTACTTTCTACAGAACATATGAATCTGAGTTTTCTGGACAGTTTTACCATCTGCTGACCCAGAAATTTGTGATCATAGGTTGAAACCTGCCAAATAAAGATGCATTTGCTTTTGGTAACATTTACTGAAGTGGATATTTCCCATCAGAATAATTCCATTTCCCATATTCCCTTTCTAAGAAAGTTGAAAAAAAATTGCCTCTCTTAGCTGGTAATTAGCATTAAAATAGTCCACACAGTAGATTAAGTGTGTGGAAACAGCAAAAATCCTCCCAAATGTTTTGAAGAGCTAGTAGATAAATATGAAATGTGGGTCCACAGCTTTACAGAGGTAATCAGTTATTCACTGTCTCATTTCTGCCATGCCATTTTCCCCATCCTATTTTCCTACACCCATTTCCCTCTGTGCTATGAAGTGAACTAACTTAAAATCTTGTAGCAACATGTAAAGAAAACGGAACCACTCTGGATTAGGAATGGAGAGAGAGAGCATTTTTTAGGACAGAGCTTGGAGACATCTGCTAGGTTATCGTGTAAGAAACTTAACTCTAGACATTAATGGAGTTGATGAAGTCTAAGTGCTGGATATAAAACAGTTAAAAATCCCCCAATCAAAACAGATGCACTGCTATTAACTGACAGAGCTTCAACGAAATTGGGAGAAAATCATGTGTCTCCCAGTCCCTAATGCTGATTAAGACTTTCCTAGCAAATTGCAATTTGTTTATCTTGAGGAACTTAAACAAGTTGAACTTCAGTATGTTCCACTATGAAATCTTATGGAACAGAAAACTCATGCTGATATAAATGAAATCAGGTTAAGAATTGATTTAGTTAAGAATCAGTACTCGGCTGCTGTGCACATACTTTTGATTTAGTCTGAAGTGCCTGATACCAATTTCTCTTAAGCTTATTACAGACTTTACCACTTTAGCTAGAGCTGAAAACTTAGATCTCAATGCTTATGTCATTAACCACCTAAGGCAGATGCCAGTATCAGCACCGACACCAGTATCCAGCAGTATCTTATTCAACATCATAATGCATCTCTGTATTCAGTGTTGGGCAGCATCAGCACAATGATTCCAAAAAAAAGTGAAGAAACGTTAAAATAAGGTGCTTGCTTCCCAGGAAATCATTTCTACGCTTCTTTCAGACAGTTCTGACCTTCATTTAACAACACACACAGGCTAAGTAGAGGAGTCCCAAGATGACACTATACATTTAAGAACAGCAGCTGCGTTTGGAAAGTTTTATATAATAAAATTAAGATGCTTATCAAAGTCATTTTACAATTGCCAGCAACAAAAGCAAAAGCCACCATAGCATTACTAAAAAGAGTAAAAGCTCGAGACCGAGTATTTCTCCAGGACTGTAGAACAGCTAGGACAGATTCTTAGCTCTACAGTTCTGCAAGCACTATGTTGTGTGCTTGTCTAAAGAAACACAAGCTACAGATAACTCAAGGAAATGTGGTCATAGGTCTTACATGTCACACAGCTTGTGCCACGGCAGTTGTGGGAAACCATCAGCTTAAGGGTATGTATTTTTGTACTTGCTGGGCTCCAATCTCTGCAACATAGACTGCTCCACTCTTCATGTCTACATCCACAAGGTGTGGTTTGGTTTCATCTGCCAGCTGGACTGTGTTGACCATAACACAGTCCCCAATAGAGCCAACGGGTGGTGCCGCCAAGATTGCTAATCGGTTGATATTCAGCTGAGCTACAATCAGGTATTTGTAATTGGCAGTAAATCTGTGAAAGACAGAAACATATTTTTTAATTATGAACTCCATATAACATCTCATTTTAACACAACCATGCACTTTAAAACAAACAAAACCTCCTTAATAGTCAAGGTTTTGAACTAAATGCAGCGAAACATTGAGAATCAACTTGTAAGCCTTACTCTACATGTTGCTGCTCCTTGAGACAGATTATGCTACAGAAAACTCATTCAAGACAATCTCTCTTCCTGTAAAAGCTGCAACAGTAAGGTCAACAACACACAACTTGAAAATGAAGTTCCCAATCCCGCACTCAAATCCATAGGGCTTCTTATAAAGCCAAGATTTCCCTGTCAAGATACAGCTATGCAAGATCTTTGCACATGCTTAGGGCCCAGCACCCTGTTAGTTAAACTGGTTAACTCCTTGTCATCAGGTGTTAAATACCAACATTTTAATTCACCAGTAAGAGTACACCTTATTTATGTAATTGCATGCTTCTAGAAGAACTGTTCAACAATACCTGACAGAATAGGGTCCATCTTCTGAAAAACAGTTGCTCCAAGACCCGAGCCATTCCCCTGTGACTTTATCAAAAACCTGGATTCTCTTGTTGTCTCTGTCTGCAACCCATACCTGTTAAGAACAAATATCATGGCTGTTCACAAGTAGAACAAATCAAATGCATTAGTTTCTTACATGAGAAAAGTATCCTGTAGTAAAAAAGAAGTACACCTTGGAAGAACGTTGTTGCAGAGGTGCACAAATGTACCTCCACATTCAAAACTAAAGTAGATGACTTCCAGATACAAAACAAAACCACCACATAGTTAAGATACACAAATTATATTATACTACTTTAACAGAGAAAGCAGTGCCTTCTCTTCATTTTTGTGGCTATGCTATGGATATATTTAGTAGGATTCTGCCTCTTCTCCCCCCCCTCCCCCCCAAGTGAGGACATATTCCCACCTATTTAATTCTAAAGATACTGGTCTGTCACCCGCTAACAATTTGTTTTTCAACAGTAGTCTCATTTTATGATCCAGGCCTATGATGACTGCATCTGCAAACACTCTGTTATGCCTAATACTACAACAAATATTGAGCAACTTAAACACTAAGTGCATTTTCAGCATGTTTTGTCTAATCAGTTTTGTGGAGCTTATCTCCGTTCTATCCTGTGCTAACTGGGTTCACAAACACTACAAGCTAGCAATACCATTAGACAGTTCCAGTGAAGGCCTCTCTTGTATTACAATCATTGCAATTTTAGCTGTTGACAGCTCGTCAGTCTGATAAGTAAACTTCATGACTTTTCTGGGATATCACCCAAAAGAGAGCAATAAACAAGTTGACCCGAGATCTTTCATCACTATTTTTAAATGAAAGACTACTACAGCAATCTCTTAGATTTCTTAGGAATTGACAATTATTTCTAACCTAGGCTGATGATCAACACCACATTGGCAATAAAACTGTAGCCCATCACAGTTGTTGTCTTTGAATGTATATATTCATGGTTACCCTTCAACACAAAGTGGCCATCTTCCTCCTCTTCTCCCTCTCACCCTGCCAGTTTTGGCAGAGAAGTGATTTTTATATATGCTTCCTATTCTGGTTCAGACAGCATCAGCAGAATTAGCTCAAACCAGTGATTTAAGATGTTTTAGTCAAGCAATCTTATTTTCCCTGAAACAGATTAAGGAGCGACCACGTAATTCCTCTACAAGAGCAGCAGAGCAAAAGCCAGACTATGATTAACACCTGGCAGAAGCAGACTCTTGAATGCCTTGAGCTGCATGTAGAAAAGGACTGATGTCCACAACCTAGCTAGCGCCTTACTGCCATCTTAAGCTTATTTGGAATTTCCAAATGTGAAATTAAAGTCCCCTGAAGAAATATAAGTGCTTGGGTAGATATTTATTACAGAACATAATTCTCCTGTACTCTCACAATGGCAAACTGTTAGAGACTGCAAGAGGAACAGTTTGCTGTTGCATGGACATTGACAATGTAACTGGTCAGAACCTTTGCATTAACCTTGCAGCCAGCTACTTCAGTAGGATGTGCAGTGTGAAACTTCAGCTTATGACTACTATCACACTGAAAACTGTAACCCACATAAAATGACCCAGATCACAACAGTTCAATTAAAAAAGAAATACAATTTGTTTTGTTCAAATACATGTAAAAAAGTGTGTCAGAAGATGGAAAAAAAAATTTCTCCCTTTATTCTTTACCCGTCCAAAAGGATCCACTGTTACACTGTGAGGAATCTTGAACTGACCAATGCCGGTCCCATTTGTTCCAGTCAGCCATATCTCTTTGTAATCTAAACAGTGAGCACCATGAAAAATAAAAGTAAAAAAATCACAGTAAGAAAACAACAAGTAAAATAGCT
This sequence comes from Mycteria americana, assembly GCF_035582795.1. NCBI lineage: Eukaryota > Metazoa > Chordata > Aves > Ciconiiformes > Ciconiidae > Mycteria > Mycteria americana. The sequence continues at coordinate 193,845,465 of NC_134365.1, forward strand.
TTAAGTCATTCCCTTGCAGACTTACTTTGATTAATTTTTCAAAAGGTGGAATTTCTAAACCCAGGCTTTTTAAAAACAGTACTCCCGATACATAAACTCAAGAAATACTGGAACTACTACAGGAACTACTGGATTGTTATTAGTGGTTTCAGGATTATGGTTACAGAAATGTAGCCACTAGTACACAAAAGCCATAGTCCAAGGCTCTGTTAAGCACTCTGTTAAAAAAAGAAAAAAAATATATATAGAAGCAGTTGGCTAATTATGATATTCATTTGTTTACTAAATTGATTTTTTACATTTGTTACCTGGCAGTTTCGAGTCAGTTTTGGGTTTTAACAATTTACCATTTTGCAAACCAGATATCAGCAAACAACTGTTTTATGATGATAGCACAAAGGAGAAATGGTAGCTCCTCCACTTTTCCCCAACTGCAGATACGCACAGACTCCTCACTCACAGCCCTAACCAACACTGACCACCTAACTGGGGAATATGAGCAAGCTAATTAGAACCATGGAATAATTTAAGTATAAAAGATCTCCAGACACTATCGGGTCCAACCTGCTTCTCAAAGCAGGACTAACCTTGATAACAAATCCAGCTCTGAGGTTAGATCAGGTTGTTCATAACTCATCAAGTTTTGAGCATCTCCAAGAGTGGAAACTGCACACCCTCTCTGGGCAAACTAGTCACTGTCTAATCACCCTCACTGTGAATCTTTCCCTCCAAAAATTGAACTGAAATTCCCCCCTCTTGCATCTTTTGATCAATGTTCCTCATTCTTCACTGTGCATCTCCAAGAAACGTGTGGCTCTGTCTTCTCTATACCCTCCCATTACTGACTTGAAGACAGAGATAAGAATCCTCCTTAGCCTTCTCTCCTGAAGACTGAACAAAGTCATTCTCTCAGCCTCTTGTCATAAAAAATTGCTCTTGAAGTGACAAGCAGTAAAACAGGACCTGATCCAACAAAGTCTTCAAACTAATGTTAAATGACAGCTCTACCTAGTCCTCGCTTAAAAGTATTCTCAAGTTGTGTTATTTAAAATTCAATTTTCAATGGTCAACTACTGCGGAAGTTCGTTTTTCCATACCGTTGGATAGTTTGAGCAATCTGTTATTCATTCCTCCATCTCCATCCACAACATAGATATCTCCACTTTCCTCTACAAAGATCTCTGCTGGTTGGTCAAATTGTAGGGGAATCAAACTTGAACCAGCATTACCTGGCGTGCCCAAGATCTGCATTAGTTTACCCGAAGGGCTATACTGTTTCACGGTGTGCCCATATTTCCCTGAATTAAGAAAAAAAAGTGTGAAAATACCTTAAAGCAAAATGTAAGTATTACAACTGATTACAAAGATTAAAAAAGGAAATCTCCTGATACTCACAAGTGATATTAATAAATCAAACAGACAAAATTCTATAGTGAGAATATGACTGTGGGTTAGTAAATCCATAGGCTACAATATTCATCCACTGTATTAGGGCCACCAAACCTAGGACAGAACATAAGTCTAGCAAGAAGATTTTTTTTTTTTCCCCCTGATAACTTCTCCTGGGGGAAAAAAACCACTAAACAAACCAAAAGAACAACACAAAAAAAACCCCTTGCTTACTAAGTTCAGAAGCTATAAGCAGACACAGCACAACTCATGAGCCTTCAGAGTATTTTGTGCAGCACCTGAGAATTTTGTTCATGGCAAGAAAAGCACAGATCTATCTCAGAATTGTTTGAGAGACTTAAATAAATGAGTTGTTTAAAGTAGTATCTGCAACATTAGCATTTTCTTCCCCACCTAATACTTCTCATATCACCACCATGCATACCTGTTCCAACATCTGTGATCCATACTGAACTATCTGTTGCGGTGTTCAATACAAAGATACCGTGAGGCATTTCAACTGTATTATTCCAGGAGTAAAGAAAATAGCCTTCCTCTGAGAATACAAGTACCTTTGGTACATTATCTCCCCTCTGAAAAGGCAAAAACCAGTCTATTAAGAAAACATGTTAAGCAAGTAATCATATTTTTGAAAATTCCTCTTTGTAAGATTTTTGCAATGTTTCATGAATCATGAGAGTCTCCTAAGACTGTCTGCTAGATCTCATTTTTTCCAGCTAGAAGAGAGAGAGAGAGAAGGGTCTAAGTTTAGCATGCAAAACCTTCCACTCATTCTAGACTTCCAACTTAAATCACATAGAGTCCAATTTTCAGAGCAGCCAAGCTCCTGCAGCTATTTTGGTCTTCATTTTCAATCATGTTTTCGCGTTCTTGCTGAAAAATATGCCAAGCGTAACACAGGTATGAAAAACTGTAACTGTACGTATTAGCTGCATGGCACACAAGTACTCATACTGTGCTTTATAATTAAATCCCACCACTTTCCATGGAGAGAATGTCTTAGCCCTGACTTAGAGATACCAATGCATGGAACTGGGTAAAGCAAATAATTGAACTCCAATTACTGTAACTGGCTGAAAGAGCTCCGTGGTTTTTATTTCATGGGACAAAGGCTGAGAGAGCGGAAGGGGACTAGTCAGTTGCCCTAGAAGCACAGTTTACCTTACAGTTAGACAAGAAGCTACTGTAAGTCAGTTAAGTCGGATCGTGCATTCATACCACAGAAATTCAATGCTTTTAAAAGTACGGTCCCAGAACTGCTTTAAAAAATGAATAGAGCAGAGAGAACTATACTTATATTTTCACTAATTTTGATACAATAATTATTCATATATATGCACACACACACATATATATCTTAATCTAAACCAGACACTTTAAAGGCAAAAATATACTAGGTTAACAAGGAGAGAAATATATATTCTCACTCACTTGTCCCACATAGACCAAACCATGAAGAGAATCAACAGCAACACAAAATGTTTGACCAGTGAAGTATTCTGGAATTTTAGGCCAGCCTATGTCCAGCTTGTACATCTGTTGCTGTCCCCTCCAAAGAAAGGAGTAATCAAATGCTTTTAAAACCTGAAAATACAAAAATAAATATCCATTAGTAGTTAAATCCCACAATGGTGGGATCAGAAGAACCAGCAGTAGAAAGTAACTTTGTACTGAAGCATCATAAATTGATTTGTTCAATTTAAATTAAGAAGATAGATAAACAGAAATAGGCTTGTAGCTAGGGTTTTGGACTGCAAATGGGAAAATTTTGACAAACTGGACATGAGCTAATGAAGTCCTTTGGACTGGGGAGCTCTGGAACTAGAAGGCAAAACACGCACCCTGAAATTTCTTACATCGAAGTTGCTATTACCATCTGTAAATCACACTCCAAAATGAGGAAAATAGTAGAGAAGGTTCCAAATGCAACAGAATCAATAACCACTTCAAGAAGACATGAAAAGAAGAAAAATCAGAATTAAGAAAATACAGATCAAGAAAGAAAACTACATCTTAGAAATGGGGAATTGCAAGATACCAGGAACGGCAAAACTCAGGTCAATGTATGCAGTTTAACAGATAATGGAAAAAAATAGTCTTCCACCTTTTTGTTCTATTTTTCCAGCAGAAGAATGGAAGCTAAGCACAGCTGAACTGCAGCAAGTACTGGATGGAGACCTAAGCACTGAAACGGAAAGATCAGGCTAGAACTAAGAAGTAACAAGTGGTGACCCTTAAGGACCAGGGCCATTTAACATTTCTGTTAATTGCCTTGCCAGAAGTAGGGGTAAGTTGATAACAGGGAACTACGAACTGCTTAAGAAAGATTAGACTGCCATGAAGGAAACCCGAGAGTAATTAAGCAGGGAGAAAACCCGACAGTAAGAAGCGCAAAGCTATTCACCCACAGATTATGAAGTTTTTCCCCGTCTAAGCAGAGCATATTGCTTGGAACCCCCTGAAAAAGAATCACCCAGCCTACGCATTTATCTCAGAAAGGCTGTAAAGTCACATAAACAAGCCTCCCCCTAAAACGACGTAAGCCAGAAGAGGCGCGGGAAGGCACCAGGACGAACCGGGGCCCTGCCCGCACCCCTGCGGGTCCCCGCGCAGACCGGGGCCACGGCCACGGCCCCGTCCCCGCCGCTCCCGGGCGCGATCCTCCCGGCCGGCCGCCGGCCCCCTCCCCCGGTATTTGTCTTCAGGCGAGAAGCCGTAACCGGAGGGCTTGCACGCAGCTCGGCCACCGGGCTAGCCGATACCGCGGCCCGGGCCGGCTCCCACGCTCCGCCCCCTCCCTCAGGCTGCTCGCCCCGGCCGCCGCCCACCTGCGAGCCCCAGAGCAGAGCCAGCAGGGCCAGCACAGCGCTAGCCATCACTAGCCACGGCCCCAGCGGCCGCTTCCGCCTCATGGAGGCCGGGACGGGGAAGGGCCGCCGCGCCGCGTTGCCATGGCAGCCACGTGACCGACCCGCCTCCGGCCGCCGGCTGGCCCAGGAGAGGCGGGACTCGCTCCCGTCACCGCCTCTCCCGGCGCCGGGCTGTCCGCAACTGTGCCGGCTCCGAAGCGAGCGGCGGCAGCGCAGAGGCAGGCCGGAGAGGGCGCGGCGGCGCCCCGCGGAAGCGCTCAGCGTTTCGGCGCAACGCCCGGGAGCTGGAAAGTAGAGACTGCCGCTCGAGCTTCCGCCACTTCTGCGCAGGCATCGTTGTGGTCGACAGGCATGGAACGGGGCCTTCGGCTCCGCGCTGTGATGTCATAGGAGCGCGACGGCCGAGAGGCAGGACCGGCGGAGCGGGGTGTCCTATCGGTGGCTTCGGGCTCGGCGCCGCGCCCTCGCTTCCCGGGCCGCCTCGGCCCACTGCCCCGCGTTCCTCGGCGGCCGCTCGGGAGCACCTCGGCCTCTGGCCGCCGGCATCAAGGGGTGGCGGCGCAGCGAGCTATGGGGCGCGGGGGAGCCCCGCAGGCGGGCGCGGGCCGGCCGGGCCTCGGCGCCGCGTGCTGAGGGGAGCGGCGCTGCGGGGTCCTTGCGCGGCCGCTCCGAGGGGCCGCGGTGCCGCCCCCTCCTCCTGCTGCCTCGGCCTCCCTGCCCTTCCTCTTTCTTCGCCGGCGAGAGCAGCCTCGAAACGGGCAGTGAGCGGGCGCGGGTCTGCTCCGAGGCGGCGAGCAGCAGCCGGCCGTCTGCCTTTGTCTCTTGCGCTGTGTCCAGCATCGCAAAGGCGTCAGCGCTGAATTCGCAGGGGCGAAGAAGATCCCAGGCTGCCTTTCTTGCCCTGCTTCTTTTTTTTTTTTAATATTTTTTTTGTCCTGTATGCTTAAAGACTGTCAGTAAAGTCTTTGGCCTGGATATTTTCTTTTTTATTTTTTTTGCTTCCATGTTTAAGTAGCTGCATTGAATGAACTAATAAAGATGGATAAGAAATCATTTGAAACCGTGCTGGATGAAATTAGAAAGGTAACTTCTCGTTTTGCATGTTAGCCTAACCATTTGATGGTAGAATATTCCTCTTGGCGAACACACTAGGTTCGGTGTTTGTGTTCTTTAATAATGACTTCAGGATTCAATAAAGGCTAAATTTCGCCTCAGTGTGAAGAGCTATAATGCGGTGTTGCTGGTGTATCCTAGTTTTTGTATGTCAGATATAACGGTGTAAAGCTGCTGTGACATGCTTGCTCTTTTTGAGATATTTTTATTTTCTCAGGAAACTGAGATTGAATGTCCAGACTCCTACCACTGAGCTCACAACATGTACTTGCAGGGCGTTCATTTGAAATAAGCATTTGAATAAGTTTATCACAGCGTTTTCACTGTCAAGGAAGATGAGGAAGAAAAGCCAGAATAGCCAAGTATCTCTTATTTGAGGGGAGAGGCTGCATTTGCTTGGCCTGCCAGGGACGGGGACTTACAGTGTGAGGTATCCACCTTTTATATGATGGTTTAGGAGATACAGCACACAAATATGACATGAGAGGGCTGATTTCTAAGCTCCACTCTGCTGTCCTTGTTCAAAGCCATGTCTTGCACAGCTCAGCAGTGTGTGTGCACCTTCATCCAAGACGTGAAATCCTGGGTTTTGATGCGTGCTCTGAACTGTGCTTGTGCATCTCCTGTTAAAAACTCACTGAGCAAAATGCCTACTGGTTGTGGGAAGCAGAGGTACAAACCTGGGCTTCCCGATGTCTGTCAGGTCTCTCGTTTCTTACTGCAGAGAGGCCTGTTTTTAACAAGAAGGCTAGAGGTTAGTGGTTGAGGCAGTTCCCCAAGTGCTGGAAGTGGAAAAGGAGATGGAAAGAATCAGAACCTCTGAGGTTGATGGTTCCTGTCTTGCGTGGGAAGTAGAAACCTGGGATGACGTATTTTGCTGTAGTTAAGCAGAGGTGATTTACGTGTCACAGTAGAACAGTTATGTGTCCTGCTAAAGCTGTCTTGATGTGAAACTGAAGGGCTTCTTTCGGATAAGATTGCCCTATGGCAGGAAAGGAATCCTTAGCGTTTTTGTAATAGGTGTGTTTGTTACAATGGGTTGTCTAGGAGAGGTCATTTCCTTTATTTGGACTTGGGTGCTACAGAGCTGAGTTTCAGTTCAGCTTCTCTTCAGTGTGAGATGCAGTGATGGCTGCAGTTGTAGTATTATTATTTTGGAACATATTGAGGTATAAACTGCTGTGCACAAAAGCCCCAGTGATGAGTCTTTGTTATCACAACTGCACTTACTAGAATTTTTGCATAAGGTCATGGTCATAAATTCTCATTTATAAAACAGGTATGTTCCATGCTGTGTAACCAGCTAAAAATGTGACAGCCTAAGATATTTCAGGGTGTGGACTTCCCTCCCAACCTAAGAATTTTTATGGAAAATCTGGGGAAAAAAATCAAGGAACAATTTGCACATGAATACTTTATCTGAGAATTGATGGTGGGAGGGAGTAATGTTTCAAATATTACTACTGCAGTGCGGCCCTTCAGAGTACGCTCAGTGATTACTAAAGACTTCAAACAAAAGGGTTTTTGACATGTGATTTTAGGCAATTATGTTTCCTGCATGCTATCTGCCTGTATTCCTGTAAGCCTAACTTACTGTTGATCTAAGGATCAGTGTTCTGCTGTGTTAATGATAGCTGTGCTGTTCCAGTGTAACGTTCATTTTCCAAATGCTTATTTTGTATCTTTGTTGCTAGGTCCTTGTTTAAACTTCATTTCTAGCTCTGTGGTAGAACCTTCTTTATTATGTTATTCACAAGTCAGTTCTGTTGGTCTGTTCCATTTTCAGTTCTACAGTTAGCAGGAGCAATTATTTAAATGTCTTAATGTGTAGCTTAGTTCTCTTTCCCCATATATATTTATTATTATTAACAAAATAAAGTTTGGTTGGTTTTTTTTTTTTCATAAGTATACATAGCAGTGCTTTCTGTTTGTGTTATTATTATGAAGTCATTCAGTTGTTGATTTAAGGAGGAAGAGTGACATTTGTTTTCGTAAACTGGATATTAGGAAATTTTTCTTCACCGAGAGGGTTATCAAGCATTGGAACAGACTGCCCAGGGAAGTGGTTGAGTCGCCATCCCTGGAGGTATTTAAAGGACGTTTGGATGAGGTACTTAGAGACATGGTGTAGTGGTGGTTTTGGCAGTGTTAGGTTTATGGTTGGACTCGATGATCTTAAAGGTCTTTTCCAACCTATATGATTATGTGATTCTGTGATTCTGTAAAGAAGTTGCTATGTGACATACCAGGCTTTTTTCCAAAATCTGTGAAGGGAAGGAAGGGAGAGAAGAAAAAATGAGCATGAAGAGAGAAGGTCTTTTTCCTCTGTGACTTCAGCGTGTCTGGTAGTGTTGGTCTCTTCATGAGGTACAGAAAGGAAGGGGGTTGCCTTGAACAGTATGTGAGTGGGTTTCTGTGCACCTGTGCTACTCACAGTCAGGTTGCAGTGACAGAGAACTTCATGACTGTCTCTGTGGAGGGACAAGGACAAAAAAATAAGGAATAGGGGTAGGTTTTAGGGCTGTTAGGAAGAAGATAGAAATGGGTGTGTGGCTGAAGCTGGAGGTGATTTGAGAATAAGCATGAGAGCTAGCAATAGATGGGGGCTTTGGAAACTGGGGAAGAAAGGTGTGTGCACCAGTTTGGGGCAGGAATTCAGCTGTTACCTGTCTTCTTTACATCTTGTACCCTGTATCAGTGAGCTGGGTATAAGGAGAGGGAGAAGCCCTGGCTATTAGATAGCCTACGTGGTTATCAACAAAAATGTCTTGCCACTTAAGTAAAAAATAGTGGCCAGTAGTGCATTAAACTACTCTGCTTCCTTTGTTTTGTATGATTGCATATCAATGTTTGGCCTATGGGAAGGTAATGCTAAGACAACATCACCCTCTGGAGCAGTCTTTCTTGTAAATTCACTGAAGTAAGATGCTTTGCTAATTATTTTACACGCAACATACGAAGAGATTGTATGAATAAAGTGTATCATCTTGTTTAACGTAAAGTTGATGTAAACCTTAGAGGCAAAAGGAAGAGCGATGATGATGTTCTCTCACTACAGTTTCAAACAGCAAAAAAAAAGCAAAATGAAATAAATAAAAAAATAAGTAATTTTTTTTAACAGAAGAATTAAATTACATCTCTGCTTTTCATTGTTCTCTCAGTTATCTAAGGAGTATTCTGTTTCTTAGAAATATTGCAGTGTAATTGATGCAAATGTCACTTGGTAAGGTCAGGTTTTTTTAGATTAATAGATTATTCTAGCAGATGATTGTGCTATAATTATAATTTTTGAGGGACTAATTATGCGTCTTTTTTTCTGTATCTTCTAGGCTGTATTGACTGAGTACAAATTAAAAGCTATTGAATATGTTCATGGATACTTTTCTAGTGAACAGGTAAAAGTCAACACTGTCATGGGTTTAATGGGAGCTATTGGTTTTGTGTATTTAGTAATACAGAAAGACAGGGTCTCCAGTCATACTGAAGCTGATCATATTAGCGTTTTTATTTATTAACTGAGGAGATTTAATTTCTCATTATTATATCAGCATTAATCTGTTAAAAATAGTTCCAAGTTATTTTGTTATCAAAATCATTACATTTTCGTTCCTGTTGTGTGGGGAAAGTTGGAGAAATTGATCGTCATGGAATTCAGGATTGATTGTTTTGCATGTATTTTCTAAACTGGCATGTAGTAATGAGTATCCAACTTATTTTGGTATTACGTAGATTTCTTTTCTTGTTTCTTTTTCTTCCGGTTTTTGGTTTTTTATGTGTTTGGTGAATATGCTGTTTGCGATACTGAAGGTTTATAAGCTTTTTCAGAAAGACTTAATTTTTTTGTTCTAATACTGTGGCAATTGTGCTATATGCAAATATATAGAGAGGAGTAAGTATCTATTTTAAATATTTCCATAGAAAAACTTCATCTTATAGAATTTTTAGGTGCCTAGTTAGAAATAAAAAGAACATTAGATGCTGGTAGATACTGATGTAATCAAACATCACAGACACACACATATTTTTTAGCAGTGTACCACTATACTCCAAAAATGGAAAGATCATACTGATGCTGTTAGCAAAATTTTTTAATATATATAAAAGATTAATTGAAGGCCTTTCTGTTGCAGGTTGTTGAGTTACTGAGATACTTTTCCTGGGCTGAACCACAGCTCAAGGCAATAAAGGCTTTACAACATGTAAGTTCTTGTGGCATAATCTTGTAGAGTAAGTTTGCCCTCTTAATCTTCTTTTCATTTTGTGATGTCTACTCTTGCAACTGATGGATCGGTCTACCCTTTAATCTTCAAAGTTACCTCTTCATCTCTTTGTTTTTCAACGGTATCAAAATAAAAAATGTCATACTTTTAACCAGGGTATCTTTTACCTTTCTGTGTATCACAAGAATAGATGTAGCCCTTTTTAACTGTTGTTAACTTTCCTAATTTCTCTGCATTTGGCAAGTGCTTTTTGCAGTTCCTTGTTCAGCATTTAGCGCATAGAGTCTCCTTCCCAGTGGGAGGGAGAGAATATTAAATGTTTACTGAAATACATGATATGAAGCTGTAACTGAGTAGCATTCTGGGTTTAAAATAATTGTAGTGTCTTATTTTATATACACTTTTTTCTTTCTTGCTTACTTGTCAGAAAATAGTGGCAGTTCCGGCATCAAAAATGGTTAATATTCTCAACTGCTTCACATTCAGCAAAGATAAACTTATTGCCCTTGAAATCTTAGCTTCGTAAGTATCTCTTGTGTTGTATTTCCTTAAGCTGTATTGTTTTTACTAATGTTGCAGTATATAAAACTTAAGATACTTCTAGAAGGAAGCGCTGTGGCCAGTTAAGGTAAAGCACAAATCCATTATTGATAGGGCTGTAAAAAGAAGAATTGTAAGTAGACATTGTGCAAAATTCTGTAGTTCATCCGAGTCTTGAGCATGCTGCTATGTGGGCTTCTGCCTGTTGGAAAACTGCCACTTTGCCAATATTTTCACAGTGGTCTTCAGATCTTGTAGAGAATGAAGAGGGCCTTAAGCTTATTTCTGCTCACTGAAATGTAAAAGACTTGAGACCAGAGTGTTCTGGGAATTGACCCTTTTGCATTTGAAAAGCCCTCTGAATATTACATATATAAAGATGAGTTAAGTAAATACATCTCTTAAATTGACACATTTGATTTACAGATCTAATGTCTATAAAAGATATATAGATATTCTAAATGTATGTTTACACAGAAAGTTGCCTTTTTTTACTGAACACAGCTGCTTCAAAGGATCTACCTTTTACATATGTTTATATTGGAACTCTTCTGCCTGGTTTAGGGGATTTATTGTATGAAGTGTTGTTCTGTTTTGGGTTGGGTTTTTTTTTTTATTAAGTGTGTCTGCCTTACGTATGAATGCTATGTATTACAGCCAGCTTGAACATTTTGGGGTATATAAATTCATTATATAAATATCCATAAAACAAATAAGACTGGCGATATAGACATGATCTTGCTTTCCGAGTTGAGCATTAAGAAGCTGTATGGATGCTCCTAGTCTCTTTCAGACCAAAACAAAACGGTAGCCTAAAGGAATTTCAGTGGCACATTAAACTAACTTGTTTTGCTTCTTGAAATCAGATTGGAGCTCCTAGACTCTTTAGTTGCTACACTTCAACTGATGTGGGGGGAAAGCATGTTAACTTCTTTAGCTGTTGAATTTCTGCAGTACAAGAGCATAATAAGGGAGTCATGATATAGAAAACCTAACCCAAATCTATGTACTATTTACTTCGCTAATCAAAACTAGAGAACAAAGCTGAAAGTTCATTCACATTTTGATACCATTCTTTGTGGTGTTTTTCATGTCTTTGTTCAACATTCTGCTGATTCCATTTCTTCTAATATGCTCCTTTGAGAAATCCTCCTTTTTGGGGCTGTGTTGTATTTCCAGTAGTTTGGATGGAGCAGGTAGTGTTTGACAGCAGTAAAGGTGCTGTGACCAGGGTTTTGAAAAAGGCAGGCAGAATCAGGCATTAGGTTCCTTGTACTTGCACATTTTGGTTTTGGTGTGTCTAGTGTTATTTTTGGGAGAGGAGCAAGGAGAAAGGAAGTGTACTTTCTGGAACTGCGTGAGGGGTTTCACTAGCTCTGCAGAACATGAGAGAATTGCCAGGAGTTTGATCTTTTTCATTCTGGAGTAAATAAGATGAAAATTTGTTTCTCTACCAGTCTAGCAAGAAACAGCAGCAAACTGAGTAGCTGCTGGTTTTCTGCTGTGCTGGGAACTGTGTACTAGTAGCAATTAAAGCTTTCTAACGAACTGTTGTGATGCAAAATTCATTTTGTCAACATATTTTTGTCACATTATTTTTGCCGTAAAGTTTAGCCATCGTTGTCCATTGTTCCATATTGATATTTAATTATAATATTCTGTATTTATATTTAATTCTAATACCATGTTTCACTTAAAGGTATGAAGTCCATATTTAAGCCTGGGGTTTTAACTTCAATAATAATAGTAATATTATCATCTGAACTAATTATAGTTTTTTAATGTACTGTTGGGTACTTGCTGAATAAGTGTTGATCACTTTTCAGTAGTGCATTATTTCTGGTAAGCATATGGAATGGCAGTAACAGTCTGTCAATGCCTTTATTTATAGCAACATTGTTGATGCTCAGAATTATCGCCTTATTGAAGATCTGTTCAGGATTAATATGTCAGAGAAGAAAAGATGCAGAAGAATTCTTGAACAGGTAGTCAAGATACTCTAGTATCCTTGATTCTGTCAAATACAGTATTGTTTCCATCCTTATGATCATTGTGGGGTCAGGACTTACCATGAAGACTGCTGGGAACTATGGGTGGAAGACAAGCTGAAAGAAGCAGCTGCAAAAAGATAAGAGCTATGTAATACATGTGCAAAAAAAGGGGAAGTTTCTGTCAGACATTAGGATGATGTGGAAGAAGGGGCAGAATTGCAACCAATGCTGAAGGAAACAGTCTGCATTTGTTTTAGAGAACATCAAGTGCTTAACCCCAAGTTCTGTAGAAGCAGAAGTGATTCGAGTACAGTTATTCAAAACAAAGGGGACTTTGGCAGAACCTCACACTATTTGGACTATTTAGGAAGAAGATTTGAGACAAAGCTTTGAATCGTTCCATGTAGGTTGATTCATGCAGTCTAAATGTCATGAAATAGTAATTAATTTCTTTAAAGCATTGAATCTGATAGCAAATAATGTCCTTTCTTGATTATCTTGCAGGCTTCAAAAACAGGTTGTAAGGCTCCTCATGCTATGATATCATCCTGTGGCATGATTCCTGGCAACCCTTATCCCAAGGGCAAACCAAGCCGCATAAATGGAATTTTCCCAGTAAGCATGATTCTATGTTTTTGTTTTTCACAGCATCCTTGATTTAGGATTCATTATAGTATAACCAAAACCAGTATTCATGTACATGGAAGGAGGAGTGGAATCAAAAGAAATGTGGGGTTTTTTGGTATTACCCCATTAGACATTTATAGGGAACTTGCATTATTTTTATTTGCCCATTCTTTCTATGCTGCTTCAAGTAACAATTACTGCATAAATAAGACATTGTTCATATAAGGAAAACATTGTAAACTCCAGCAATATTTGGCAGAATTGGGAGAGGTGTAAAGAGCCTTACTTGTAGGTTGATAACATGACCTAATATGGTCACTGCTAATCTTAGTGTAGTTCTTGAACAACCATGTTAAGTATTTCCTGTGAACGCTTAAGGGACTGCAAAATATAAGTGATCATGTCCACAAATCAAAATGCTGAATTCTAATTACATCAGAAACATGACTATTTAATATGCATCTCTTTACAAAAGCTCAGTGTTATAAACCAAGCTATTGGAATGCTCTTACTTATAATTTTACAAGCCTAGAACGCGGTTTCTTTTTCCTAACAAACATGGCTAAGTATCACTTTCTGAATAGTCAAAAACTCAAATGTAGGTTAGAAAATCAAATATGGCAGAAATTCTATAGCAAGATTTACTTCTAAATTAATACTTAATAGTTTAATTTTCTTTTGTTTCAGGGAACGCCTATCAAAAAGGACACAGAAGAATGTACTAATGAAGGAAAGGGAATAGCAGCCCGTATACTTGGACCATCCAAACCAGTATGTCTAATAAATGAGTAAATAAATGAAACTTTAAGAAAAACAAAATCCAACCACCAGCCAATTCAATGAGGCTTTTGTATAAAATGCTGTTATGTTGCAGGAAGGCTGTAGAGCAGCAATTTAAACAAAGCTAAACTTCTATAATAAAGATAATATGACCTAGTATTTTTTTTTATTTAACTTGAAAAGAAGCTCTGGTTTATATCTGTGGGGGATAGGATTCTCTAGCGGATACAATGTGTGTGCATTTCAAGGCAGAATTTAAATTACAGTAGCAGAAGACAAAACTAAAAGCATTTTTAGTAGTTCATCATGAGCTAGTGGAAGTTTTAGATACAAATATATGCATTTTTTTATTACTATCTCTGAGGGTTTCCCGCATGAACATAAAAATGCCTGCATCTTGGAAACGTGAATTACAGCAGTACCTTAGAAGTAGGTTCTTGTTTCTTAACAACACAGCTGATCTGTATTTCAAAATTTTTATGCATGTGGGACAAACTTTCAGTGAACCTGGTACTACTTTGAAGTATTGTCCAAATGTTTTATTTTCACTTTTATTATGAGATGTTTCCCACTAAGCTGTATTATTTTAAAGGGACAGGTAACTGCATAAGTATTTGTTAGTTTTAAATGTGCTAAATCTTTAAAATGAGAAGTCAGTCCAAGACTGCAGAGTATGAAACCTACAAGGCAGGAAGGAGTTCCCTTACCCACCCGTGTTCAGTATTATTTTAAAATCTAAAGGTATACTAGTGATGTTTGTTTCATTCTTTTCAGAAAGAGTGAAATATTTTCAGTCACTATGGATATTATGAAGAAATTTGCTATCAGATATTTTTCCAGTGAAGAACAGCTGTCTGTAGTAGTATCTGAATGTTAGCTATTTGTCTGAGAAACATTAGGTAATGCTTTCACTATTGCTTCTTCCGTTTGTTTTTTGTTTATGTAGGCTCCATCAACCTACAATCCACACAAACCAGTTCCATACCCCATCCCACCATGTCGGCCACATGCAACTATTGCACCAAGTAAGGCTTCTATGTGTTTTAGCTTGATGCTATTGTTTCATCCATTTGCCTTTTAAGTAATGTGTCAAGTGTCAGTTTCTCTGACCACAATCATATCTGAAATTGGCTTGTGCTCCCTAAGCATGCTCTGGGTACTGGTTTCTACCTCTTCCTGTCATGACTGCAGAGTTGATAAAAAGAGGAATATATTGACTTCTTTTTCCAACATCCACATCATAAGGAAAATTCACAGTCCTGTTCTGATGACAAAATATTTCATTTATGGGAGGCATTGTGCATGTTAGGCAAGACTAGGCCTGTGTCTGTTGTAATGTTTGACCAAGGTTTGGGCTTTGGCTTGACAAGTCTGTTGACTTGTTGCTGTTGTACCAAATTTAGGATATGGTCAGGCACAGCCCTGAATTGGGTGGAAAGATAATCTGTTTTTCAGTTGAAGGGGTAATCTGTTTCTCAGTTGCCTTCAGGTTTACCTTCTCTCCATCACAATGGGGAGAAAATGGTTTCCTAAAAGAAAAGTTTAGGCATGTAGATTTCAGTCTCAGAAGGGACATAGTGCTTGCCTTTTCCTGTATTTGGTCTGACTATTCCTAGCCTTGTGCCTCAGGTAAGACTAAGTCTGTCTTCATAAGCTCCTCTCTCTTTGCTCTGCTGCATTAGTTGTTTGATTCCAGATATTTTTGGAAGGGAGCCAGGTGATTGCCATTTCTTCGGAAGAAGAGCTTGGAGTACTTATGTAGTCAGACTCTGGTCTTTTTGAGCAGCAGCTGAAAGCTTTTCCTAATCTTGCCATTCTGTACTGCAAAACAAGGAATGCTCTGGCTAGGAAGCTGGCTTTTCACTGATGTTAGGGATTTCAGGGAGTTTTTAAGGTATTTGATAAGAAAGTGTGGTAGAGCTCTTAGCATGCATATTGAAGGGTGAGTCATCTAACCAACTTGATGTCTGCAAGTCTCTATAGTCAGTTTGAAAAAATGGGCACTACTAGTAGCTAAAGTTAAGTCTGATGGTTTGTGCCCTAGAAATTATTTGCTCCCCAGAAAGCGTACAGGAAACTTGCAGACTAGCTCAAATTTCTATTAAATAAATCCCATCCAAAGTAAGTTAGGGCACAAAATTTGGGCTGTGACTGGATGTAAGTGTTGGTACATTTTAGGATATGAAACAGCTTTTGAGGTTGTGAGGCCTTATTAGGCTGCAACGTGGTTTTTAAAAAAAATTCTTGTGACAATGGAACTCATAACTGATGATATATTTATAGATATTAAAAATGTGTTTAACGAGATTGCAGATACTGACCTGAAACTACTGAATGTGACTGTTCTCAAGCAATAGGCAGAATGGTCAGAATGATGTTTTGTTTTCTGCCTCATATATATTGGTTTAACGTTTCCTTCCTGGGTGACGCAATGATTGTTAGTTACTTTTCTGATTTTCAGCCAAGAGTTGTCATGCAAGAAATCTTAATGTTAGGTAGAACTATTACGAAAGTGTGAAATCAGAAAGGATTGTGTATGACAAATTACTGCACTTTGAGTATTGTTCAAGTGCTACCTTTTCCCATGAAGCATAAGTTCTTATGCTTTTATAAGCCTAAAATATTCATTCAGGACCACTGTGAAGTGTATTTATAGTGCTGTGACTTAAATTCTGATGTTCTTCATCAGAACTGTATACCACAACTATATAACAGTTTGAGTTGCTCCAAAGAATAAGAGAGGAAAAAAAGGGGTTTTTTTATATGTTAAGTACAATAAGTATTTTATATTAAAATAATTTTCTAACCCACTTGAATGTCTTAACATTTAAAGAAATATTGAAGAATGATAGACTAAGTATTTGAAAAGGGACATTTTTCTCTGCATTTTCTGACTAGTGTTGGGAGGGCTGGTCATGGTCACTGGTGTATGTTTGGCTCTTTTGTTTGTCAAGGCTTTAATGTTAAAGGAAGAGTTGCAACAGCCTTTAAGTTAGGAATAGAAAAAGAACAAATGATGCTGCAGACACTCTGAATCACTCCTCCCCTTTGAGTTTTTCAGGCAAAATGGAACTGAAAGCAATTGAAACCTGACTTTTTCAGGCTCTTTTAAGAGAACTGCCCTTACTAAAATTTGGATCACAATGCATGGCACTCAGGCAGACATTGGCAAAAGCCAGCATCCAGCCTGGATGATTAACTGGTCTGGCTTTTTGGTGAAAGAATGTCTTACAATCTTGAAAATGTTCTTTTAAAGGAAAAGACACTTACTGGTTCATTTAGATATGGGTTCTTCTGACAACGAGATGTGTATTGCATTTGTTTTTGTAGGTGCTTACAACAATGCTGGCTTAGTTCCAATGGCTAATGTCATAGCTCCAGGCTTAGCAGCTCCTCCGCCATACACTGCTAATCAAGTGGTATCAGGTAAAGCATGCATACCTTTAAAAATGTTGATGGTATTTTTTCTAATTCATTGTCGTGAATGGATCATTCACTGCTGGAGTTTCATTTGCTTTTAAATAACAAGCTGTTCTCTGTTTAGAAAATGAGGACCTTTCCAGCCAGGCAAAACCTTCCCAAAATCAAGGTAAATTGCAAATCCACAGGGGGATTTTTGTGTTGATTGTATCTTTGTTATTTGTTCAGAAAATGTAAACAACTTATTTGTTTAGTGGGGTTTTCATAAGCTTCTAAGTATTTAACTACTGTTGGAATAGGATCCCTTGAGAGTTGAGAAAAAAAATCATCTCAGGCCTTTGGTATTTCGAAGCATTGAAACATTAAAATTCAGTCTTTTGTTTTAGCTCATTAAAGTTCTATATTCTTCAGCATATAAGTAGGTGAGAAATCATGTAGAAAACTAAATCAAAATATTCTTTGCAATGTAGTGCACTGGAACACTTCATTAATATCTTTGCAGTTGTAAAACTTGGGACATCTCTTTGAAAACTCATTCAGATTTTAATTTCATATATTAGTTGCAATGGAAAGCTAGGAATACAAGAGAGGCAGATTCTTTGTTTATAGTTTGTTGAAATCCATGTGTAGAATGTCTTATCCCAGACTGATACATCCAGCTATGTCTACCTGCACTTTTGTCTTATCCTTTAAATTCCAATTGTTTTTGCAGAAGAGAGAGTTGGGCTTTTTTTTTTTTTTTGTCTCCATTTGTGTGGTACTTTGTACACTTTTGATAATACTTTGTTAGGTTTGACAAATAGAAACTGAGAATCTACTGACTATTGAGTCAGGCATATTAACAAATACCTGAAATAGATAAGATGGCCATGATAAGTTCAGCTCCTGTAAATATTTCTAGAAAAAAAAAAGTTATGTTTTGTCTTTTCTCCTCCATGGCCAGGGATGGTTCCACAGAAATGTCTCAAAGAATCACTTTATTCATGTATACCCCTTTAAGTGTGCATGTATTTACAAGGTAGTTTGTACAGCAAAATTAATACAGTGTGAGGAATAAAATCTTCTCTTAGGAGGAGAAATTCAGTAACAGTTCTGGCTTCTATTGCAGCAGTATTTCTCTGGTGATTATCTTGGCTGTCAGGATTAACAACTGTGATCTTTAGGAGAGTCTTCGGCTTGGAAACAGGATGAGGAAAGGACAGAATCCAGAGCTGAGCAATCTGGGTCTAGGATTTTGGAACAGAATAACGTAAAAGGAAATAGTTTGTTTGCAAACTTGCTAGTTTTAGAGTTTCAAGATACATAAAACAGGATTTTGTCATATCAACTTAGGTCCAAGATTTTAAATATTCTGGGTTTGGGTTTGTGTGTGTATATGTAGAATTCGGGCAAGAGAGAAATCTAAGCTGTTACAGAGTTATGGGTGATGAGTTTGACTGGTTGGATCAGTAATTTGCTTACAGTTGAACAGATTATTTTAAAAGTAAAATAAAGTATGAGGGTTGTTTGAGAGGAGTGATTAATTAACATTCATATTCCACAAGTAACTAGATAGAGGCATATCAAGGCTCTTGACATGCCAGCGTTCATAAATGCAGCTTCTTTCCATTAAACCCCACATCGCCATTTGCAATGTGCCTGCCTGTTTTCCTCCAGCTTGACTGATATCTCTTTGACTTACTTTGTAGGGTTGATATAAGCTGATATTCCTAGTGGCAGGGGCTTGCTTCAATTATAGACACCTGACTTCAGACTTACAGAAATATTTGTTGATAAGGTCAAGTGCCAATGTTAGTTTAATACTGTAGTGTGATACCTGAATTTAAGTGTACCTTCTTAGAATCAAAATCTGAAGGAAACACAGTGAAGAGCATGACCTGATTTTGAAGGAAAGAAAAATACCAGCACCTGAAATCAGCTTTCTTCAGTTGTTGACTAAACTTCTCTGAAATCATGATACATTGAATTAACTGGTTCTGAAGGAAATTCTGACCTTCAGTGAGAGTGGATGCAGAGGAGCCCAGGTGATTTGATGCCAAGGGAATATTAGATCTGGTTTGGGTACTGCCAGATGTTAGGGACCAGAGGGAGGGTGTTTACCTGTATCACTTAGACATTCTTATGGAGTGTATTTGAGTGTCTAACTGTCTTGCATGAGATCATGAAGAGGTAGCAGATGTCATTTTAAAGAGGAGTGGTAGCCTACATGATGTACAGCTTGTGATGTGTTTGTATGTACCTTTTTGTTTTGTTTCCATAGGCTCCAGTGTTTATTGTTTATATACAGACATTGTATGTTAGCTATTGCCTGTGTATCATATTTTGAAATGCTGTATAAAATGTGTTTGTGTTGATTTCAAACATTTCTGACAGTTTCAAGTATTCTTACCAGTTTTGTTTCTTTGCAGCTTTTTCTGCACAAGCGAATCAGCTCTTTACTCCTCATGGTTCTAATCCTTCAACACCTGCTGCTACTCCAGTCCCTACCCCATCACCTGTCAAGGCAATAAGCCATCCATTAGCACCTGCAACTCCACTCATATCTGGGATGAACATGTCTACCCCTGTCCTTCCTGTTTTCCCAGGACAGGTCTCCTCTTCCATCCATACATCTCAGCCATCCACCCCAACCCCTACTGTCATCAAATCCCTTTCATTGCCTGGTGTTCCTGTCACATCTGTTCACAGTGCAACCTCTACCCCTATCCCTGCAGTTTTTTCTGGCCTGGCTTCTATACCCACTGCTACGCCAGCTCCGCAAGGTTCTTCCACGCCATGTGCCACACCTGCACCTAGTGAAGCTTTCGCATCTGCTACTGCACCATTTGCTGGCCTCCCGTTCTCTGCAACCTCTTCAATTGCTTCCGCTAATAATCCCACTCCATTGTCATCAGTTTTCGCTGGCCTCCCTTTGTCCTTGCCTCCCAACGCCCAAGGGATTTCTAGTCCTGTTCCATCTACAATTGCTAATTCTCCTGCCACTACCATTCCTGGTTCGCTTAGCTTACCTAACCCAATTTTGTCTGTCTTAAAGGGATTTCTGACATCAAATGACACTTCATTAATCAATTCATCTGCTTTACCTTCTGCTATGACAAATGAGCTTGCTTCTTTATCTGCTCTTGCTAATCAAAGCTCTGACCCTCCCACTTCCTCTGTCAACAAATGTTATACTCCATCAGCCACCCCCACCCCACAGCGTTCCTCCACACCTGGGCTGGCCATTTTTCCAGGTCTTCCATCCCCATCTGTGGCCAATTCTAGTTCCACTCCTCCAACATTGCCTGCACAGTCACCTTTAACCACTTCACCATCAATTATGCCAGTCAACTGTGGCTCATCAGCCTCCCTCTTGCATGGCACAAGCCCTACTAATCCTGATCAGCAGCTCTCATCAGCCCCAGCTGCCACAAGTATCCCAGTTCTGGTCAAAACAGAACCCATGAGTCCTACCCTCTCGGCCTTCAAAGGTCCTTCTCATTCAGCTGGCCCTTCTCATGGCACTATAGGACTGTCGGCGCTTGGGCGTGCATACACCTCAGCAGCTTCAGTGCCAGTCAGTTTACCCAGTTCCCTGAATCCAGCGCTATCAGGTCTCTCCTCTTTGAGTGCTCCTCTAAACAATTCCAGTTCTCTGGCCTCCATTTCCCTCGCCCCACATGGCTCCTCTGCTTCCATTGCCCCTGTGTTCAATGGACTTCCTCCTTTTACATCTCTAACCAGTAACTTTGCTTTTACTGGTAATCCAGCACTTACGCCACCCGTCACTCTCCCAGGGTCTTTGTTAGCTACTCCGTCTACAACCGCTTCAGCCGTGTCTGCCCCTCATGTGAGTTCCACCGCCGCCGTACTCTCAGGACTCGCCGCCTCAGCAACAGTCTCTGCTCCACCCTTCTCGCTTAACTTGTCCAGTGCTGTCCCTTCCCTTTTTTCTGTTGCCCAGGGACCTCTGGGATCATCAAACCCATCCTTCCCTGGTTTTCCTGTCTCTAACACACCCTCTGTCACTCCTGCTCTCCCTTCTTTCCCTGGCCTCCAGGCATCTTCTGCAGTAGCAGCAGTTGCACCGTTGCCGGCAGCTGCCACAGCCCCATCTCCGGCTCCGGTCCTGCCAGGGTTTGCCTCGGCCTTTAGCTCAAACTTCAACTCTGCACTTGTTGCACAGGCTGGGTATGTTTCTGTTTCTGAAGGAGGTCACAACCATTTCTTTTTCTCTTGAGCAAAACACTGATTTTACTGTAGGCGTAGAGATTATTTTCACTCATAGTTAGTAATTACAGTTAATTTTAAAGTTAATTCACCAGTAGATTTCCACCTGTCTTTAGAAACTGATAGGGTAGTTACTAAATAGGTTGTCCTCAGTAGTCCCCGTTATGACAGTCTAATCCACTGAGGTGCTGAGTGATCTTATTTCCCAGATGAGGATACTTGGCACCTCCTAGGCTTTTACAAGAATGGATTCCACGTGGGCATCCATTGACACATCCAGGTAACAGCAGACAGTACCTTAGAAGTTCCTATGTTTTAAGGAAGTACTCAGCATTAACTTCAGTCTGTAAAGTTTTTTTGTGTGCAAACTGTAGGCACAGCCGAGGTACAAAAATTTCTGAGTTCCCCTCTTAGGTGTGCTCCAGACAGTCTTGGTTTGTGTGTGCATGAGTAATTTGTAGGTGGGTAGAGACTGGGCTTCTGTTTGGAAATTCTGGCCTTTATGAGGTTTAGAAAAAGAGGTGGTTTTCTAATTTATATAGACATAAGCTTAGAGAGAGAGAGAAACATAGGATATAACACGATGTAGATGTTTCTAATAATAGCCGCATCTTGACATTCTTTCAGCTTGACTTCTGGACTACAGACACCGGGAAGTGCAGTTTTTCCTGGTCTTTTATCTCTCCCTGGTATCCCTGGCTTTCCCCAAAGTGCCGCACAGTCTTCCTTACAGGAATTGCAGCATAGTGCGGCTGCACAGTCAGCACTACTACAGGTAACATGCCTATTTGTTAATACTGTTTTGCTTCCAGTAATTGTTTGAGCATGTACTTGCGTGTTAACTTCTCGGGATTAGTTTAAGTCAGTAAATTATTAAAACCCCTAACCTGTTTGAGAACTGATTACAAGGATGATGATAAAGAACAACTCATATTAATTTCTTACTCAAGGCCAATGCACAATGCTTCTGGATGTTATGAATATGATTAAACCCTTTTTGAAAACTCTTTGTAAAATGGGGAGGAGTGAAAGAAAAAAGAAAAGACATGAAAGTGAAATTTTTGCTAGGTTTGTGTTAAATCTAATGAGCTGGCCATGTAGTTGCAAAATTTGTGCTCAGTTCCAGTCATTTTAATATGTAAAGATTTCTGTGGAAAACCACTTTCTTGTGAGTTATGTGCCTCTCTACACAGACAATCATGTTGTCCTGAATTTGTGTCTGCTGTGGTTGTGCCTTTCTCTTGATAGTTCCCACAAATACAATTGTTGTAATAGAAGCTTGAGGT
The DNA here is from genome assembly GCF_035582795.1 of Mycteria americana. Taxonomy (NCBI): domain Eukaryota; kingdom Metazoa; phylum Chordata; class Aves; order Ciconiiformes; family Ciconiidae; genus Mycteria; species Mycteria americana. The sequence continues at coordinate 193,867,931 of NC_134365.1, forward strand.
GGCTTTAGGTAATGTGTAGTTTCATTGTCTCTCTTGTCCATGAAACAACTTGTTTCAGTCATCAACCTATATAAGTTAACTAAAACTATCATCAGAGTTTGTATTCAGAAGTTTAGTTTGCCTGTTGTTAAAAACGGCCTCTGTAGATTAAGGATTCTGGTAGGAAATTTGTCCTTCTCTACAAAACACCAGAAGAGGCAGTTGAGTGTCATGAATTAATGTTTTATCTCTTCTGTGACACATCAGTTTTTGAAATGCAGCATGTGTCTAAGTACTGTTCCATATGCAGAATGTTGTCAGATATCTTTTGAGTATCAGGGGAAATAGATCGGAAGAAGCGAATTACTTAATCTAGGCCATGCTGCTTTTGCAGCTCAGGAATTTATTTATTCTGTAGAAATCTATATACACAGATTGCATTGAGGAAATGTCAGTTTTATTGTTTACAAGTTCCAATCACTAAAATTAACACTTAGCTACTCGAGCAATGAAGATAAAGAAAGTTCAAAGTCATTGAAATACTACAGCTCCTGATTAAGCTATGCCTTCCAAATCAGCTGTGGCTTACTCCACTGGAAAGTAAATGCCATTAACGCTTCTTCATTTTTCTTCTTAATCCAACTGCTTTCCTCATTCTCTGGTATTTCAGAGCAATAGTTGCACTACAGTTTAACATCTGCGTATAGGTGCATTGCTTATCTCTGTTCTTTGCACACTTCAGATTATACTTTGTTTTTTTTGGCTTGAGTAGGACTGGTATTGTGCCTGAAATTTTGCTTGATTTAGATTTTGTTTATTTCTTTGTTTTTATCAGTGCTGTTTCCTAACTTCTTCTCTTCCTTGAAGGCACATTCTGCTTCTGCTCTGGAGAACTATACAGCTCAGCCTGAAGGTTTTGCTAACTATCCGTCAACACCAGGAACACCATTTTCATTGCAGACAAGTCTGCCCCAGAGTGGATGGCAATAAATACCAGACATTTTTAAAGACTGCAGTGGTTGCTTGACAGAGCCTGATCCTTTTCACTTTGAAGGCTGTCTCCGTGTTAGTGGGAGCGTGGTCTGAATTGGGGAAGAAGGGGGAAAACATGAGGGTAAAATGATTCCAGGAGGCTGTGTCAGATGTCAAACCTAATTTGTGATTGCATTTAATTGATTCAGGGTCTGATCCTGTAAATTGCTGAGCATCCTTGACTCTCCTTTTAGCTTATGAGTTGAATGTTTGGTGTCTTACAGGATCAGGAACATTCAAACAGATGCTTATGTAAATAGAGCAATTGGCTGTCAAACTGAATGGGGAGAACAAGTATACTTAATAGTGTGTATAAGCACCTATCCTGTTATGTTTTGTATGGTATATATGGTTAATATAGAATGAGATCTAGACTGAAACTAGATGCTTAAAGCTGTAGATGATCTTTCATCTAGATGCACACTTCCTGTGTGTGCGTAGATCAAGGTCAGTTTATGGTTCTTTGGATCTTTTCTTCGTATGTGTGAGGATCTCCTGTTAGCATCAGCAGTATGTTAAGGGGAGGCTAGATCAGAGGGGTGTGGGGGGTTTCTTACGCTTTGAAATACTGTCATGGGCTTGCTGCTGAATTGAGTACTCCTTTGTCTGAATCCGAACAGGAGAGCTAGGAAATGATGCTGTACTGTATTTGGGTAGAAGTGGACTATGTTTTACTGGAGTATGGTTTAGCTAGCTGAGAATATGTCTTTCCAGAGTACAGAAAAGCATTTTAATTTGCCTCTAAAATAATGTTCCATAACATTCTCCCTGCCCCCACACCTCTCTGTGAATGAAATAATTGTACTGCGGATAGGCTGCCTATCCAGCACTTTTGACTGCAGACTTTTGTGAATGTTTACAGACATGGGTCAAGTTCTTCTCTCCCTTATATTCATAAACTCACTGGTTCTCTATACGCTTTTCAGCTATAAACTGCAACTTGATGGTGCTTATGTTGCGAATGTAAGTGGGAGCAGAATTTGGACCATGGATTTTTTAGTATTTTTCCTTGGAAAATGTACATGATTTTAAAGGCATATAGCTAAATTAACTGTATTGGTTAGGAAGGGTTATGACGCAGCATATAGAAAGGTCTTGCTTTGTTAGTGAAATTCAGTTGTGCACTCTTATAATAACATTAGTACCTGTGGCAATGTGTAACACATCATTGAATACCATCTATTTAAGATAAACTCTTGATCATGTTCTAGAGACAATAGAGATGAATGAAATTCAATCCTGTGATTGAATTAAAACGTAGAGGATACTATACTACTACTATACTGTAGAAAAGCTCTGCACCTAGAGTTTTACTTTTTTAAAGATGAATTCTGCTGGGAGACGTTGCTAATGTATTTTCTTTCAAGATGTGAACAAACTTTTTTAGAACATTAATGGAAATTCCTGTATTGGTTTTTAACACAGTTTTTTTAAATAAAAGGTTTACAGTCATGGCAAAAAGGCTTTGCTGACTATTTACATATTTGCCTAAAATACAGATGAATAAACTTGTTTTTACTAAGACACTTCCTAATGTTTGATCTTGCTTATGCTGTTTCTTTATCACGCAGAATTATATACTGAATTATATAATTGGTTTTCTAAAGAGTGGCAATAGAAATATCCTATGAAGTGTTTAGATAAAGAATTTAAATAGTTCCTCGATACTTTGTCAGCAGTTGGGTAGTCTTGCATTTTAATAATCAAATTTACATATTACTTTAAGATCAAGCATAGTGCACTTTTACATTTTTTAATTTTGTGAAATCTGTTGAATTCTAATGATTCTCCACTCTGAACTGCTTTTAAAATCAGTGTCTTATATCTTGACTCAAGAAATCTGTGGAAAAAATCTCTGCCATCTTTCATGATACTTTCCTTCTCATTCTTTTCATGACTTGTTCTTTGTAGATTTGTAGATCAATTGGAGAAGGAGAAAATAAAAATATAGGTATCTTCTCGAGCAAATTGGCTTTTGTCCCAGAGATATGAATATAAAGCAGTTGAAAGTCAGTACGCATTTTGTAACCTTACTGAGGTGCTGAGTTTGATCTCTGATTTGAGTCTTAGTTTCCCCATCAAGCAATCAAAGTTTAAACTAATCCACATTGCCTTGTAGTCAAAAACAAGTACCAGATATCAGCTGTTACGAAGTGTTTCATCAAAAAGTAAGCAGTTCGTACCTCTGTTTCTGAAAACATCTATTGAAAGGTCATGGAGTGTAGGTTGTTTTTTTCTGTCTGAACATTAGACAACTCAAAGATACCTAAGAGACTGTGAAGCCCTGTTTCTCCAAATGAAATTAGGTGAGAAGTAGTGAATATCCACTGTATTAAATGCTATTCTCCTGAAACAAGGTACTTGCTAAGTGGTGTCTAGCCATTTTACCTTTACCCAGAAAAGAGTATTTCATGCACAGATAGTGTAGTTTTACATAGAAGCTCATCATTGGTGTTAGACAAGTGAACAAATAGGCTAAGCAGTATTAAACTGTCAAGTTTTTTTGTTTAGAATGGGCTCTCTGGTTCTTAGCGAATCATATTGAGCAGGATTTTGTAAATTGAACTTTCCAGTGGTTAGGATTAAGGTAAGTTTCAATTTCTTAACTATTTCTCCTGATGTAAAACTGTTTTTTATTAATTTTTTTCTCTTCAGGAATAAAGTCTGTGTTCTGCATTGCAGCAAACTCCTGTGACCCAGCCTTGGAATTTCTGAATGGGGTGACTTGTCCTGAGCTCTTCAATGCTTACTTGAGCACCATTTTTAAAAAGCCAAGGAAAAGTCTGCTCCTGAGGCAAACCATGCTGGATCTTACACTGAGCCTGTGCTGGGAAGGGGCTGTTGCTGTATGACTTAATTCTGGACTAACTATGATTTTTTCATTGCTCAAGTTGGCTATTACTGCTATGTTTCAGCTATGTTGACAGACTGCAAAGATAAGGTACAGTGAAATGTTCTTTGAAATAAAATTTTATTTGGAACAACTAAGAACATATTGGCATTGTGTTTGCAAATACAAGTTCCAATATTTATTTCAAGTGCTTTAATTGCAGCTGTACTGAATATGAGAGAGCAATTTTCTGTCCTCTTCTTCCTCTGATTTGCAAGTGAGTGTTGTGAGCTTGGCTGGGCCTGGAAGGCAACTTGCCATGGTATGAATGTTCTTACTTTCTTGCAAATTGCCTTCTTTTCTGGATTGAGATGGGAGTGATCCTGTTGATTGTCTGCCTGATGACTGTCTCTAATATTTACTCATGCTCTAGTGAAGTGTAACCAAAGGGGTGCCTCCTGTCATCTCCCCACCTTCAGCTATTGAAAGCTGATGCCATCTTCACGAGGAGGAGGAGCAGTATGGGGATGCTCCTACAAGCAATAGGATGGTACTGTTAATCTTCTCTATGTCCTGTCCCTTCTTCTAAATTTAGATCTGGGGGAGAGGAATGACGAGCCTGAAGCAAATCGGCTAGTGTCTATTCTGGGGGCAGAATTCAGGGGCAGGAAAGGACTAGACTGAGAAGTCTTTAGGGAATGGCCAAAGCCCAGTGTATGGGAAGGAAAATAGTACGGGCCTAAAAAGGTCAGAAAAAGACAAACTGAAACCTACAACTTTGTTATATGCAAATCTCATGTGAGGACTGCCTGATGACTTTGATACCTTTGGGACTGGTACTGTTTAGAAATGGCTGTGTGTAAGAATTCCATTTCTGGTTTTAACAAACGTTGAAGTGGGTGCTGGGTCTGTAGGATTAAGTTTCTGCAACTGGATACTTTAGGGAAATTGTAAAGGACTGGTGCCATTTGCAGATGTAGCAGTTGGTGCAGAGAACTGTCGGAGAATGGCCTCCTTACAGGTAAGCACCTAATCATCGTGCCTGACCTGAGCCTTTGTGCTGCTTTTGGAACAGAAGTTGAAGGCTGTAGCTACATCAGCACACTGCGGAAATAGCTGAACTGCCACCGACGCGAACCACGTTCATCTAATGTTGCTTCTAAGTCAGTAAGGCCTGCTAACGTGGCTCTGGACTCTAACTGGTTTTCTTTGTGGTATTGCTCCATGGCACAGGGCTGTGCCAGGCTGTTCAGCACCAGTGAACTTGCAGCTTGTAAACTGCTTTGCCCCAGAGTCCTCATGTATTTTCTTCTCTGAGTGTTTTGTAGCACTTCAGGACATGAGTTATCCACATGCCCCAGTATAGCCTCAAGGAGAAAGGATTAAGATTGCCCTGCCTTTGACTTCAAATTCTTGAAACGGGGAATAAAAGTGCAGCTGAAGTTAACATGGAGAAACTAATACAGTGATGTTCCTGAACATAAAAGAAAAAGACCATCTGCTTTAGTCACCTTTCAAGGGATATATTTACAAGCACCTCAGGGAATTATCAATAAACAGCAGGGAGCAATTATTTCTGTTAGATTTTAATATGTTTTGCTCATCTATCTGATGGTATAAGCAGCTGTGTAGATTGTGGCATTCAAATGGCTTGGAATAAAGTTTTCAATAAAACTGAGTTGCTCTAAAATTAAAAAAAAAAGATGTTGGGGTAGTGTTACATGTTATGTTTTTGCTTCTGAAATAATTAAAGCACGTTTTTCTTCTAACTGCTCACCCTTGCGGCCCTACTAGTAGGCATCTGTCCTGAACAGGTTTGATCTTACAGTTCAGTGTGAGAAGCCAAATAATTAGGAAAATGCTACAAATGACTTCAAATGGATATTGTCACATATTTGGGAGGGTATTGCAATAAGCATGTCAATCCCAGTTTTGCAAGCTGTTCGTGCTTATGGTTTTCACTGTGATTTAAAACAGCCATTCAACGGTGTAGTTTCCTCTCTCTGAAGCTGAAAGAGGGTTCTCTGGGAAGCAGTCAGCTTTGAATGACCCGTCTGGGGCCAATGTGATTACTGGCAGGGATGAAGACTTAAGTGAATTGAAGCTGGAGCCAGATCTTCAGCGATAGTCTAGATGATGGATGCCCACAGAAAACAGCCATATAAGTAATGCAGCTGTATGTCAAACCCAAATTACATAGGAAAAGCCACCTGTCATGTTTTCTCAAATAACAAGCAACAGACTTGTGTCCTTTGAGAAGGCTGCTCTGGGCTGCTGCAGCCTTCAGAAATGGCTTAGTCTGAAATGCTATGCTTGGTTTGATTGTCAATATTGAAAAGTGTTTTGTGAAAAATATTCTTGTTGGGGAAAATTTTAAGACTTTGGAGCTGAAATGCTTCTGCTGTGGTTTTTAGGTTATCTGGCATAACAGGGTTCAACCTATTGTGATGTACAGTATCAAGAAGTGTGTGATGAGCTATTCTACACAGCACAGGGACCTCACCTGGAAGATCATTTATGTTTCTAGTGTTTGAGACCTGAACAGTAGCTGAGCCCCATAATATTAAGAGGTGTACAGCAGAGGAGCAGTCCTCAATCTGTACCCCCTGGCTTTATAGAATCATAGAATCATTTAGGTTGGAAAAGACCCTTAAGATCATCAAGTCCAACCATAAACCTAACACTGCCAAGTCCACCACTAAACCATGTGCCTAGGTGCCATGTCTACATGGCTATGTCTTTTAAATATCCCCCGGGATGGTGACTCAAGGACTTGCCTGGACAGCCTGTTCCCATGCTTGACACCCTTTCGGTGAAGAAATTGTTCCCAATAGCCAGTCTAAACCTCTCCTGGTGCAACTTGAGGCCATTTCCTCTTGTCCTATCGCTTGTTACTTCGGAAAAGAGACCGACACCCCTCTCCCTACAACCTCCTTTCAGGTAGTTGTATAGAGTGGTAAGGTTTCCCTTGAGCCTTCTTTTCTCCAGGCTAAACAGCCCCAGTTCCCTCAGCTGATCCTCACAAGACTTGTTTTCTCTTTATCTTCACTTTCTGTCTTGTCTTGTTCTTGTTTTTTTCTCTCTGGTGACAGATATTACTGATTCATAGAAATAATTTCCAGCTTGGATTTTGTGGGGTGTAAAACCAGCTGGGCCAAGTGCATCCCCAGCCAGAAGACAGCCACAGAAGACCATGGAGTTACATCAGAGACAACCGTGATCCACAAGTCTTTGTTTTTGTAAACATCCCCTCCTCACCAGGGTTACTGACTTCCTGAGAGCTCTTGTGCAAGCGGGGATTTCTCCTCTCGCCCTGCCTCTCTTCAGCGCTTCGCATGAGCGCTGTGCTGCTTCAAGGTATGCTGCTGTCTCGTCTGTGAGGGTATCGGAGCTTCCCTCGAATGGGATGGGTCCCCAGAGAGAGACGCCCAAGAAAAACAACACAGAGCATCTAATTGGTAAGCCTTGCTTTGTGTGTGTGTGTGTGTGTGTGTTTCTCAATAAAAAGGAGCAAAACTAACTGAACAAAAAAAGTACATTTGAATCCAGGCATTCATCGTGTCTCCCACATAGGCTGGAGATGAAAATTTAGCATCTGCCACTGAGTGACAGAGCAAATTACCTCATACTGCCCTGCCAGCACGCCCCAGCATCTACCTTCCGGCAAAAGCACCCCAGGGGCTAAAATGGCTGATTCAGCTGTTGATACACTCCTGTACGTAGGAGTGGGGTGGAAAGGGAAAAATATGAGTTAGCGAGGGAAGACAGAAGAATTTTTCAGCCCTGAAAGTGCACTGGATGTGCTTGGACTTGTGTGATGAGCACCTGGTGCTCTCTGCAAGCAAGGGAACTGCTGCCAAACCAAAGCCGTTACTGGCGATGGGTGCTGCTTTCACCATTGTGTCTGGCCGTTAGTACGGATAGTACAGTGGGACAAGCGTGAGTCTCGGCAGGATTGATTTGGGTGCTTGTAGAAAGCAGGAGGGTGCACAGTGGTTACAAAAGGCTGAGGCTGCTCCATCTCTCTTCGTTGCTGCAGGAGACCTGGGAGATTTTTGCCCGCCGTTCTTTATATTCTTCACAAGACAACTTGGACGTGAGCTTTTCATTTGCTTTTCAAGTTTGACAACCACGTCATGGTTTTGTGTATCAAGTGTGCTCATGATCATAGAATCGTAGAATCATTGAGGTTGGAAAAGACCTTTAAGATCATTGAGTCCAACCGCAAATGAGTGTGTCAAGAAAAAAAGAAGTGAATCTTACGAGTGTCCTGGAGCTTTTCCACAACTGCTGATTGATGAGCTCACATTCAGCAGTGCATTGCAGCTCTTGGTTTGCTCTAGACTGTAGACCCAAGTGAGGTTTTTGGTAGTTGTGACTACTGTAATCCATATACAGGCATGGCAAAACCAGGTCACCGATATGTTGGGTTGTGACTGATCCTCGTTCTTCAGTATTGTGTTTTTCTAGAGTCTTCCATTTGTCTTGTGGTTAAATGGTTTGAAACTTTGGGGTAATCTGAAAATATTTGTGGTGGTTTTTTGAGGTCTAGGTCTGGATTCACTATTAAAAAGGCATACTGTCATATCCTGCTTTTCTCATTGGAATCTACATTGGCAACAGGATCTGTAGGGCAGTTCTCATGGAGAAGGATTCACTTGTACTTTGTCAAGTTTTGGATGTGTGCTTCTTGTCCATAGTGGTGATAAGGGATATCTTAACCTACCTCTTCTGAGCTGCTTGAATATCAGTCTGAAGGGTGCAGGCATTTGTTCCCAGCCATTCCCTACCATCTGTGGATTGTGTCATTCCTACCACGTATCTTCACATTGGTCTCGGGCGGATGATGGCAGGTGAAGTTACAATCCAAAATTGCTTTTGAAGAGGTTCTTCATGACCAAGTTTGGCACTGGAGAAAAAGATCTTCAGCCATTTTTCTGTAAGCTAATAATTTAGGTGAAATAAAGAGAGGAGAACATTGAGTTCTGCTGAACAAAACATCCCTTCGTGATTAATTTCCCCAGGCTTCAGATAAAGAATTCTGAATGATGCCCATTCCACAAGTTTCCTTGATCTCTTTCCACTGGTTAAAAGCCGCCTGACTGCTGGTACTTCATGTACCTGTTGTAGCCTGACACACCACTAGCGTAACGTGAAGAACACTGTGTGGCAAACAAGCAGCAGTGAAAGCGTTAAAGGTTTTCACATTAAATCTTAGAAATCCTGTCTTCAAACACATGGCCTTAAGGTTTGCCTGGTAATTTACTCAGGGGAGCTCCTCAAATCTTTCCTACCGCTGATTGCAGCATGGCGATGATACCTCATTAAACAACCAGGGATTTAAAATTACTGTTTGTTGGAAAGGGTCAGGAAGAAAGCCAGGCTCCCGGTGCAGCAATTCTGTGCCCAGCTCTCGGGGCAAACAGTCAAAGGGAGTCCTGAAACTTGGCCCTCTTGGACACAAACGTATGTATGTGTGAGTGACGGAATCTGCAGCGGGGACCTCAGAAGCAGGACGGGAAAAACTGCAAGCAGCAAAGGGCTTGGTTCTAACATCCAGGTTTGCAGTTAACCTGGCTTCGTTGCCAGGATGTGTAGTGCAGCTATGCACCCAAGAGAAGAAGGAGCTGCAGGAGGGCTGTGTTGTGTCTCCTACGCCCGGGTGGCTGCGGGTTTTCTGACAAACCCGTCAGTCCCGCTCTGCTGGTCTGTTGGCTTGTGCCTTACAGATCAGGTAGCCTCACACCGTTTCACTGTGGTGACAAGTGTTTCCTCACAGTGTATAAAATGAATTGTTTTCTTTTCTATTTATCAGTTTCTATCTGCGTATGAATTTTATTTGATGTCAGAAATTCCCAGTGCTGCCCTGTACCTTTGAGGTAACCTATCCAAAACACGCTGCATCGCTGCATCAGCATGGGGGAGGTTCTCTGAGGAGACCTCTGAGCCTTCGTCCCTGTCTTCTGCCTCTTCCCCTTGCGTTGGGAAACGTAGGCTGTGGCAGTCAGCTTTACATCTGCTGATCGATGCTCATGCCTGCAAAAATCCTCTTCTGGCCCAAACCTAGCAGCCGGGCAGCCCTTAGGGCTAGCCCACCCTGGTGCTTCTGCTTTTCTTGTGACTCTCCTGATCCAAGGCATTTCTGCATTTAGCAAAATTCAGTCGACCTTGCGGCGGTCTGTCCTGGTGGCAGGACTGGCCTGTTTCACTCCTCGCCCTCTTCCGTGCCTCTTCTGTGAGGACCTCAGCAGTTCCAGCTGCTCTTCAAAGAGCAACAGCTGCTTGACCACCTTTCCCTTACAAAGATCCTCTCAAACTTTTAGTACTTGAACAACAACTCACCACTGCTTTCCCTTCAGGCGGTAAAATTATTTTGATATATTTTGATTTCATTATAATGAAATAATGAAATTTCATTATAATGAAATTTTTGGATGAGAACAGCTGAACACAGTGAGAGAACTGCTCAAAATGCATGGGCGTGCACGTTGACAGACACTGATTTTGAAGCTTGTGGTCCAGAAGATGAACTGGTCCATCAATATTCCTCAAAACTTTCATCTAAAGACAGTAGGAGTTCCCCTCATTTTCCTTATCAGCTGTTTCATACAAACTAAATCTTTTGCCCCAGCCGTGGCATGCTGGCAGAGATTCATATCCATGGATACTCCACCCAATGATGTATTTCTCCTTCACAGATGCTAGCTTTGGCAACGTTTTTCATTTTCCTTCTTTCTTTCCCGTTGCAAAATGTACTTTCTGAACTTTTTAACCTTTGGGGCAGAAGGGACATAAGGTTGGATATTTGATGAGGTGTTTTACAGCTTTCAGTGAGGAAGGAGGTAAGAGGGAACGAGTCTCTGTGGACTTTGCAGTCCCTCATGATTGCACTGGGCTAGATCTATATCCCTCAGAGAACTCTTTTCAAAATTTGCATTCACCGCTTTTCTTCCTTATTTCTTTTCTTATAGCTGACAGGCGGGAAGGACTTGGTGTGTGTGGCTGGATCCTGATTTCCCTTTCTTTCCTCCTGGCGCTTATTACCTTTCCTATTTCCATCTGGGCATGTATCAAGGTAAGCTAGTGAGATTTGGGGGACATAAAGAATGCTCTATGATCTTTGTTGTTACTTATGTTTATTGATTTGTTGATTTTGTTAAAACAAGGCACTTTACATCCACTTTTTCGAAATCCTAAGGGCTTGTAGCGAAGAGGTGGTCTGGGACCAAGAGATGCATGTTCTTCCACTGACTTTCTGTATCACCACAACTTACTCATTTAATTTCTTCCCATCTCAACTTCCATCATCAGTTGAACTTCCCTGCTTTACAACAACACTAGGAGAATAAATATACAAACTTTTCTAAAGAACTGATGAAAAACGGAGTAAGTCCCTGCATTGAGGGACTATACAACCTAAACCCACAGTCCCTTCAAGGTATAAGCATCATATGATTAATTTAAAGCAAATTTTAGGAGTGAGTTACCAGAGTGAGTGCCCTGAACACCAGGCCTTGAGTAGTCCTAATACACTAACCAAAGAAGTTAGGTAGATTATCTGAGGTGAGACATACTTTGCCCACAGTTCCTCTGAGTATAGCACTGGTGTTGAGAGTTGTGGGCAGCCTCATTAGATCAGTGGCAACTTTCATATTTGATCTGCCTTGTAAAATATTTTCAGGGCCAGAGTCTGAGTTTTTCCAGGAAACTATGAGGTCAGGAGAAGGCACAAAATGCCCAGTGACTTGCAGCTTTGTTGGTTCCTATATTATTTGTACTTTTTTTCACATTTAATACAGATGCTAAAGAGTAAAAAAATCAGTTCAGAGAGCAGGAATAGAGTTAGTTGTAAAACTCTAAATTTAAAATATTTTCCTAGGTTATCAGAGAATATGAACGTGCTGTTGTATTTCGGCTGGGACGTATACTGTCTAAGAAAGCAAAGGGTCCAGGTAAATGCATGCAGTTTTATTCTGTTAAGATGCACTGGTTTTATTTTATTACAATGCACTCTGACCACATAGAGAATTGCAGAGGTCCATTAAATCCTTCTCCATAGCACAGGGGGGGATGAGATGGTCCTCTCTGCTGCAGTTCATTTATCTGCAGGCTGTTTGTTTTTCTGAAGAGAAGATAAAGCCACCCCCCTGTCACAGCACAACACTGAAGGTGAGGACCTTGATGCCAGGCGTGGCTTTGCTGTTAAGTAGGTTGGACAACGGAAGGTTGAGTTCACGCTGCAGACGCTGGTGGGGGACCAGGGAGGTTTAAGTGCAGTCTTCAGCTCTACTGCAGAGTTTTTTGGGTGACTGTGACCACTCTCCCTGTACCTCACTTCCAACACTGCTCATTGCTGCCAGCTCTTTAGCTGTCTTCTGCTCTGAAAATTGTGAATGTGTCAGGGCGGGGACACTGCATCTATACAGAGTTTGTTACAGGCACCTAGGATCAGGTTACAAATCACAGATACAAACCAAACCCAACAACATGAGGTATTTGCATTGGTGCAGTTACCAGCTCTGTGCAATGAAACTGGGCAAACTGGAAGTTGAAATAAGAGGAAAAATCCTTTCCAGGTACTGGCTTTCCTCTTGAATAATAGCCATGTGGTCCAAAGAGCAGCTAGGGCAGGTGCAGAGCTCTTCTGCATGGCTCTGGGCACCTAAGCAAGGTGCTGAGATTAGAAAAATGGTTTTGTCAAGTCCCCCTCTCTAGCGATGGGAGCGTGGGGACTCCTTCACAGGACGGGTCAGATGTCAGGACAACGTTCCTAATGTGGAGACCCACAGGTGGTGCAGGAATCTGGGCCTGGGAGATGTCTTTCCTGGGGGCACACATACTGTACCATAAATGGCTTCTGATCTAAAGGGGGAAAACTAAATAAAGGCATAAAAGGAGTTTTTGTCAGAAGTCTCATGGCAGATTTGAGAGCAGAACTGTAATCTGGCCATTCCCAGACCAGAGCCCTAGGCTGTTAAGCTCCAATAAATTCATGTTATTTGCAGATATCTGCATTTCCCTCTGTTATTTGAAAATGCAAAACCTCACTGTTGTCACCTTCCGCAGCAGAAAGGACAGCGGTAGTTAATAAGGTGGGCTCATTCCCCACCCTGTGGATATTTCCATCTGTTCACTTTGCACAGGATACCTGGCTCTAGAGTTAGCTTTCAGAAACAAGTGTTTCACCTAATTATTTTTATTTTTCAGGTTTGATCCTCATACTTCCATGTACAGATACATTTATCAAGGTTGATCTTAGAACTGTTACCTGTAACATTCCTCCACAAGAGGTAACTATTCTCTAGCAGCCATCTAAAACAGAAATAAAATATAGAGCTGATTTGTGGCACAATCAAAAATAATGCAGGTGTTTTATAGTCTTGCAGTTGTGAGCTACTGTACAGAATTTAGCTTATTTGCTGTATCTTCTGACTGCCAAACTGCTTACAAAACTTCTACTTATGAAAACTTGCACATGCATCGTTGCAAGCCAAGCAAACTCCTCTTGCTGATGTTCAGAACTGTGAGATACAAGATAAGGGAGTGGGGGGTAGAACTGCAAATGGGAGTCAGAGAGGACAAGAGAGGAGACGCTAAAAAATTCCCAATTGTATTGTTATTCCACACATGGAAATGAAGCAGTAGACTAGCGTAACATATCCAGAATAGAATGTCCTAATAAAATTGGATCTGACATGCAGCTCGCCATTCACAAAAGCCTTCAGTGATGTTGTGGCTGCTGCTCGAAGGTAGGCACACCCTGCACGTTTCTTGAAAGGCAGGTTACGTATGGATAACAAATCTCCTTAAATTCAAAGGGGTTAGCAGACAATCATCCACAAAACTCAGATCCAAGCAGGAATGGGGAGTCGTATCTTTAGGCATTTTATTGAAAAACATTGACTGAAGAATTTAGTCTGAAGAATCAGTTGCTGAGCAATTTCTGTCCTTCTGGAAAAGTTTTGGTTTCGTGTGGTACAATGCTTCTCCACCATGGTACAATGCTTCTGCCGGTGGAGTTGGCACTGCTGTCTCCTTCCTTATGTGGAGAGAAGAGCAGGGTGGGGTGGGATGGCCCCAGGACCCCTTTGGCCCCTGGAATTGCCCGTTGTGTTCCCCAGGAGCTGTTTCTTGGACCGTTATCTTTCTGTAATCACAAAGAGCCTTTTCTCAGAGTGCAGGTTGCAGGGGTGCACGTGATGGAGTGAAAAATGGCTGCCCCAGAACGGAAGGCTGGAAGGAAGATGGTTGCAGTACTTGTGCTGTACAAAGCTTAGCAGCTTTTGGCAAGGCTTCTGCAGCTCTTGGCAGGGCTTCCGTGAAGCACTTACTTGCAGGCAAAAGATGCTGAGGAGGGAAGAGACAGCGGAGCATCATCAGTGCTTTGCTGAGGCCAACTGCCCGCTGAGGCACAGGGGGCTTGTCTGGCAAAAGATGACTCAACTCCTCTATGAATACTTAAATATTTTTCAGAGTTCCTTCTCACAATTTCTTGCGCTTTGCTTTTCGCTTTTGTTTTAATTTGCTGGTGTTTCTTACAAATACATTGTTTAGGGGAAGTAACACAGATCTTCCAGTCTGCATGCAATGTATAAAACCAGTAATGGCCCTTTCTACCAGAAAGGAAGAGGATAACCATCATTTAGTATTGCAGAAGAAATTCATGCAGGCTACGAGAGTCACTTACTGTTGAAACTGCTGTCTAAAGGCTATGTACAACATTTTGCCCTGGTTTAAACTATTGGTGATGCAGAATAACTTCCTTGAAGTTATTTCTCAGAGGAATAACAAAGAAACCAAATGAAATTCTTAATTTCCTTGAATTATCAGGGCCTTTTCCTCACTAAGGGGAAAAACAAAATTCCCCTTCCTTGGCAAGGGGTGTGTTATTGGATCCTTCTCTAATTCTGCACATTTCTCCAATTTCTCCAATGCAGGTTCTCACAAAAGATGCCGTTACTACCCAAGTCGATGGGGTGGTGTACTACAGGATCCACAGCGCTGTCAGCGCTGTTGCTAACGTCACTGATGTCCATTCGGCTACCTTCCTCTTGGCACAGACAACCCTGAGAAATGTTCTGGGTACACAGAGCTTGGCTCAGCTCCTGGCAGGTCGTGAGGAGATTGCACACAGTATTCAAGTAAATCTGGCTCTCAAAATTCACTGACAAGCATGGAGATTTGTTCTGGGGAGTAGCAGATTCGAAATAATCTCTCTTTCTTTCTTCAACAATGATAGCAAAGTTTTCCTCTATGTTTTTTTTCAATTATAGATCTCATTGCTTAGAGTCAGAAAGAGTTATTCTAAAGGTATTTCCCCAGGTTCTTGTAGAAGAGTTATTTCCTATCAAAAAGCAATGAAGATTCTGAAATTATCCATTGAGTTGAATAAATCTGTTTAGTCTTTGTACAGAGGCTGCTGCAAGCGGTGAGAAAGAAGTCTACTGCTTGTCGGAAGCTCTATCTCGAACAGACCCTTGATTAAGGTTTAATCAAGGCAGGGCTTGTATGTCCTGTCATAACAACTAAGAGTGCAGAACCGAGTTGTTTTATGCTTTAAAATGCCATCTGTTTTTTTAATTTGGCAGCCAAGGAGGGAGCAGAGAAGAAAGCCAAAACCTGATTTACTCTTTTCAGTCAGAGAAGAGACAAAGCCAAATAAAAGAGAAAGCGTACCCCTCTCCAGCCAGGACAGCAGCCATGGGCAGAGCGGGGGCACAGAGGAGCGTGCCAATGCTGCAGGGCTGTGCTGTGTCATTCACCCGTAGTGTGCTTCCACGTGCTTTTACAGCATCGTGCCGCTTTAGGAAGTTGCAGTAGCATTACGTCGTAAAAGGGAGAAGTTTGGTAAGTGCCCACCTAAAGAAAGGATGTGGAATCATAGTTTAGGAGAGAGACAGTAGAGAAGCCACACAGGAGACACCCTCTCTCAGACACTGGTGTTGATCAGCAGGAGTTTCATAAGGTTGCGGTACCCGTCGTACACACACCACGTTGGATGTTAGTGCCCCTGGAAGGCTCCGTCTTTCTGTTGTGCAGGTTTACATGCTGCCTTTCCTTCTGTCCAAGCGGCAGGGTACATCGCGTGGTTTTCTCTCTGCCATCGCTGTGCTCTTTGTGGTGGGTTGTGTGTTTGTCCCTAAGGCTATCCTTGACAGTGCCACGGAGCAGTGGGGAATCAAAGTGGCCCGAGTGGAGATCAAAGATGTGAGGATTCCTGTGGCCATGCAGAGGGCAATGGCAGCCAAAGCAGAGGCTGCTCGAGAAGCAAGAGCTAAGGTGAGACCTACAGCAATGTCTACCTCCAAGCTCCCATATCCTTGTCGCAGGCATCCAAGTGCCTGTCTGTTTTATCCTCATTGTGAAGGTGGATTTTCCTCACTATGGGCAGTGTCCAATGTGGTTTCCATTTCTCTTTCTTTGCAGATTGTGGCAGCAGAGGGAGAAATGAATGCTTCTAAAGCCCTCAAGCAGGCCTCCATGGTGCTGGCTGAGTCTCCAGCAGGTCTTCAGCTGCGCTACCTGCAAACGTTAACAACCTTGGCAGCAGAGAATAATTCCACCATTGTCTTCCCTCTCCCTATAAATATGCTTGAGAGTTTCGGGCAGAAAAATAGAGGGGGATAGAGACTGTTCTACTCTAGCTCCTTGGGCAGAGAGATTTAAAGGGTTTCCCAGGAAGCAAGGCATTCCAGATGATTACCAGAATTAAAGTAGAAGCATACTTTGGTCCTCTGTACCAAAAATAAGAGTAAAAATAGTTTAACAACTACACATAGCTCCCACATTAGGAGACTGCATTTGCAAAGTTCAGGCACTAAGCAGTTTCAGCTTAGACTCGTCTCCAAGTGAAACGGAAGAAAATGTGTAAAATGCAATAAAATGTGTAAAATGCAATAAAATATGTAAAATGCATGTTAGATCTAATGAAATTTTAATGATGCTTTCACCACATTTTACAGAGTCTTGAATGTAGCAATTATTTAGTGATTTGTCTGCTAAGCAAGAACCTCTGAGCTCTTGATGTACTCCACACAGCAAAAGGGTCAGATACTGGTATTTAACTCAAGTCCTGTGGAGTGGAAAAAAGGATTTGGCCTATAACCTTAGAGGTATTCTTTCATAACTATTAACAGAATTACTGGATAATTGGTATGTCAGTAGAACAACCTATTCTTTAGCTTATATGAGTAAAAATTAGCACTTTCTTTACTGACCTTGGCTGGATTTTGCCATATCACTGACATTTCTATAAGCTCTGTAATAAAAGGAAGATAATGTATGCCCATGCATTACAGTCACATTTCCTAAAGCTGAAAGCTGGGTGTGGTGGGTTGACCCTGGCTGGACACCAGGTGCCCACCAAGCCGCTCTATCACTCCCCTCCTCAGCTGGACAGAGGGAGAAAAATATGATGAAAGGCTTGCGGGTCGAGCTAAGGACAGGGAGATCACTCACCAATTACCATCATGGGCAAAACAGACTCGACTTGGGGAAATTTAGTTTAATTTATTACCAATCAAAAGTCAGAGCAGGATGATGAGAAATAAAACCAAATCTTAAATGACCTTCCCCCCACCCCTCCCTTCTTCACTACCGATTTCTCTACCTCCTCTCCCTGAGCGGCGCAGGTGGATGGGGAATGGGGGTTACAGTCAGTTCATCACACGTTGTCTCTGCGGCTTGTTCCTCCCCACACTCTTCCCCTGCTCCAGTGTGGGGTCCCTCCTATGGGAGACAGTCCTCCACAAACTTCTCCCATGTGGGTCCTTCCCATGGGCTGCAGTCCTTCACAAACTGCTCCAGTGTGGGTCCTTTCCACATGTGCTTTCCACGGGGTGCAGCCCTTCAGGAACAGACTGCTCCAGCATAGGTCCCCCACGGGGTCACAAGTCCTGCCAGCAAACCTGCTCCAGCGTGGGCTCCTCTCTCCATGGGGCCACAGGTCCTGCCAGGAGCCTGCTCCAGCATGGGCTCTCCACAGGATCACAGCCTCCTTTGCAAGCATCCACCTGCTCCAGCATGGGGTCCTCCACGGGCTGCAGGTGGCTATCTGCTCCACCGTGGACCTCCATGGGCTGCAGGTGGATATCTGCTCCACTGTGGACCTCCATGGGCTGCAGGGGGACAGCCTGCCTCACCATGGTCTTCACCAGGGACTTCAGGGGAATCTCTGCTCTGGTGCCTGGAGCACCTCCTCCCCCTCCTTCTTCACTGACCTTGGTGTCTGCAGAGTTGTTTCTCTCACATATTCTCACTCCTATCTTCCTCTGCAGTTGCGCAGTAGGTTTTTTTCTCCCTTCTTAAATACGTTATCCCAGAGGCGCTACCACCATCGCTGACTGTCTTGGCCTTGGCCAGCGGCAGGTCCATCTTGGAGCCAGCTGGCATGGGCTCTATTGGACATAGGGGAAGCTTCTAGCACCTTCTCACAGCAGCCACCCCTGTAGCCCCTCCACTATCAAAACCTTGCCATGTGAACCCAATATACTGGGGCAAACCTTGAGGAAAACGAATTTTCCTATATTAATTTAAGTATCTGTCTTTCACCCTCAGGAGGTTTCTTATCTTCCTTTGCAGATGTCATGAAACAGTGGTGCAGGTTTTCATAAAATAAGCCTTCCCCACCCTCCAACCATGCAATGCTTGGCAGCTGAGTGGGGCACATCATTGCAGATATCTGAGTTCAGCTACCATTATACCTGAGTTTACAGCCTTCAAAAATAGCCGGGTGGTTCACAGTGCTGGCACACAGTGACGGGCTGTCTGCTATGAATCTGAAGGTTCTTGTGGAGCAGCTGTTCTGGCGGGTGCTGCTGCCGGGTAGTGTCTCCTCCACACAAAGCTCACTGCTGCCCTCCTATCCCGTAGGGTCATTTGATTCCAAATTAACCAGATCAACATGGACCTATTAATTATCATATTGTTGATACAGGCCCTTCTTATTTTTACTGCAGTGTAACACAAGCAGTCCAGGTTGCAAATTTTTACACTCAGTAACTGCTGGCACGAAGACAGTGTATGAGCATCTGAGGATGGTGACCTGTTCAGCAAACACAGCTTTTCATTGCAGCTCTTCTCTGCCTCAGACATGACTGCCAAATGGCATTTTGCTGGAAACTAAAGAAGTAAAACCTGTATTTGCAAGTCATCTACTTATCGGTGTTATCAAAACATTTTCTACAGACTTTCTTATCCTAAGAAAAGGGATGTTTTGAGTATTTTTCATTGTCAACTTAGTTTGCCATTTGTAGAAGCCTTTATAACTGTGACAGCAAACTCCCACCTATTGCATCTCCACTACAGAACTGTTTGCATAACCACAGAAGCAGCAATACTTCGGAAAAATGCAACCACAGATTGCGTCAGGTTGGTTTTTTTTTTAAGTAATGGAAATTAATTAAACTCTAAAAAAAAGAAAAGTTTGAAAGATGCATGACTACAGAGTCATTAAAAAGCAATTCAGTGCCCTCAGTGAGCTACCAGCACTAACTAGCCTGTGCAGGACTCCTGGGTCAGGCACAGTCCAGTTGCCCATCCCTGGTGCTGGGCCAGTTCCGGTTCCAGCTTCGCAAGTGTGTATGGGAATCCTGCTGCGGTACAAGTGGGGTCATTCGTTCCCCTCCATGAAGACTCACCATTAAAAACAGAAATTAACTGATGTGCTGAAACATGAGTGCTAGTATCTCTTTCAGTAGCAGTGTAACACAGGCTGTACTTGGTAAGGCCGTGAATGCCCAGTCTTCTTTCTGACCCATGCAAATTTCTTGGCCTCTAATGTCCAGTGACAATGACTGCAGGAATTAATCAGCTCTGCAAACACAATGATTTTTCATGTGATCCCCTGCAGGATAATTGCATATAATGGATCAGGGAGACAGAAAATCCTGCTCTCTCTTCACCAGTGGCAGGGACAATAAACACAATAACTAGTAGAATAACTGCAATTTTTGTTGTATTACCCCCACACACATACATCTACAAGAAGATACCCCATTCAGCACAACAGATAGCAACAGAAGCAGCTCTGCAATGTTTCAGGTGCCACTGTGATGTACAGGCTTTGCAAGAAAAATTTAGGAAGGAGATAAGTGTCAGTCACATGGATAGGATATGGGGAGCAGAGCAATCGTTCAGAAGAGGCACAAGCCTTCAGGCGTGTTCATGAAGTCCTGCAGGTGAACACAGGCTTGCCGGTGCAGGGTGGTGTGGCACTCGCTGTCATCTGGAATTTTCTCTACCCAGGCTTGTGCATCAAGGAAGTACTGCATCCTGAGTGAAAGTGGGACAGGTAAAGGAGGTGAGTCACTACGGCTGGCATGGAGCAACAGGAAAGTGTAAACCCTGTGAGGCTGCATCCCTCCACTGAGGCATCTCTGAGATCAGGAGGAGTTACGCTAGCCAAGAAACTTGCCTGAAACCTAGTTCCACCAGCAGGTTAACTGAGCTTTGAATAAAGTTTAGGAAAAGTCAGTGCCAAGATGGGACAAATCTAGCTGTACTTGTATTTTGAGTGATGCCAGGTAAGCTTGGGCTAAGTTTCTATTAGACTTTTGTGGACTGGCACAAAAAGCCCCAGTGAACACCAATGGGACACAGTGAAGGGGCGTTTAGTTTCAACAGAGTATCCCAAAATGTTTCCTAATTCTCTGTGGTGACAGCCTGTGTAGCTTCTGGCATTTTATGACTGGACTGGAGAAGACTTCAGAGGTTATGCCTCTGCTGGGAGACTTCAGTCTTTAGCAGGCATCTGTTGAAGCAGGCCCCTGACTTAAGCACTCACATTGGTGTCACATAGAGATGGAGAGAGGGGACCTTCTAAGGTTTTAGGAAGTGGCACTTATAATTTGATGGAGATGGTCTCCCTCCTAGAAGCTTTCAAAAGCACCACCTTTCTCCAGTTAAGCACAGGGAAATTAAACATTTAAGATGTCTTCCTCATTGAATACTTAGAGTCAGACTAAATTCCTCCTCAGATAAATTCCCTTTTTTCATTAGACTGTGACAATGAGAAATAAGCATAATGAGCTATTTGCACGTGTGATATAAAAGAAGCTTTGAGAGCTGCTCTTAGACACAGTCCCACTTATTTCTTTTGCAAAGACAGGAGCTGTGTAAGGCATCTGCAGTAGATGGAACCATGTAGCATTTCCCATTTTCCTTTTCTAGCTATGAGTTTTTAACTCAGTGGAGTAAGGGCCAGATTTTGATTCTGAGAAGTGCGGGAACCAGGCTCTGCACAGATAGATGAGCCGATAGATTGGGGTGGCTCAGCTGTTCCCCACAGCTTGCCTTTTGCCTGTGGAGTGGTAGTCTTTGCATTTTAGTAAAGCCAGCAGAATCAGTCCCTAGGAAATTTGGCCCTCCCTTTGCTTTCTGGAGGTATTCTAATAGTTTGAGTATCCTCTGGATTCGTGGTCCACAATAGCAGCTGCTGCTGCTCAGAAATCATTGCACTTACTTGTTGTTGCAATCAACCGTTTGGCCATCTTTCCCCATGAGGAGGTACCGTTTGCCAGTGACCATGTTTAAATTGCACGTGGAGCGCGTTAGGAACTGTCGGTGGTCACCCACTTGGATGCTTTCATCAGTAGCTGTGGCATGAGAAGAGAAAACTCCATGAACTTTTCTAATAAAGAGTAGAACTGTAGCCCACAGGACACAACCCCTTGTGATCATTTACTCCACTGCTAAGCCAAGGTAGTATTTCACTTGAGGGTTGTGGCTTGACATGGGAGTAAATGGCCAAGCTATGGTTGGTTATTTCCTTTAACATTACCTGACAAAAAGTAAGCCATTTCTGTCTTAGCTGGTTTTCTTGGCCTCCTCAGTAGTTATTGAAGGACCTGTTTTGCTATAGAGACCTTTCAGGCCTTAAGGAGTCTGTTCAAATCTCAGAGATTGAAGGAAAAGCCAAAGGAAAACCAAAATATGCTATCTTATGTTTCAGATTGCTCAGGCTTGTAGCGGTCTTAAAAGCTGGCAAACTAAAGTCAAATGACTTGAGGCTCAACAATGCAGCAGGCGGTATTAAAAACTCACTCTCCTTAGCGCACCTGATCTGAAAGTCACCGATTTAGCCTTTATGCTATCCCCTCCGAAACTGATGTGTAGGACATGCCCTTGGTGATCTCCACATTAAAATAAGTTAGAAGATTCTGGTCTGGATTTTGTCCCAGAAGATTATTCATTCAAGAGCTGCACTGCCCATTACAGAAGTGGGCATCCAAGGCAGAAGAGAAGGGTACTCAGGTACTGCAGTGACATGAGAGCTGGAAAGATGCTTATTCATGAGACTAACCACAGGTCATGAGGATACTGTGTTGTTTGGCTAGAACAACAGTTTTCAAAGTCCATTTAAAAACAAAATGCAAATAACAACAATGTTCTAATTTCTTACTCTCTTTCTAACTATAATGTGAAATGTCATGCAAAACTGTGGTGACAAATTCAACATTAAACCATCTTAAATTGCAGGGAAGACACCACAGTCTTCCTATCAGTTAGCAGAAGCTTGCGTAGCTTCTGCTCTCTAAATATTGTATTATAAGTATGGAAAGTCTAGTATTCAAAATAAAATCCTAAGAGTAGAATAAAAACCTGAAGTAGAATATTTCAACACTAATAAGATTTCAGAGAATTTGATGTAGAGTGCTAATCTGTGAAATCTAGTACTAAGACCCTTATCTATTTGCTAGTTAAAACTTGCATTAATTTTACATATGGTACTTATAGGCCAGAGAAAAGTGAGTCTTCAGTATTGTATGCTGTTTTACATCTGCATTTTTCCAAAGAATAATACAGTACTGTAGGTTTTCTCATATAACCCAAGACCTTTCTATTGTTCCTATGCTATATGGTGTACTGAATTTTAATTTTGTCCAAGGAATGCAAAAATGGATCAGAACTACTTGAGAAAATGATGATGTTATGCCTCAAGTTCATTGTGCTTAAATTACCATGGTGTTTCTCGGTTCACACGTTTCACAAATGGCCTAACACAGTCCAGAATCTGGGGATCATAAGCATTTGAGTTATTACTTTAACAGGTTATTATGCAATTTCCAATTCTAAGTCTCCAATTAAAAAAAAATATATATAATATTCTAAAGTATCAAAACAGAATTTAAGGGAAAAAATTACTTCAAGTTTTAGAATCTATAATGGGGGAAAAAAAAAAATTCTGTGCTATTTTGCATGAGACATACTGTTCCCCTAAAGGACTCATAGGACAGCATAAACGTTAGCACAGCACTAATTCTGTTAAAAATCAAAGTAATCTGAGGAGTGCACATCTGCAAAATTCTCTTTTCCTGACTCCCAAACACAAATAAATGTTTCCGTCTGTCTTCTGAATGAACCCTTTATTTGCAAGGATTGAGATTGAAATAATGCCAGGGGTCCAGAGAATGAGAATTCTCCCTACTAATTCTCACCTACCCTTGGTGATGGCAACAGAGACCAACCTCACTCAAAACAGCCACAGAAAATACAAAAGATAACAACTCTAGTTCAGTCATGAGCTGATTTGGATGCAACGCCTTGCTTTTTCTTCATCATCATGGCTTCGTGCCTCTTCCCAGCCTTTCCCAAGCCTGCTGAAAGCCTACTGATGCTTATAAACTGCATCATACAGCAGAAACCAAAGGGGATTTTAAAGGGATCAAAAAGAAGGAGGTGGGAATGGGAGAAGTCATCTCTTCCCTTCAGCTTCAGGTTCAAAGGATATTTCTCTCAGCTGCCAAGAAACAAAATCTTTTCAGTGCTTGCCTACAAGTTGTGAGTACCAATGTGTTGGGTACTCACAACTGTGTGTACCCATCACAATGTGTTGGGTACCCAGAGCTCTAAATCCTTTTAGATCCTGTAGGTTTTCTGGAGGGATTAATGAAACTTTCCATCATGGTACTGTAATTTCCAATAGCTGGTGTTTTGATCACTAGGCACATTAACATTCCCCTGTACATGGAAAGCCCTGGGTATGACCGATGCTGTCTCTGGACTCACAAAGCGTGGACCTGATTTTCCGGCAGGAACTGGACATTGAGCTCAGATCATAAGTTGTGTGCGATGAAGTACTGGGTGACATTGCCAGTCCCCTGGGCAAAGATCAAAGGAGTGAGATAATTATTCTGTTCCAGACAGGGAAGATTTTGAAATCTTTGAAGTTGCTTTTTACAGGCAATCTCTGGCTGCCAAACTCGAAACTGACAACCACATGATACCACAGTGGCTGAAGTCTGAGATGTCAGCTGATAGCCTCTCCAGAAATTGCTTTGAAGAATATCAGTGTTCACTGATGCTGCTGATAAAGTAAAGTTCACATGGGGACAACTGGGATGGCAGACCTGCAAAAGGACATGGTCTGAGAGCAGTGCAAATCTTTACACTGCACCTAAAGAAACAGAGAGAAAGGTCCTCTTTGTTGTTATCACAATTATTAAATCAAAGTTCTAGAAGTTTTCCTGTGTTCACTGACTTCAGGCAAGTCATTGTGGACAACTCTTAGCCTGTTCTGCAAGGGTTGCAAGTGCCTAATAATTAATTAACAAGCACTTCAAATCTTCATCTAGTATCAAAACAGAGGTCAGTGGATATGTCTACAAAAGAAAAAAATGTGGCTCAATAACAACAATCTATAAAGTGAAATAGTTGATGCAGAAGACCTAATATCCACACTATGCATGTTTTTGGAGGGTTTGTCTTAGACTAGCTCCAGTTTGGAGCCATGGACTGAAATGCAGCTGGAATGTGTCTTCTGATTTAGTTTCATCTGAAAGGATTGAAGCTCATGTGCTCTGCGATTGCTGCACAATGTGAACCAAAACAACCTGCCTCCGAGCTGAACTGAACAGTGAGGTAGCTGCACCAAATGAGCCTTGCAAGAAATAAGTCTTCTTGCAAGCCTAGTACAGAAGTATATCTGACCCTACTTTCTATAGCAAGAGAAGGCATCTGCGTGGCTCATACTGGCTAACATTTAATCAACCTAGTTTTCCTACAGGTGAATAGAAGGAGCCAAACATTTTACTTACTGGCTTTAAGGATTCTGTGGATTTTGGCCTCATAGTAATCAAAAACATTCTTCTGTGTACTATTGAGGAGCTCCACCTCGTACGCTGCAACAGACAACAATGGTGTGAGGCCAGATGGAAACATGAAATTGCATCCAAAAACTGAAAAATAGGTATGCTTTTACCAGATGTCTATACAGAGGCCAGTGTACCATCTATTCGCAAACCATGGGGGTATGAAAGACAAAAGGATACTAATCCTGTATACCTAATATGCTTTTAGAAAGTCAGGTATTAATCAACAACCTCTAGATTTGTATTCCTTTTGTGTATTTTTTTAAAAGAACCTCCTATATGATTAGGTTTTCACTTTTTTTCCTGTCCTTCTGTTAGCATCTAACTTACCAAAGCTGCTGAACCAGTTTTCCTTCAGTAGCTCTTCCAACTTTCCATCCAAAGAGGCCAGAAAGGCAAATTAGCAAAGGAGAAAATATTCATCTAGCTCCTCAAAAGGAAGAGCATACCATGCAAAGCCTACCCTTTATCTCCAACCTGTAACATTAGGGATGTAGGGGATGGTGGTGCTCACACCATGGGTCTTTTCTAAACCATGTAACATAATGTTCATGCTTCCTTCCCCCAGCATCCCAGTGCATCTGTCTGAGGCCTTTACTTTTCCCTTTCACCCCCCCTGATGACTGCAATAGCACATGGCTTCATTTCATCTCCTTAGCCTCTAGGCCAGATACAGAAACCCTACTCATTTCAGGAGAGATCTGGGCATATAAAATTACAAATTTATCCTTATTAAAAAGAACTATTTTTAAACTAAATCAACAGTTGTCTTTCACGCCTTACCATAATCCGCAATAGGGTGGTAGCAGACAAATCTAAAACGTGTGGTTTGTTTTACGGCTTTACTGAAAGTTGATCTTTGTCTTGGGCAGGGACCTAGAGTGAAGAAAATAAATTATACATCTGTCTCTGTAGGCATGGGTATTTAGATAGATATAGTTTACACATGCTCATTCACTCAACATTATAACAGAATAAAATAAAACAGCAGAACAACTTTCTTAGAGATGCAATGGAGGGTTTTTACATACATATGCACTGTATCTTTACAATGTATACATACGTATACATTGCATTCAACTATCAAATCAGTCCTGGATATCTTAAAAATTTTTTTTTCAATTTCCTACTGAACATACTAGAGGATGCTTTGTGTCCTGTATTATGCATTAGGATAATTGTAATGGTCCTTTCTGGGCCTAACAATTCTCATGTTAATGGTTCATAGAAGTAACTATCTTCTTTTAGACTGGTCTATTTAATCATTCCTTACCTTCTGCACACTGGCAAACATTGGCGTGGCACACCTTTGAAAGCATGGCGCTGTGCTTGGGAGCACCGTAGAATATGCTGCACTTTCTGTCTATGGAGAAGAAACAAAATGGCTTGTCGCAGAGAGCTCAGGTGGAAAACTATGCAGTAGAAACTACATTTGCAGCCCAACTTTTCCCTGGTGCAGAGAAATCAGAGCACTAAGGGGTTAGATGCACATCAGCAGTCCACAAAGACCTATAGCCTAGGCACCTAGAGTACAGGGATCACCTTGCCTTTCAGCTGGGCAACAACCTGGGTTGTTGCTTCTGGGTTTTTTTTGTTGTTGTTTTTCAGTTTGTTGTGGTTTTTTTTTTTGTTTGGGTGGTTTTTTTGAAGTTGTGCTCTTCCCTTTTTTTTGTTTCCTTTGAAAAGCAGCCATTTTAAAAACATCTTTAGACCATAGAGCTACAGTGAGCACTGCACTGTTTCAGAAGAAGGAGATAGGATCACCAATAGTTAGTGGTTTAAACCTAGTGTAAACTGTCTTGCATCCCTCAGCTTCAGGCAAAGTAGAGATTTTACCTAATTTTCAAATATTGTTTACATAACTCTGGCAAATGGGGATGATTTGCATTTAACCTTCTTTGAATGGGAAACGAGACTGGTTCCCCCAGCAAGCACAGTACATAAGCCAAACCTCTAAGGCTGCCTATCTTAAATGCATAGAAAGACAGCCTGACCAAAAAGATAATGTGAGTGGAACATGCTTAAAAGCATCATGAGAAACAGGAGCTGAGGAAACCTGATTTAAAAATCCGTGAGTGTAAAAGTTTGTATTTTCAGTCCATTTGCAATAACAGACTCTTTCTGAGAGGATCTCTGTTTAGATGATCTTAAGCCATGGTAGCAGAAGAATGTATTAGAGGCAGGTTATTTTAACACTCGACAAAATCATATGGTTTCACACACTACATCAAAACCACATTTCTATAGACTGGAGTTTGTTCTTGAGGGTCTCTCTTTCAATCAGTTATGTATCATTTTTCTGTGCCCTTACCAGGGTTGTAAAAATCATAAAGGACGGCATTTGCTGGCTGAACCAAGCCCATGGGATTGATTTGCTTTGCCCCAAACGATATGCAATCTGGGTCCGGTCCGCTTGTGAGCTGGAGGAGAAAGGAACAATAATTATGACGAGTAAACTAACTCTCCCCAGCCAGTTCCTTATTCATTTGTGCCTGTACTAGCTGTTGAATGCTTGTTTCTCCTGGCATAGGTGAGTTATTCCTGATAGCTGTAGCCTCAACTTGAAGAAGGCATTTCCTTCCGTGATTTTATTGGGAGATTTTGTGGATGAGCTAAGCCTGGTAAACGTAGTTTTGTGAGATGTGTGGAGGTCTTCTCTGCCTGAAACTGTCTGGTCCGGACTCACATCATCACTAATTTGGGGTTTACTTTTCAGCTTTTGCCTAAAGCCACCTTGCACAGGAGTAGGGTGTACTATATGTTCACAGCCTATCCTGTACCCGGTGGCCACCAGTTTATACACTTTGCTTAGTAAAACACTAAGGTCAGGGACAGCTTTTGACCTATGTTAAATGCACAAATTATCTAGGACAGTCATAGCAACAATAACATTTACATTTTTTCATTTGTCTATTGTCTTATATTTAAAAAAATCATTGCCCTGTGTGTGCTTTCTACAGGGACCCCCCTGCTTTGGCTGTGGAGGTGAAGCAACTCAAGTGGGTGCAGGGTGGAGTCGTTATCCAAAATATGGGGAAATATACACAGAAACTAGGGGGTTTGGTGTTTACT